>NC_056739.1:1953958447-1954279560 GCF_019279795.1 Protopterus annectens
AAATTAAAAAATTTTTTTAAATGAGGTCGAAACCAGGAGCCATATTCCCCTACCGTAGGGATTATCAATCTCATACAGCTGTCAATTATCTGTTATATTGATCAAAGCACATTAGCTAAACAGATTTTTACATTAGAGTGACTTGCTGAAACTAACAATGCCCATGTGTATACATATATATATATATATATATATATATATATATATATATATATATATATATATATATACACACACACACACACACACACACACACACACACGAGGAGCTAACAGTACCAAGCACAATAAAGACGCAAACTTTTAATGTACCACTGCTCCAATCACTGTTATTGAAAGTGATCTTTTAAAGTGCTTTTGGAGTAAAGCCTGCATAATAATTTTCATGACTATATTACTTGTTACTGCTATGTATAACTTAGATCTGATGAAGCTCTGACAAGGGCAAATGTATTTGTCTCTTGTTTTAACTTAATAAGCCATGGTTTAAATAAGCAATTCCAGCATGAATCCTGTTTTCTTATGTTTAATAAGAATGCAAAGTGATCTTTGAAATGGATCTCGCATAAAACGTTAGGACAATGGTATATTTTGGTAATTCATATGCAAATATCAAGAGCAGTTATTCCTGTACAACTAGTTTACCCTTTTTGTTGCTATATATACATACACACCCATATTTTATATATATATATATATATATATATATATATATATATATATATATATATGGATTCACTTTAGAAGCTTGAATTCCCAAAAACCCGAACTTCATATTGTCAAGACCATAAGGTCGATTTTTGAAAACTCTAACTCCTAAAATGAAACGTAAAAAACCCCCCCAAAAAGTCATACATCGCTTTGCCCCCTGCACCCTGTGCCCCACACACCTCCCCTACTTAAATATACCAACTCCATGATTGCGCTACAGTGGGGAAAAAGGAATTCTCCCATTTTGCGCTGCATGCGGAAGTGCAAAACGGGAGATTTCCCATTTCCTGTCAACATCACAAAAAAATGAAAACATTACTTACACACAGAGTGTACAAGGATTCTTGCCTCTCTGTGCAAGTAATGTTTTAAGGTAAGTGTTATTTTTTAACACTTTACATATTCGAGTTACCATATGCAATTCGAAATGTCAGTAATTCGATTATGTAAAGTGCTCCTATATATATATATATATATATATATATATATATATATATACACACACACAGAAACACACATACATATACACACACACACCCTGAGAGAGTGGGAGAAAGAGAGAGAGAGAGAAATAAGTCTATATCCACACACACACATACATTGTATGTGTATAGGTATACAGATATAAACTCTTTTGTTAATATCTTACAAATCAAACACATGGTAGTGCTTGCATTTCATTGACAACAGCAGGGTATGATTATTATCACCACTTATTTCCTGTTGCATTAATATAGGATGACAGCATGCCTTGCATGGACAGTATACTGACAGAGTTGGGTGGGACATAGGGGGAGTTCTCAAAAGGATATTCATCTGAAATGTATTTCTGACTGTGGTCAAAGGTGTGGTCTTACTATCGCTCTACCTAGATGCAGACATGTTTACATTTCTTTCTCTCTCTCTATGTATTTACATGCTCACACACACATGCACACACACCTGTATTTTGTGTAGTTGTTTAAGAATCTGACTTGTACAAAATTGCTTGATAGTCACAAAACAGATAAGTAAAAAAGTTTATTGACACATCAGAAATTTTAAGCACATTGCTGCTGCAGTAAAACTATAAAGCTCTTCAGAAAAAGTAAACAGAAACAGCCATGAACGTAGGACGTCAGACACAGCAGACTGAAAGGCCATTTTACTGTGTTGTGCTATAATCCTGCATTTAGACCTCCTATGATTTGTTGATATTTTCATTTGAGAGTGTCACTTAAAAAGTTAGAATAACACGTTTTGCATTAACATGCATTTTGTGAAAAATATGAATTGTGAAATAGCAATGTCTGGCATTATGAGAGAAATTCAAGTAGGATTTGGAAAATCAGAGGCAAGCAAAGTACTGCAGTAGTAGTGTGCCATATACCTAGGCAAAACAATCCAAAGGAAGACAGTCCAGTACATTCAAACAAAACCCTTCCGATGGATACTGCTGTTATCTTGAAGTTCTTATAATCCACCTTGACTCAATCAGCTCTGTCTGTTGTTTCAATTTGTTTGACCTGCATGGTATGCAGAGAATATCCTTCAGTTTTATTCTTCTGTATCCAAACGATCAGGATATTCCAATTTTTCTGTATTTGGGAATGTAGCCATGGTTTATAATCAACTTTTGGTAGGATGCATGCTATCTAGGCAAAACAAAAATATTATCTTTTTACAGTATGATATCATCAATTTTAGCCCTCCTCAAAATACAATGAAAATAATTTGATGGATGTGCAAGATATACGGGATGATGTACAAATGGATTTATCTTGCAATAACTTGTCATGTAGTATATCCTCTAAAGATTTTGTTAACTGGTAAGCAGGTAAACCTACTGAAAAGAAACATCTCTTTTCATGGGTGAGTCAGGAGTATTGCGCGGTGAAATGACTTGGTCAGCATCACACAACAGGCAAATGTACCAGAGGAAATCAAAGGCTGAACTACAAAAGGCAGCTCCTTAATCACTCATGCCCTTACATCAGAGTGTTGACTTTTGGACAGTGGGCATAAATGATGACATGTTCAGTCTGTAAGTAAGAAACAGGCACATGAACAATAATAGAATGTTACCCATCCAAATAAAACACTAAAATGCAAGGTACTGACCTTCTTTAACAAAGAATTCTGGGCAAAATAAAAATTAATAGAGGGACAATGGTCCAAAATCCGACACCCTTTTTTACACATACCTGTTAAGTGTACCTTGTTGCAAGGAATATTCCCCTTTCTTTGTCTTAAGTATCCATGTTCCACATTGCTACACATTAAAATATGTCACTTATATAGAATTAAGAATTTTTGACTGATATCCATTGTAAATAATACCAAATAATATTAGTTCAACAGAATGTTTAACACGTTTTATCATAATGTGAGCTACATAGGTGAGTAATCATCCTGTATGCCAAACATATTTTATTACACATTTTTGTCATGCGTGTTTCTTTTTTTTTTTTCATAAAAGACACTAAATGACAAGACTTTAGTTATTATAGCTTTGTGTCTTAGACCTACACTGAAAACGGTATATGCCTATAGCTCAGTCCTGGTCAAAATATAAATAAAAGTTGCACTGCACATTTTTCACTGTTTATGAGGGCAATTACATGATTCTGGCATCCTACTGAAAGGCAGCTAAGCATGGTGTAATATAATGGGTGCATATACCTTTAAATGATTAAATCTGGTAAGAAGTAATTCACACTCATTAATCTGAGTTACGATTCTATTATTAAATGCCAGGATTTATGTGAATGTAGTGGGGACATGTAATCAGACATTATTCTGTCATAAACCTGTTTGTTAAATTATTATTAGTAGCAGTAGTAGTAATACTTTAAGTAGTTTGGTATAGTAAAGTTCACATCATCAAAACAATCTATGCAATAGAATTAGAAACTGAACTTGTTCCATACTGGCCAAATAAGTCAAAGAAATTTATCTATGCTAATATGCTGAAAGGGGCCATTTAGAAACATTTAGCGCTTATTTGAAGTGAAAATTTGCCTGTTTGTTTTCCAGAATATATTTGTGCCTAGTGTTGAAGAATGTGATAAACTATGTAGCTATGGCTGTCTGTCAAATGCACCTTTTTGAACTTAGTTGGGAAGGCACGAATCCAGGTGCATTCTCTGACAATAGGTAAAAAAAAAAAAAAAGGCTGGTAGTTAGCGCTAAACTTTTCATTGTTACCAAGCTGAGTGTCATTATCCAGTAAGCCCAAGTAGTTGCACTAACAATATTTTAAATCGATAATTACTATTTTCCTCATTGCATGCACTGAAGCAGTAGTCAAATACAGTGCAAAGAAAAATGCTTTGAAGTACTGCAAAGTGCGTTAGCGGAGCTGTCTTTATTCAGCAATCAGGGACCAAGTCAAAAACAGCAGAGGACAAAGATATAAAACAATAATTAAAATAATGTATTTAACAATGGAATAAGTATGAAATAATGCAATTCACTCCAAAAAACAAAATGGCATGTTTTGAATCAGCAAGCATTTTCTGAACTGCAATAAATATTACAATGACATGATGGAAATTAGTGACTAAATGCACCCCCTAAAGATTTATCAGAAAGATAAAAATAGTATGAAAAACAAGTCAGAAAGTTAGGCAAAATCATTGACACTGTGCAGCATAAGCAACAATGGTTTCAAATAGGGTGATGCAAAGAATGTTTTGGTAAAATACACTGCCACTGTAACAAAGTAATGTAACAAAATGTATATCTAAAGTTTTTTTTTTTTTTTTAACAACAGTAACTGAAACTGTACTAGTTCACCACTTTAATCTGAAATCACAAAATGAAAAACCTTGATGGAAATTAACAGTATAATGCGGCTTTACAAAACGGCATGTATGTGTGGGATGGGCTGTAACACTTCACATTTATTTTCTCACATAACCAACAATATATGCAACAATATAGTACCGCATCACAGCTATTTATTCTTTGCACTATAACCATTAAAAAATATCAAATGCCAAGCAAAATAAGAGAAAAGGGTTTCTTTTTCTACACTGTAGTACAGGTAAAGGAGAGCTGCAGTCATCATGATTGGGATTACTAAATAAAACTAAACCTTAAAGGGAAAATCCAATGGAAATCAGAAAGGAACACAAAATCGAAGAGTAGTTCATCCTGGGAACTCAAAAAAGATTGGAACTGTGCATTTACAGGATATTTAAAAGTACAATGACACTCTGGGAGGGAATGAAAGTGACGTGTTAAAGTGGGTGAGGCTTCTGTCAGCTTGAACTCAGCCCGAATTTTAAACACTGTCCCTTTAAGGTATGGCATGATATTTTGACCACTGGGGGCAGGATTCAAGATGCAAATACACAGTCGGTTAAATACTGGCATCAGTAGACACGGGGCAGATTCTAATTTGGGAGGATTTTCGGGAAAAGTTTGAAATCTTGCAAGGGACATACATCTGTTATGATGCAATTAGAAGAGAATTGATAAAGCTGAGGATGGTCATGCATGGCCTGGCCTACTGAGATGGATTATAGGCCAGAAGAAAGATTAGAAAGAGAATACATATCTAATATTTATAAATTACTAGGTGAGGCACATACAGAAGAGGCATCGAGGGTGAGAGAGGAATGGGTGCAACTATTAGGAAAACAGTTAACGTCCATTTGGGAAAAAAATATGCAAAGTAAATAGGAGGGCTACCAGATTAAGGAATGGAAGTGCATAAACATTTTTACATATTGATGTATAAAATGTGTACTGCCGAGGTTAGCGTTGTCACCTCACAGCAAGAGGTTTTCTGGTTCAATTCTTGGCTGGAGCGTCTTCTGTGTGGAATCTGCATGTCCTCCCCGTGGTTGAGTGAAATTTAAAGACATGCAGGTAGGTGCGTGCGTGTGTGGGTGTGCCTTCTTTGAAGGTTGGGTGCCGGGCTGGCAACTTGACACTGTAAAGATCCACTGTCAATCATTAGCGGACCGGCGTTCTGCTGTGGCTACCCCTAACCGGGAAAAGCAGAAAGACTTTTTGGTGTATAAAATGTATCCATAAACAGTGGATGTTTTCTGGAGACGTGTGTGTACAGAATGAAGAGAACAGCCATGTATGTTTCGGAGGTGTTGGGTCCTGCAAGATTGAGTTGAATGGATAAGGGCAGTTTGTGAAGGTAAGATGAAGTCCATTGAAGTGGTAATAATACTGGGTAGGGGGCTGGAGGAGAATGTATCAGTTGGTGCAGTATCAATTGGTCTAGTTAGTAGCAGGAGCAGCAATAAAAAAGGCCATAACAAGAGGGTGAAAAGCCAGAGATAGTCCAACACTGAGGAAGGAAGTGGACCTGCTGGAAGAAATGAGAAAAGGGGAGGAACAAGTAAAGATGATGAATACGCAGAAGTTTGTAAGGAAGTGGTAACCATGATACAACTATATGGAGCAGTTACTTTTCCAGGAATAGTGAGTATGTAAGCTGGCTTAGGGTACCTATGATTTAACCCACAAGTCAGAGTGAGTCAACCAGCCTCTGGTGTTTAAGCTTGGATCAGGGGTTGATGATATTCTTCTATAGTTGTTGCTATAATAGCCAAAATGTTTAAAAATAAATGGACAAACAGAATAATGCCAGCTGGCTGTCTGGGAAGTAAATATGCATTAGCATTATTGTTTTTAAATAGTCATGTTAACAGGAATAGTGTTTATAAAAATGCACAGCAAAGACAGTATATGTCTGAACTGATGTTAGTAGGGCATGACTGTGGGATTACTGGGGATAGTGGGAATGCACAATTAATCACTGTAGATATTAAGAGTGCCCTAACAAAGTGTGTTCAAATGCAGGTATGTATCTGTGTAAAAGTTTAGAAAAATCAGTAGTCTGCGTAATTAATTTTCAAGATTTTCTCATTGTTATAAAATATTATTTATCTCTTATTTATTTATTGAACAAATAAAGCTGTGTATTATGTGTTAAAAAATAGAAAATCTACAGGTTTTAAGGCTACTTCTCTACATGTAAAAAGAACACGGTGCAGGTATTGTCTCATTCTTGCTAAAACTAATCCATATTTGATTTCAGCACAGTCTTAATTATATAGTTAAACCTCTCTACCAAGCCATTCCTTTACGGATAGTGGGGGATACCACGTTTTGTCTCACATTGCTTTTACATACAGGTCTGACATACTTTGCACCTCTGCCTATCAATATTTCCAAGAGAAATCCCACCCTGCTGTAATTTCTAGTAGAGCATTTGCCACCTTTTTGTCTCAAAAGAGAACAATACCACAATATCAGGGAGGAATTGTGGCTTTGTGTCTTGTCAAGTTAACTTTTTTAAGCTTTCACATCTTGAAGTATCCTCTCATATCTTTTTCATAATCTAGACAGGAAATGTATTGTAGAACACTACTTTTTTTCTGCTTCATGCTCAAGTGGCCTGCAAAAGGAATATCATAGGCTATGGACAAAAGTGACACATGATAATCCTTTAGAGCTGGCCATCCTACATATACTATCCCCTTGTCTCAGTTAACAGAGAATCCCCTACCCTTGTGAACCTGCAGCCTCCGTGGCTTGCCATACCTGCCTCATCTCTCACTCTTTGTGATCATTCCCAGGTTAAAGGGAAGTTTAGTATCTTCAAAAAATCCTGGCACAGATTTAGGTTTCTTGCTGCCAATGTACCCTTTCACTGAAATAGCCCCTTTTAGAGGAGAGTTAGTACATTTTAACAGCTGTGGCTCAGATTCAGACTTGTTGCGACTTCCTAGCTCTTCCCATGGTACAACCATATCATGAGCTTTAGTTGGAGGTGTGGGCAATGGTTCCAACTAACTTTAACATGTGCATGCCTCCAAGTCTAGTTGCATGCAATCACAAGTACACGAGATTGTATCAAAAAATGATTTCCTACTAAAACGTTAGCCAGCATATCATCAAATACTGCTACCTGTGTATAATTTGCCCTCCTTTCCAGTCCAAGTAAATTCTGGCTAATGGTGCATGAAAAGCTGTCCCTCCCATGGTTCAAACTAGAGTAGACTGCCGGACAAGTAATGCTCCTCTCTAATAACTGTTGGCTTAACACCAGTATTGTCTGGTGCAGAATCCCCCTTGACAATGATTTTATCCACTACTAGAATATGGCACAAGTAATTGTGATAATGAGTAGCTGCAGTTTTAGGACAACTACCATGGCGCTATCTTTTTCAGCCCCTTTTATGGCTTTTGTTCCCCATCCTGCTGCTGTAAACATTTGACCTGTACATGCCTCTCTTGGTTACACAGGAAACATTTAACTTCAAGACCTTAGTGTGGATTGAAATCTATGCCATTCCCCTTTTTTGTGGAGTCTACTTTGACAGTTTAGACTGTACCCATGCATTCCCTTACATTTTATTTATTTATTGGACATTTGTTGACCGGGACTCTGACTGAGCTTGCAACCTTTTTCAGTGGATACCCAGGGAGAAACTCTCCACAGTATAAATTATACAAGTAAAAAATTCACAGTACAAATTATGCAAGTATAAAATTAACAGGAGTAAAGTAAAATATAATAAGCACAATAGAAAGTATATACAAAAAAGGGTTAAACAGATAACCAGCTGCAGTACAATAAAATATATCAGCAAATTAGACATTTCAAATATAACAATAGAGGAGGTAGGTAAGAACAAAGTGCAAAAATTGAGAAGAATTGTTATTGGTGGTGTAGTATGAGAATTATAGCAGTAAATTTGACAAGTTATAGTGTGAGGGGAAAATAAGAGAGAAGGGTAGAAGAAAGAATGGATGTTAATGTCATTACTGGGGGAAGGAATTTGGAGGCATATGGAGATCAGTAGCTGAATATCATTGTAATACACAGGGAGCTAGTATAAATAGCATAACTGTGGGAAAGGAAGAAGAAGAAACAGGAAGGAAAGTGAGGGAGGGAGAAGAATAAAGGAAGAAAGAGGGAAGGGAAGATTTCAAGTGGGATGATTGCAGTGACATCTCCAGGCACTGTATAGGTAATTTCTGACAGCTGTCTTGAATTCGTGAGCATGGGTAATAATTCTATAATTCTAAGGGCCATGGGAAGCTTATTCTAAGACAGAGCAGGAAGGTAGCTGTAGAGGTTTTGCCCAAATGATTTTTTAGGTTTATGAATCTGTAAGAGATATTGGTCTGAGCTTCTGTGGGAGTGTGGCGGGTTATAGAGGGAGACAAGAGAGGCTATGATAGGACAGGAGGAGCACTTGTTTAGGATAGTGTGGATGATGAGAATTTGAGTAAATAAGATTTGGTTAGAAAACTCTAACCAGCTGAGTGGAGAGCTAGACAGTGGTGTGATTTTGCTGAGAGGTTGGCTGCAAATCTGGCTATTTTGTACGTAGTTTTGAGTTTGGATAGTAGAGAGGACAGTAAGTTAGTAAGGATTTGAGAGCTTCAGAAGATGTTATGGGTAAGTGAGGCTCTGGAGTTGAGGGTAAGGAACCTTTTATTTCTATAAAGTAGGATGAGCTTTTGGTGGGTTTTCTTAATACAGTGGTGTACATGGAGGTCAAATTTAAGTTGGTCATTGATGATTACTCTAAGGAGCTTTGTGTTGGGTTCAGATGAGATTGTGATTTGTTAAGGGAAGCGATGGTGAAAGAGGATTTAAGATGGGAGAGAGATTTGGGTAGGAATAGGAGTAGTTTTGTCTTTTTAGGGTTTAGTATGAGTTTGTTGTTAGTAAGCCAAGTTTTGGTGAGGTTAAAAGAAGTTTGAGTTAGGGTGAGCAGGTCAATGGGGTTGTCAGCAAAGGAGGTGATAGTGGAGTCATCCACGTACTGTATGAGGGATGATTAAGGACAGGATATGTGAAGCTGGTTAGTAAAGATGTTAAAAAAGGAGAACTAGAATTGAGCCTTGGGGGACACCCATTTTTATGGGAGAAAGGGAGATGGAGCAGAGAATCATTTGATGGATTGCTGTCTGTTAGTGAGGTAGCCAGTAAACCAGGACACAGTTGCTGGGGAGAGGTTTACTTGAAAATGTTTGGAGAGGAGAATGGATTGGGAGACCGTGTCAAAGGCTTTGACAAGATCTAAGAAGAGACAGGACACTAGTTTATTATTGTCTCTGGTTAGGGAGACGGAATCAGTAAAGGAAATGAGAGTGGTAGTAGTACTGTGCTAGGGACGGAAGCCATGCTGGGT
The DNA here is from genome assembly GCF_019279795.1 of Protopterus annectens. NCBI lineage: Eukaryota > Metazoa > Chordata > Ceratodontiformes > Protopteridae > Protopterus > Protopterus annectens. The sequence goes on from NC_056739.1 coordinate 1,953,968,317, forward strand.
AGGAGTGATGTTTTCTTGAATGAGATATGACAGTATTTGTTTATGCATGCAATGCTCAATAATTTTGGAGAGGGGAGAGAGTATAGCAATTGGGAGATAATTACAGAAGTCTACAGACTGAGCGGTTGATGAGGCTGGAGACTGGGTATGCTATGGAGTTAGCAGTAGCCTTTAGGAAGAGAGATGGCAAGTTGTCAGATGATGGGGAATATGGTTTAAGTTGGAGAAGATTTGTAATGTAGCTAGTAGGGATGGAATTTAGTGATTTGTTTGAATTTGTTTTCCTGGGTAGAGCACTGTTCTCCATAAACCTTTTTCAGACTCAGCCAGGGAACAGTTTCTTGTTAAGTGACTTGCTCAAGAGTCACACAATTAGGTAATGAAGGCTGAGGGAATCAAACCTTGCATCTCTGGACAACAGGAAACAGCTTGTTAATAGCCTCTTAATTCTCTAAGCCGACTGCTAGATTATATCCATGTGTAGTGTTAGGTAAAACCTTCTTGAGCAGCTGCATTCTGCTAGCTAGATGGACATCATCCTTTCTGCCTATCCCTTCTGCTAAGAGACATTTCTGGGATGTTAGCCAGATTCACAGATCCTCAGGCAAGTTAATGAGTGCTTTCTGCCTTATCATAAGGTATTCCAGCATTTCAAAAGTAGCAACTTAACATCTACTCACCCACCTATGAAAGTAAGTTCTTAATTTTGCAAAACTGACACTGTCCTCTGTTTTCTCCTATCTTCGCTAAAGTTATTTCTAAAACTTCAGCGATGTGCTTAAAACAGTCAAACATTTCTTAACCTATAAATAAACAGTCACTGTCAGACATTTTATTTAAGACATGAAACATATTGCCCAAAATGCTAATGAGTAACTCTTAGTTTGGTGCTGGTTACAAATGTATTCACAGGACTGAATGTAACTAGCAAAATTATTCCCTTCTTTACACTGTATAAACAATTTACTACTGACTTTGGCATCTAGGCCTGGGGTTTCAATCCTGTTAATCACGTTTGGGAAAGGATAAACAGTCCCTTTTCATGCAGTCACTCCTCTCTCTCCTACACCTCATGCTGATGATGCTTTCCCCCTCCTCTGTGGCCGTGTCTCATCTCAAATTCACTGCTCCTGCAATTTCTGTCATTTCCAAGCATTTTATCCTCAGCTCTTGTCTCCTTACGTCAAGTTGCATTTTGAGATAATTTGAGGCTATACTGAGTGGCTCACCTGCAGCATACAGCATAGCTGCAGCAGCGGCCAGATGTCCCCAAGTCCTGAGCAATGAACTTCAAAGTGCACATAAGGCTGCTATAAAAACTCCTCTTTGTTCAGAAGAGTATGTGAAAGCCCTTTTAATTTGTATTCTTTAACCATATGCCACTGACATTTTGGCATATTATTTGGGTCTTATTCTACCTATTTTTTATGTACACTGACTAAAAAAATAAAATAACTGCTGCACAATGTGTAGTGTTGAATATTTGCTTTGTGGATACAAGGGCTCACACACTGTTTAGGGAGGTGATGAATTCCATCAAAAAAAGATATTTTGAATGGGTGGGGTAAAAAGTATATTCCTTTGATGTCCCTTAGAGAAGATCAAGTGAGTGTTGGCCTACCTTTTCACAGTGACCAGGATGGGACACCCCAGGGTCATTCAGTGGGTGTAAAGGGAAACTTGAGTAAATTATTTTTTGCAACTGATTACCATATAGACACTAAGGAGGGTAAAAATACTATTTGGAGGTACTGGGATCTTTTTTCAAATATGCCCAATAGTATAGATGTTTTCTCTAAAACCCTTAAATTTGGGTTCAGAAGACGTTCACATTTGCAAAACTACTTTGAAAGTATTATAAGTCGTAAAGAGAACAATAATAGAAAGGGCAGCTTTAGGTGTGGGATGCACACCCAATCCCCTTACATTTCAAATTTGGCTGAATTACAACTTTGTGGGACACAAGATAAACTAGTAGCAAAAGGCTACTATAGTTGTCACACAAAAGGGGTGGTTTATTTGGTCTATTGTATAGAGTGTTTCTCATATTATGTAGGGAAAAAGTACAGTTTTGTACCTATCATAAATGTAGATGTTCGAGTGTTTACACTGCTGCAGTCATTACACTTGGGTTATCCTGCCATCAGGCGGTCCCGCAGTCGGGCCAGAGTTCCAAAGTCTTGGTCTGGTGTCGGTTGCTGTCGCTTCTTCCCTGACGTCAGTGCGCCAAGGGTATATAAGATGCATCCAATGCTATTTTTCTTCAGTTTTTCTTGCCCCAGATGTCAGGTGCCCCCAAGTAGGTAGGCAATACATATTGCTAATAGAAAATATACATAAAAAATAAAAACAATACCTTCAGTTACAAGCAAATACACCACAAAGGTTGTATAGGATGGAAAGGTATAGATAAGTCCAGCTAGTTCAGAGGGGATGGAGGGAGGGTAACTTGGACTGCAGCAGTGTGAACACTCTAACATCTACATTTATGGTAGGTACAAAACTGTACTATGTTCATCGTGTTACACTGCTGCAGTCATTACACTTGGGTAGAATCCCAAAGCTAAGGTTGGGTGGCTGGTCTATAGAGAGTTAGGATTGGCTATGAGGCCATGCAGAACTGCAATGGTAAATCCTGCTCTGGATTTAGAGTAAAGAGGCAGGTGGTAATGCTTGGTAGAGGTGTGCACTGAACTCAAGTTGCAGCCTCCAAAATTTCCTTGGTAGGTACTCCTCTGAGAAAGGCTGTTGAAGTGGCTGTTGCCCTGGTGGAATGTGGCCTAATGTTATTTGGGACTGATTTTCCATGCTGTGTGTAGCAGTAACAAATACAGTGTCCTATCCATTTGGATATAGTCTGCTTTGAGATAGCCTTGCCCTGTGATCCTGCAGCATATGCTACAAACAGTTGCTCAGTTTTCCTGGAAGCTTTTGTTTTGTCCAAGTAGAAGTGTAGCTGCCTGTGTATGTCCAAAGAATGCAGAAGTTTCTCCCCTTTATTCTGGGGGCTTGGATAAAATGTTGGCAAATGGATGGTTTGGTTAAGAGCCACACTCGATACCACTTTTGGCATAAAGGTAGGGTTTGTCCTTAAAGAAACCCTGTCCTGATGAAAAATTATAAAAGGTTCCACTGCCATTAATGCCTGTAGCTCTGAGACTCTTCATGCTGAAGTTACCGCCAGGAGCAGAGCTGTTTTCCATGATAAAAATTTTAGATTGGCTGGCTCAAAAGGTGGCAGGGTCAGTTTTTCCAAAACAAAATTGAGGTCCCAAGTTGGTGTTGGTGCTCTCCAGGGCGGTCTTATGTTTTTAGCCCCTCTGAGGAATTGCTTTAGCAAGGGATGAGAGAATAAAGGAGGATCCGTGTTGTAATGTGCTGAAATGGCAGAGGCGTGGATCTTAATTGATGAGAAGGATAGGCCTCTGTCCAGCATCTCAGTTAAGTATTGTAAAATCTGAGGAATGTTTGGAACAAGAGGGCCAAGGCTTTGAGCCTGGTTCCAGGCACAGAATCTCTTCCATTTTTCTGAGTAAGCTTGCCTGGTGCTAGGCCTCCTGTCTCCAAAATGGCATCCATAACAGCTTTAGAGAGAGGTGTTGCCTGTTTGACTAATGAATCTGCCATGCATCCAGGTTTAGGGTTTTGAGCTGACCATGCAGGATCTGATTGTTTTGTTAAGTCAGAAGGTGTGGAATTTGAGGCAAAATCCATGGTGGGCCTTGAGCTAAGTTCCTTAAGATAGGGTACCAGTGCTGGCGTGGCCAGTCTGGAGCAATCAGGATCATCAGTGGTTTAGCTGGACAAAAGAGCATCCACTTTCATGCTTGTTTGTGATAAGTCCTTGTGGCTTGTTTATGTACCACATTACTGTGGTGTTGTCTGTCTTTAATAATAATTGTCCTGAATGCAGAAGGTGCTTGAAAGCTGTTAGGGCATTCTGAACAGCCAACATCTCTTTTTGATTGATGTGAAGATGCATTTGGTCTGTGGTCCACTTGCCCTGAATGCATTTTCCTGCCATGTGTGCTCCCCAGGCGTAATCCGAGGCATCTGTTGTTAGAGTCTGCCTGGCTGTGGGTAGGGTAAAAGGCTGACCCTTGTTTAGGTGACATGCATGTGCCCACCATCGAAACTCCTGTTGTAGGCAGGGAATCATTGGTATTACTGCTTCTAAACTGTGAGAGAGTGTTGAGTCCAAACACTTTTTAGGTACCATTGTAATTTCTTCATATGCAGTCTGGCATATGGTATTAGTAGTATGCAGGATGCCATGAATCCCAGGGCCTGCAGAATTTTTCTTGCAGGTAGATTGGACTTTTTTGCCAGTAACTGAAAATATTGAGTTAGTTGAACTTGTTTGTCTGGCGTGAGGTAAGCCATCTGGGCCGTTGTATTTAAGCTGGCATCCAGAAATATAATCTGTTGTGAGGGCACTAGTTTTGACTTCTTTTCGTTTACTGTGTACCCTAGAGAAATTAGCAACCTTTTTACAAACGCCAGATGCTGTAGAAGAATGTCCTTTGTCTCTGCTTGAATAAGGCAGTCGTCCAGGTATGGATATATTTGAATTCTTTTTTGTCTGCAAAATGCAATTACTGGTGCCAGGCACTTTGTGAAGACCCTGGGTGCAGTAGATAAGCCAAAGGGCAGTGCAGAGAATTGGTAGTGCATTGTACCAGCTTTGAATCTGAGGTATCTTCTGCAATTTTGTCTGATAGGGACATGCAGGTATACCTCTTTGAGGTCCAGAGTAACAAGCCAAGCCTTCTTGCCCATCATGGGTAGAAGCTGCTGTAATGTCAACATTTTGAATTTCGGAATATCCAGGTAAGTAATTAGAACTGAAAGGTCTAGTATGGGCCACCAGGCCTTGTCCTTTCTGGGGACCAGGAAGAGTCTTGAGTAAAATCCTTGTCCTTGTTCCTGTTGTGGTACTTTTTGAATAGCTCTCATGTCCATGAGGGCTGAAATTTGTTTTTGTGCCTCTGCCCATTGATTTTGTGGCAGGTCTGGCATTCCTTTTAGCCTTGGTTAAAGTATGAAAGTGGAACCTGTAACCTTGAGACACAATATTCAGAACCCATTTGTCTTGGGTGATTGTTTGCCAGTTTTGAGAAAAAAGTGCTAGTTTTCCCCCAAGGGGGCTTCCAAAAGGGAAGTGCTTGGCGTACGAAGGGGAAAGTCATTGTGACTGTTTCCTGTAAGGTTGAGACTTGTCCTCACCTCCTTTTGGGGTTGAGGTGCCCCACTGTCGTCTGTTTGAGCCTTGGGGTTGAGATCTGCCTCTTAGGCATCTGTATCTGCCTCTCTGTGGCCTGATACTGGAAAGGACCAATTCTTTGTTGGCCAATTTCTGCTAAATTGAGGTGGCTGTACCTGTAAGAAATCCTTGACTGTTTGCATAGATTTAGCTTTATCCTCCATTTTCTTTAACACCTCTTCTGCCTTAACACCAAACAAGGTATCATGCTGTAAAGGAGCATCCAATAATTTTGCCTTAACATGATCAGGTAAACTCTGTTCTTTTAACCAAGCATGTTTTTGAATCACAAAACCTGTAACTGCGGCTCTACAAGAGGCCTCTAAAGAATCAAAACCACATTGCAGAGTATGTTTTCCCACCTGTTCAACTGCATGCAATAAATCCTGCATTTCTTAACAATCAGGAGCTTCTGAGCTTGCAAGCATTTTCTGTTTTAACTGAGCCATTAAATATGGTTGGTACTTAAGCATGTGAAACTGGCATTTTAAAATTCTTACTGCTAAAGTTGCGGAAATGTATACTTTCTTCCCCCATCTATCCAAAGCTCTGGAATCTGTCAGAGGGTACTGGATTTTTTGCAATGGAAGCCTTAACCCCTTTTGGACCCTGGGAAATAGTTTCTGGATCAACAGAAGGGTTTTTATAAAGAAACTTGTGAGAGTCAGGGACTCTAATACCCATCTGGCTTGGCTGGTGCAGGGGGCAAAGAATCAGGAGATAAGCTGGATTCACAGAAAACATCATCCACAATATTTAGCACAGGTAGAATAGCCAGGGGCCTGTGCTGAGGTAATAAAAGGAAATCCCTGAGCCTTTTCTTGGATTCTGAGTAATTCTGACTTTCCCAATGGAAATGCTCCCTCATGGTATGTAAAGTTTCCCCAAAAGAATAATCCTCAGGGGGGGAGGCTGAAGGGATAGATTCTTCAGAATCAGAGTCCTCATAGGGGGGTAGAGAGTATCCCTGGTCTGAAGAGGAATCAGAGGAATCATAGTTTGTATCCTGCCTAGGCCTTTTCTCAGGAGGGGGATGGGAACACCTGATTAGAGTAATGAGGTCTTCGGCCATTTTAAGCATCTGTTTCTTAGGCATGGAGGACTGTCCAGGAGAATGCTGTACTTGTTTCTTTGTCTTTAATGGTACTTTTGTCTTGGCTGTTGTTTTAATGGTAAGTTGTGAAGGTCTGAAAAAACCCTCAGAAGCTGATGCCTGCTCAGCGGCTCCAGACCCATCTGAGGGATTAGTTTCCACAGGCCCAATACCTTGAGTTTCCAGAGGCCTAGTTGTCTCCACGTGGGAGTCGGAGGCGGCCTGTGGCTCTGAGGTAGCGCGTGTCAGGGGCTGCGAAAGCACCTCACTGAGAACTGGCGACTGGCCTAGAAGAGGTTTTGTCGTCGGTTTTGGACCTCAGATGCCTGTCTTTACCCTTGTCTTTGCGTTTTTTCGGTATTGCGGTCATCGGTTGATCCGACGGCATAGTATAATTGAACCTTCGGCCAAAGTAGTGCAAAACAAAATCAAAACGTCTTTTTATAGTGCGTTTGTTAAATCTAGCACAAGACAGACAACTAATGACGTTGTGATCAGGGCCTAGGCATGGAATACAGTAAGAGTGGAAGTCCTTATGAGGTATTTGCTTCCCACAAGAAATACAATTATTAACTTTTTCTGACATCGGTCTGAGGTAAGAAAAATGTTTCCCCAATGGGGTACTTAGCTTTATTGAAGACTTCGGATCTGAAATTCGACTTCGAAAATCTCAGGAGTCAGCCAACCGGCACTTGCGAACTGCTTCTGTTTCGAGCACCGCGCAGCAAGAAAGACTGAAGAAAATGGAGTCAGATGCATCTTATATACCCCTGGCGCACTGACATCAGGGAAGACGCGACAGCAACAGACGCCGGACCAAGACTTTGGAACTCTGGCCAACTGCAGGACCGCCTGACGGCAGGATAACCCAAGTGTAATGACTGCAGCAGTGTAACACGATGAACATCTGAGAGGAAACTAAAGTAAAGGGGTATATGAGCATATGTATGAGATTAGTAAAGGAAAGGAATCCAGTGCACTGTGTAAGCATTCCTTATATTGTACCCAAGACAGTTTTAGGTTCTGGGTATTGGAACAGGTTAAGGTTCCCGAAGGGGTGGGGACTGGGAAACCAGTCTCGGGTAGAGAGAGCTTAGGTGGCAGCTAAGGATAGATGCCTGTACCCCCCGGTTTAAATGAGCATTATTCTATCATTCCTGCATTAAAAAGAAGAGCCTTTCTAATACTGAGTGCAACAAACTGTTTTTTATACACATAAAACAGCCTTTTAGCTTACACATCTTTATTATGTAATTACAACATAAATACTTTTTTATTATTATTTTTATTAGTGTTAGTCGTTGTTTCTGTGTATAAGTTAACATAGTTATTTCAATATTAATTAGTGAGGGACCAATGGATTTTTGTAATTCCTAATGATGTAACCAACTGGATATGGTCATGGTGTATTTAAATGTTTGATATGAGTAATGCTGTATTTTGATGAAGTTCCCTGTTGAGGAATGAAAGCGCTTAATCTTATTTGGTATTAAAGAATTTTTATTGTTGGTGGACAGCTGCAGTACCTTTATTGAACTGTTTTGGTATTTGCTACTTTAACTGAAGTTGCCTTTATTGGTTCCAGTGTGCTTGACTGAGCTTTTTTACTTGGTTTTGGGTTCTTTTTTAACGGGTCTATATTACCAAAGAGAAAAACCCTATGCGCGAATACCAAAACATCGACCCCTATATCACAAAAATCCCGAACGCACTAAACCGCGAAAAAAAAAATATCGAACTGTCATAGTCGGCCAACCCCACCACCCGCTACATACTACCTACCCAAACAAAATAAATAAACCACATGCATACACTAACAAAACCCTACTTCTAACCTAAACTAAAGCACCAAAACCCTACCTCCAACATTACACTAAACCCCACAAACACAACTATCTGTGCACTCTCCTTAACCCCTCCCTAACCCTAAGGTCCGTAACTATCCCACACTTCCCCTACACACATACACCCAAGCAAAATAAATAAAACACATACATACATTTAAAAAAAAAAAACCCTACCTCCCAACACTATACTAAACCCCACATACACAACTAACTATGCACTATTCTTAACCGCTCCCTAACTCTAAGGTCCGTAACTACCGCACACTTCCCCTACACACACACACACATCCACACAATATAAATAAAACACATACATACATTTAAAAAACACCTACTTCTAACACTACACTAACTCTTACATGCATTACCTATCTATGCACTTACCTTAACCCAAATCCTAACACTAAATTCCTATCTATCGCACACTTACCTTACGGAGCTATACCGCAGACGGGCCAACCAAAACAAATCGACATTTTGAACTTTGCGGTTTTGAACTTTCGCAGTTTACGTACTTCACGCAATACGGGTCGACATCTTTGTATTCGCCTAAAGGAATCTTCGCTTTCGTAATAGGAACCCTTTTTTAACTCAGTCTTTCCATTGGATTGCTTCCTGATATAAATATTTTGCATACTATACAAGTCCAGTTTGCCATATCACATTGCTGAAAAGCAACTTTGTGTTGGTCAGAAAGCATGCCGTCTTAATCCACACTTCTGATTACCAAATAATATTTGACAGTTGGGGATTATAGTTTCACATTTTGCACCACAAAATAATGTGTGAGAGGTGACTGGCCTTAACAGCATAGGGCAAACTTGTACTTCTGCCTCAGGTTATGACTAACTTCTTCAATACCAAAATAAGCTTAACAATGAGCAGTTGCAGAGCAGAGCTATAATCACTGGCTTCCCAGGAATTCACTCACCTTGCTTTCATTCCAGTGCCTTCCACTGCTATCTTTACAAACAATAACACACACACTGTGCTCCCCAGAAGGGAGTAGTGATACCTTTACAGTACCTGCACCCCTTTATCTTTTCAGCAACAACACACCAATGTCTGCTATGTCAGTGTTGCACACCAAAAGCATAATTACTGCTCATTATTAAAAATAAGCCAACAATAGTACACGTTTGTTAGATATAGCTATAACAGTCAATCTTTTGTAGGTGGAAGCCAACAGTTATTGCTTCAGTAGCTTTGGAGATTAGACCATGGCAAAGATTTGGTCTTAGATGATGCCATATTTGGATATACAGAATTTACCCTCAAGAAAATGGATATGAATTGGTTAATGGTAAAATGTCATTCTGGAGCTGGAATCCATGATGTAATGAGGGTCCTTAGGTCCCTCCATCCCACTAAACACAAGTGTGACCCAGTCATAGCACATGGAGACGAATGATTTTAAGAGTTTCGACCATAGAGAAATGCTACTATGCATGTGTCTGTGGCAGGAACGACACTGGACTTAAGCAGAATTATACTTTCTCCAAGAATGATGCCACAACTTAAAGATAAAATAATTGGCTTTAACAACAGACTGAGAAGATGGAGTCATTCTACTTTTGCTGCATCAACAGTAGTTTGCCCTTCTCTCAGCATGACTTCTGAATACTGGACAAAGTCTGTACTGCCTCAGTGTCTTATTTAATTATAGTCTATCTCCTAAACATTCCAACATATACATTCTAAATTGGATTATACGGAGATGCCCCTAGTCACAGCTAGGAATCTTTAAAATAACAAAAATAAAAATACCCACATATATGGCCTTCTTAACTGGTAAGTATCTCAAACTTACTACTGGGAAATGTACAGTCAACTGTGAGCTTAAAGTTGCAACTACTTCAAAAAATAGCCATAAGGCCATCTTCATCTATATTAGGAAACTTAGAAGGAATCAACAGTTCTATAATAAAATCATTTCCAATGGTACCTTCTCTGACCCGAATAAAATTGCTAATATTCTTGAGGACAGATTCTCTTCCAACTTCACTATACCCACCATCCCTTCTGTCACCTCTATTACCTGTAACCCCCCCCCCCCCAAGCCTGAGATCAATTTGGACCAAGTCCTTTAGACTCTTTCCAAAAGTTAAAGTACTGTGTTCATGTGTTTTGTCAATATTCTTGGATTTCAGCTGAGGATGGTAAAGTCCCCTCTTGCAAAACTTTCTTCAACCTGGATATCTCCACTGGTTATATCCCTGAAATATTAAGAATGGCATTTGTGGTTCATTAACATAAAGATGGTCCATCTACTGCCCTTAAAATTATAGACTCCTAGTAGTCTCTCCTGTATTATTGCAAAGGTTATGGAATGTATTATAGCTCAATTAATAATATAGGTGAACTTATATCCCTGGATACACACCAGTTTGGTTTTGTAAAAGGCAGATCACATCTTTTCGACCTACTAGAGTTCTTTGAAATGGTTACTGAGACCACAGATAAGGGGGTATGCAATCCAAACCCCTTTGTCTTTTGAATATATTTCTCTGATACTCTGGTATGTGAATGCATATTTTCTAGTCATCTGCTATGAGCACCCTCTGGAGCCATTTCTCCCCCTAATACACCCAACATCGATCATATCTGCTGTGAACTCATCTGTGCTTGCTGATTTCCCGGACTTCACTTCCCTTAGTTTTGTTCTTGCTCCCTCTAAGGTGGGCTCTCCTTTCTCTTTTATCATAGACCGTGTCTCAGGAAGTACAACTTCTATGGGGTTTTCTTCTTTTAGAAGCTGCTAGAAGTGTGCCTTCCATATGCCTTTGAAGTCCGTGGACTGGTGAGCAGATTGCTGTTGGCATTCCCTATGAAGGGTGTCTGATGCCTTTTTTATCTTTCTGTCTTTACCTTGTGTTTGTGCCACCTGCTAAGTCACTTTCCAGAAACTGATGAGTGCCTTTGATACTTTGTTCTTAGCTATTGTGATTGGTCTATTAGTGTCTTTGCTAGCCAACCTGTATGCCTTTTTAGCCTGTTCCATCTTTTCTATCTCTTACCCTTTTCTGTACTCCTCCTCTCGACTTCTGGATTCCACTACCGGCTTCCCTTATACATACCTTATATACTTGCTTCCTTACCTGGCTTGACTGCACACCTTTTCTATAGTCCTCACACATGCTATTTTGACCTGCTACCATTCTCCTTCAACCCCACTTTCTTGACCTCCTATGCTTTCAGTCATCAACTTACAGGTATTCCTGAATAAATGTTATTCTGTCTACATGTGCTATAAAGAAGACATTAAAATTGTTTTTTTTTTCTTTAAAATTCAAGATGCTACTGCTCAAAATAATAATAAAAAAAACACACAAAAATAGTCTTCAATTTGGTAAATGCCATCGTATACATGATCACTACCTTAATTAAATACCATTTTAGTTTATGAACTCAAAAGCTTTAATCTGAGCTAGGTAAAGACAAGGCAGGAAAAAGGTCAGGTTTCAAGGTCATACTTACATTTTCAATAAGTCAATTAAAACGGTTATTCAAGAGTTACAGTCTCAAAAAAGGGAAGTGTGTTAGCTATGTATAGTACTTACTAGCTTCACTGGCAACAAGTACCACTGGAAAGCATCTTTTAAACAGTCTGTGAGTGTGGCAAAGATGGTATACCTATAACATTATACAACCTATTGTTTTCACACTAACATATTGGGATTTTGAGTTTAAGACCACCCTAAATATATATGCATATTTACTTATATATATATATATATATATATATATACACACACACACACACAAAATAACAAAAAACTTCCGAAGGCATCTGTAAAATGTAAATCAAACTAGGTATAACATAAGAAGAAAAAATGCAGCAAGTAGAACCTGTGCTTGAGCGCGCTTTTGTTCTTTATTTAAGAACTTCATCAGAATAAATAAACTGTGCAGATTACAAAGTTTAAATAGTGTAAGAAAACAAATAAAAATAATCTTGTCCAATTAAAATCACAGTTCAACCCCTTTAAACATGATGGAAGTGTAATTCTCAAAGTTCTATTGTCCATATGCATGAGGTGGGTGTAACTTAAAAAGAAAACAGAGCAACAGAGCCAAGTTCGAACAACATTCTTAATGAAATCTGTAAACTTAATTGAAAATAAGAAATCAAACATCTACAATAATGTGTAATAAAGTACAAGTACAATTACGTCCCCAAGTATACAGAAGTAGTAATCTCTTCCGCTGTAGCAATGCATAAAATCAGACTTGCTTACAAGTTAACAAAGTCAGCCCTTTGAGTGATTTTAATTTTATGCCTTAGACGTCACTGCTGTACACATTTTAAATTAGAAACATCATTCAACCCAGGAGAGAACTCCGCACCCAAACGGAGCTGCCATTGGAGTTCTTTCACTTTCAGTAGAGCTGAGTAGTCCTCAAAAAACAAGTCAACTTGCTCCAAAACAATAAAATGGAATTTATCAAAGTCACGGCAAGCTGTAGAGTGTCTAGCTAAAGCATTATGACTGTTTTTGCCTCTAATTGCACCACATTACTCCTTAATGCAATCGGAAAGTTTCCAACTAGTCTTTCCAACATAAAAAACTGCAAGTCATACAAATCCCTGCATAAACAATGTTACAAGAATTACAGTCAAAGTAATGAGAAAAATTAACAATGAAATTAATATGCTCAAATGTAAAAGAAGGTCCTGTACAGATACATTGACAACAGATAAATTTGCTGCATTTGAACATCCCAGGTGGGTCAGAAACATTGAGAACACTTCCTATTAAAAACTGAGAGTCTATGTTCTCAAAAAAGCTCCTTAAAGTTCATGGCCTTTTGTATGAAAAAAGTACAGTTGTGTACACTTACCATAAATGTTGATGTTCGAGTGTATTCACTGTTGCAGTCATTACATTTGGGTAATCTGCTGGCAGGTTGCCCTCAGTCGGCCGATTAACAAAGTCTTGGGTCCTGCATCGGTTGCTGTCCCTTCCATGACGTCAGGTCGTCAGGGGTATAAAACATGCAGCCAATGCCATTTTCATCAGTTTTTCTTGCCCCAGATGATATATATATATATATATATATATATGTAATTTACAACACAAAAAATATGCCACCAAATAAAAGCAAATACTAACAGAAAGGAGAGGTATAAAAATAGAAAAAGTAAGGGGCTGGCTGGTGGGTAACCAGGACTGCAACAGTGAATACACTCGAACATCTACATTTATGGTAAGTGTACACAACTGTACTATGTTCTTATGTTTCACTGTTGCAGTCATTACATTTCGGTAGAATCCCAAAGCTATGGTTGGGAGGATGTAATTATACAACATTAGGAGCAGCTATATAAGGCCCTGCAGGACAGCAGTGGCAAAGCCTGCTCTGGATTTAGAGAAGAGAGGTAAATGGTAATGCTTGGTGAATGTATGAACTGAGCTCCAGGTAGCAGCTTCTAGAATGTCTCTGGTAGGAACCCCTCTGACAAAGGCTACAGAAGTAGATGCAGCCCTGGTGGAATGGGATCTGATCCCCTTGGGGACAGGTTTACCATGATGCATGTAGCAGAAACAAATACGATGGCTTATCCATTTTGAAATGTCTGCTTTGAGATAGCCTTTCCCTCTGCCCCTGCAGCAAATGCCACCAGTAGTTGCTCAGATTTTCTTACAGATTTTGTCCTGTTTCAAGTTGTCTGGGTACATCCAGTGAATGCAGAATCCACCCCCCCCCCTGTTTTGTGGATTTGGGAAAAAAGTTGGCAGATGAATGGTCTGATTAAGAGCCACACTGGATAGCACTTTAGGCATAAAGGATGGATTGGTCCTGTCTGGGTAGAAAATAATAAAAGGCTCCACTGCCATGAGAGCCTGTAGTACTGAGATCCTTCTAGCTGAAGTGACTGCTAAAAGAAAAGCTATCTTCCAAGAGAGAAATTTTATGTCCGCAGTAGCAGCTGGCAAGGAGGCAGGGTGAGTTTTTCCAACACAAAATTGAGGTCCCATGCAGGAGTTGGTGCTCTCCTGGGAGGTCTTAAATTTTTGGCCCCTCTGAGATACTGCTTTAGCAGGAGATGAGAGAAGAGGAGGCTCTGTGTTGTAATGAACTGAAATGGCAGAGGCGTGGATTTTTATGGAAGAAAAGGATAGGCCCTTGTGAAGCATCTCAGTTAAGCATTACAGAATCTGAGGAATACTGGGCATTTCTGTGCTTATTCCTTGTGTCTGATTCCAGGCACAGAATCTTTTCCATTTATCAGCATAAGATTTTGGTAGGTAGGAGCAGGTACCAGTGTTGGCAGGGCCAGTCTGGAGCAATCAGAATCATTTTTGGTTTTTCCTGTCTGACTTTTAGATACCTTGGAGAGCAAAGGCAGAGGGGGAAAAGCATAGACTGATAGGTTTTTCCAGCTGAAGGATAGAGCATCCACTTTTCAAGCTTTTTTTGTGATGGATTCTTATGCAAAATTTGTCCAACTGATAGCTTTGGGGTGAGGCAAAAAGATCTATGTCTGGGCTCCACCATTTGCATGTCAACATGCTGAAGATTTGCGAATCCAGTTTCCATTCATGTGGGTCCATACGATTTCTGCTTAGCTCGTCTGCCAGAGTATTTTGCTTTCCTGGCAGGAACTGAGCTTGTAGATGTATTTGGTAAGTCAAGGCTGTGTTCCACAAGGCCATGGTTAGTCTGCAAAGGGGGTTGGAATGGGTACCCCCCTTGCTTGTTTATGTACCACATGACTGTGGTGTTGTCTGTCTTTATCAGCAGTTGTCCTGGATGAAGAAAATCCTTGAAAGCTGTCAGAGCATTCAGCTAGCATCTCTTTCTGGTTGATATGCAGGTGCATCTGATTTGGGCTCCATTCGCCCTGAATGCATCTCCCTGCCAGATGTGCCCCCCAAGCATAGTCTGATGAGTCTGTAGTCAGGGTTTGGGTGGCAGGGGGTGGAATGAATGTCCCTTGTTTTGGTGACAGGCCTCTGCCCACCATAGGAACTCTTGGTATGATGGGAATTATTGTTTCCAGGCTGTGACAATGTTTTCTCCATAAGCTTTTTAGGTACCATTGAAGTTTCCTCATAAGCAGTCTTGCATATGGAATTAGAAGAATGCAGGAAGCCATGAACCCCAAGGCCTGCATAATTTGTCTTGCAGATAACTGGGTTTTTGTGGCCACTTGTTTGAAGTAAGTCATCAATTGGATTTGTTTGTCTGGCGTGAGGTAAGCCATATGGGCAGTTGTATTCAAGCTTGCACCCAGGAATGTAATTTTTTGAGAGGGTACCAGTTGTGATTTCTTTTCGTTTATGGTGTACTCTAGGCAAGTTAGAAGCCTTTTTACAAACGTCACATGCTGTACAAGAGTGTCCTTGTTTTCTGCCTGAATTAGATAATCATCCAGATAAGGGTAAATGTGAATGTTTCTTTGTCTGCAAAATGCAATTATTGGTGCCGGGCACTTGTGAAAACCCTGGGCGCAGTAGATAAGCCAAATGGCAGTGCAGAGAACTGGTAATGCAAATAGCCTGCTTTGAAGCGGAGGTATCTTCTGCAAGATTCCCCAATTGGAACATGCAGTTAAGTCTCTTTTAAGTCTAGACTTACCAACCAGGCATCCTCACCTAGCATTAGGCAGTAACTGTTGTAGAGTCAGCATCTTGAATTTTGGAATGTCCAGGAAAGTATTTAGAATGGATAAGTCGAGAATTGGATGCCATGATTTGTCTTTTCAGGGTACCAGGAAAAGTCTTGAATAAAAACCTTGTCCTTTTTCCTTTTCTGGTACTGGTTGAATAGCCCCCATATCCATGAGGGACATAACTTGTTTCTGGAGGCAGATCTGGCCATCCGTTTGGGATTGGCAATGTGTGAAAATGAAATCTGTATCCCTGGGATACTATATTTAAAACCCACTTGTCCTGGGTAATTAGATGCCAATTTTGTGCATGAAGTGCTAGTTTTCCCCCCAAAAGGGCTGCCAAAAGATAAGTGTTTGGAAAAGTCAGCGGAAAGTCATTGAGACTGTTTACCGTAGGGGGGTGCCTTGTTACTTCCAGATTTGGAGGTAGAGGCACTCCATTGTTTTGTTCTGTAAGTTCCTTGCAACTGAAACCTGGAGCCTTTGGACTGTCTGGGTTTGACCTGAGCAGCTCTGGTGGGTACCAGAAAGGACCAGTTCTTAGTAGGCCAGTGCCTACTGAACCTGGGTGGCTGCACTTGTAGGAAATCTTTTACAGTTTGCATAGATTTAGCTTTGTCTTCCATCTTTTTCAAAACTTCTCCTGCCTTATTACCAAAAAGACTGTCCTGTTGTAAAGGAGCATCCAACAATTTTGCTTTAACATGATCAGGCAGATTTTGCTCCTTGAGCTAAACATGCCTTCTTATCACAGATCCAGTAACAGAGACCCTGCAAGAGGCCTCTAAGAAATCAAAACCACATTGCAAAGTATGCTTTCCAACTTGTTCAGCTGAATGCAATAAACCCTGTAACTCTATTTTCCACACAGTCAGAAATCAACATCATTTTCTGTTTAAGTAAGCCCATGACATGCTGCTGATATTTAAGCATATGAAATTGACAGTTTTAAGCCCTGATTGCCAGGGTTGCAGACGTGTAAACCTTCTTACCCCATCTATCCAGCGCCCTGGAGTCTCTATCAGAAGGGGTAGGATTTTTAGCAGTAGAAGCCTTAAAACCCTTGGGACCTTGAGAAATTGTTTCAGGGTCAGCAGTAGGGTTTTTAAAAAGAAACTTGTGGGAGTCAGGACACCTGTAATATCTGTCTGGCTTACTAGGAGCCGGAGGCAGGGAATCAGGAGCCATGCTGGATTCTGAGAAAACATCATCAACAATGTCTAGAACAGGAGGAATAGCCAAAGGCCAATGCTGAGGGAGAAGAAGGAAATTCCTAAGCCTCTTTCGATTCTGAAAAATCCTGACTCTCCCAATGAAAGTGTTCCCTTAAGGTATGCAAAGTTTCTCCAAAAGAGAAATCCTCAGGAGGAGAAGCAGAAGGAATGGATTCCTCTGCATCAGAGTCCTCATAAGGTGGAATAGATAATTCCTGATCAGAAGAAATGGAAACCTGATCTGAAGATTTATAATCAGTGACTTGCCTAGGCCTCTTAGCAGGAGGGGGTTGGGAACCCCAGATCAAGGTAATTAAATCCTCAGCCATTTTGATCATTTGTGTTTTAGGCATAGGGGCCCATGCGTCCTTTTTTTAGACACAGAAGTTGGTTTTGGCCTTGTTTTTGAGGATGGCGTCGGTTTAATATACAAATCTTTAGGCCTGAAAACACCCTCAGAAGCCGGTGCCTGCTCAGCGGCTCTGGACCCATCTAAGGGAGAGACATCTGCGGGTTCAATACTTGAAGTGTCTCGCGGCATACTGGACTCCGAATGGGTCTCAGTAGAGGCCTGCGAATCAAAAGTAGCGGGTATCAGGGGCTGCAAAAGCACCTGAGTACCGGCCACTGGCTTAAGAGAAGCTTTGTCGTCGGTTTTGGACCTTGACGGTCTGTCTCTGTCTTTTTCTTTTTTGTGAATTCCGGTAGTCGGATTGCTAACAGACGACATTTCTGGATAGTTAAATCTTGAGCCAAAATATTTAGATGCAAAAATATACCGACGCTTAATAGTGCGTTGATTAAATTTAGCACAAAACTGACAGCAAGGCACGTTGTGGTCAGGGCCTAGGCAAGGAATACAGTACAAATGAAAATCCTTATGAGGTATTTGCTTCCCACAAGTAATACAATTATTAACTTTTACGAACATCGGTAAGGAGCAAGAAAAAGTTTCCTCAACGGGGTACTTAGCTTTAGGTTGAAGACTTTGGTTCTGAAATTCGAAAACAAAAATTTCAGGAGTCGGCCGACCGGCACTTGCGAACTGCTTCTGCTTCGGGCACTGCGCGGCAAGAAAGACCGATGAAAATGGCGTTGGCTGCATGTTTTATACCCCTGACGACCTGACGTCACGGAAGGGACAGCAACCGACGCAGGACCCAAGACTTTGTTAATCAGGCCGACTGAGGGCAACCTGCCAGCAGATTACCCAAATGTAATGACTGCAACAGTGAAACACAAAGAACATCTAGGCTGTCTACCAAGCAGTACAGACAGCAATATTCCAATTGCTAGAAACAAATGTTTCTAATAGCTTGCATGTCTCTGGAAATAGGAACTGGAAAGCTTAACGTTCTGTCTGCATTTAGAGTGTTGCTTAGGTTGGAAACCATACTTTAGAATAGGTATATATGTTGTGTGCAAGATTCCTACTGAATTAAATGTATAATTGAGCAAGTAAATGCCAAATGGATTTTTGCACAAAACTGGCTGTTATGTCAGCTATTTTGGTGGTGTAGATGGATAAAGCACAGTCAAATGGGGTTTGATTAGTAACTTGGCCACATGATGGAGCAGCAGGGTTGGATGGAGTGCTCATTCTGGATGGGAGGGCATTCATAGACAATGCTCCCTTAGGTCTAAAAAGGGTAGTTGCCCTCAGATGTAATTAACAAACTTGATGTGTGGAGTGAATGGGTAGGGCCATATAAAGAAAAAAAATACAGGACGAATGCAATGACAGATGAGCCCCCAAGACATCCTTAGGATCCAAGACCGGCCCTGACAATAATAAGTCTGGGGAGTAGGTAGGAGATAAGCTGGTAGACCCGGCATGGATATAGGGCCAGGGGCTCAGTTAAATGATGCCCCAAGAGGGACCAAAACATTAAAAAAAAAATTAGCTGGTATGTTATGAACCATGCAGCATGCACCATTTACCTTTTGTGTGTTGTAATGATCACGTTTAGCAACAACAGGTAGAATGGGCAGTAATTGGCTTAAATATTATAATGTCTGCGTTCTCTACTTTGATTTAGATTCACTAAATGAAATTCCCATTGAAATAATCAGAAAAAAATAGAAACATATTTCAGTAAAACAGAAACTCAATGTGCAAATTAACAGATTTGTTAAAATGTACCTCATATGAACTTTCATCTAAATCTAAACCTAACCACCATCAAATTATCAGTTCTAAACCCAGCTCACACTTAGGTCTAACACTAAATACCTAACCTATATAAATGCTGCTGCAATCCCATTAAAGAAATCATTTTTAATTCAAAGCAACACTCAGCTAAATATCATTTGATTAGATGCAGCATCCACATAGGGTAGGCCAGTGATGCATTGATTAGCATTATTCCATAATAGTGTTGGATTTCTGGTTTGGTTCTTAGCTAGAATGCCTTCTATGTGGAGGCTGCATGTTGTTTCCATTTCTACTTGTTTTTTTTTCTTTTTCTGGGAGATTTGATATCCTCCAATACCCAAAAGGCATCTCATAGGTGAGTTACAGATCATGCAATTTGCCCGTTAAGTGCATGTGCCATTTCAGAATAAGGATATGCATGCATCCTACATGCTACTACCCCAGTGCCTACAGACTACCAAGGCTGCTCCACTCAGGCTCGACCCATTTATTCTCCCATACCTGGTATCTCAAGCACTGGGAGATGGCCATCTAGAGGTGCCATCATTCATACAGCCACGAAG
This sequence comes from Protopterus annectens, assembly GCF_019279795.1. Lineage (NCBI taxonomy): Eukaryota > Metazoa > Chordata > Ceratodontiformes > Protopteridae > Protopterus > Protopterus annectens. The sequence goes on from NC_056739.1 coordinate 1,953,988,070, forward strand.
GTCATTTATTTATTTATTTTTTACCAGTGCCTGAACTCCTTTCTACCTTCTTTCTTGCTGTGGAGAGGCACCCTCATCCCATCATTTGTGACAGGCTGGCATATTCCCCAGACTAGGGACCTAAGCAATGAACTACACAGCAACCTCAATCAACATGCTGCATTATGTAGGGCACAGACTGTGGAGGCATTTGTATAGCCCTAACGCCAGTTCTACAAGTGCTACCATTACCAGTCTTGGGGGTGTTAAGCCCATGTCTACTGCTCTATGGCCACTGATGCAAAGGAGACAGTTGGATGAAATGGAACCACCCTATCCCTCCCCAAAGCATGTGCAAGCCACCACTGGTCATTCCTTTGCTCCTTCCCCTGCACAGCTCTTCTACAATCTGAACCACTACTTGATCTCCGGTAATTTGGGTTATAATCTGGGCTTTATTCCTGTATGTCTTAGGGTGGGGCTAGTTGTCTCCCTTATTCAAATGAATATCACTATGCTGCTGCATGTCAAACTGATGTTATCTTCCCCATTTTATAATTTATCTCACTTACACAGCATGCAGGATGGCACAGTGGTGTAGCAGTTAGCATTGTCACCTCACAGCAAGAGGGTATCCAGTGTGATTCTCAGCTGGGGTGCCTTCTGTGTGGAGTATGCATGTCCTCCCTGAGTTTGTATGGGTTTCCTCCGGATGCTCTGGTTTCCTCCCACATTCCAAAGACATGCAGTAGGTGGACTGGACACTCTAAACTGGCCCAATGTGTGAGTATGTGGTGCATCCTCTGAGGAAGGTTGGGCCTTGGGCTAGCAACCTGACCCCATAAAACCTATACCTGCTATGGAAACAATGAGTGCTGAAGGGCAATTTTTGCCCGACGTGCTGTATACACAAGTGAATCCAGGATCCAAGACACAGCATGTAGCTTAGCTAACACTAAACAGTCTATATTGTCTGTCTCATCCTAAAAGCAGTTCTGATTTAATTTCTTTACTCTTGTTTTTCCTAGTCTTTGCAATTCCCTTCTTACTGGGAAAAAAAAAGCTAACTTACCATACTATTTTAAATTGTACATGGTGCTGTTCAACATAATGGTGTTCAACTCTGCAAACATGTTGTTTCTTCAGGTTTTAGAATTGTATACTTGTCACTGAATATACTAATATAAATGTTACTGAACCTATTTTAAGCTCTCTACTAATTATGTATTCATGTAATTTTGTTGAGCTTTTCTCCCAGGCCTCCACTGAAAATGGGCACTGTCCAGTCAGGCTGTCCTGGTTAGCAAAAACAAATTTTACGGGCTGTATTTCATACCATTTTGTCTCTATCAAAGGGCATTTAAGTGTGTCAACTATATTATACCTCTGCTTAAAATACTGTAATACTTTCCTTACAATACGGTATGTGTATGATATTGACTAATGTATTGCAAGCATTGCTTCACCTGGGCTTATACACTTTTTCATTGAAATGTACCTCTGTAGCTTAGAGGTTCATAGGTATATACTAGGCTAATGACTACCAGGGTCTTTATAAGCTTAGCTATGCAATCCAACCGATTTGTGTCCATATGTATCATGGGTATTTAAGAGGTGGCATGTTAGTTAGGAAGTTTCTAGAGGTTGTGTGGGTGGGGGCACGTTAACATGGGCATTACTGTCTACCTCTGTCTGTCAGAGACATGGTGACAGACCCAGGGTGAATTTCTGATTTCCCATCCTTTGGTAAGGTATGCCTAAATAGGGTTAGGATGGACTCTGCTTCACATGTTCCAGAGCACAGGGATCCTCTGTCTTACCAACATGTCTTAGTTATGTCACAAGCAAAATTTAAATGCTTGGATCTAGTGGTTTTGAAGAGCTAGATCTGAGGATGCTTTGCATGCCAGGCATAGCCTGCTTCTCAGTAACCTGTAGGAGACAGAGTATAGAGGTAGGGCTTTAAGGTGATCCATATAGGACACTGTGTTTATACCCTGTATTCTCCTGATAAGAAACCTTTGCGGCCATTCCAACCGTTACATGTGTCTGGTCAGGTACATACTGAAGGGGCACTATATTCAACGATGGGTCTAATAAGGGCTGAATAAAGTAACACTATGACTTCCTTGGACATAGATTACATGCCCTAACTTATAAGTTGGATGACATAGAATGATTTTCTGTCTAATTTTCCCACATTTTGGTCAAAGTCTAGATTACTGTCTCCATACGTTCCCAGATCTCTGACTACCAGGTCAACTCTTAGGGGTGTCTTATTGATGGAGTAATTAACCTGGGTGACAGTTTTTATAAAAAGTACTATAAAACTCAATGCCAAGAAATGCATTAATCTGCGACTGTGGCACCAGTTATTTGTTTATGTTAGTTAGCCTTTACCTCTGAGAAGTAGATGCCAAATAGAAGCAGTTCCAGCATGAAGCCCTGAGGTGTCCCACTGGCGACTGGTATCTTACTGGAAGTTCTCTCACCAATCTTGAATTGGTGGGTCCTGTCTGTGAGCCAGCTGGGAATTCAGTGACTTGCATACCTTTCAACTTCTTAGCACAATAATTCACGACAAAGCAAAAATAATGATAGGGGAATGAAAGTCCAAAAATAGTGACAAATTTTACATACTGATTTTAGAAACTTAGAAAGCTGACAGAATAAAAGGTTTTGTGTTACCATGCATTTTCTGAAGGACAAAAACTCCAGACATTTGTCATTATTTAGGGATTTCAGTCCACAGTGACTTGCCAGAAAGCCACAAAGTATATGAGGCAAAAACTGGATATTCTGCAAAAATCTGGACAGTTAAGGGGTATGACAAGTTATGTAGGGTTTATGCCCAATTTGGTCAGTTTAACTATATCCGAGAGGGGTATTGTATGGCATACCTTAGCCAGGTCCCATTGCTTTGGTGATCTTCTCAAAGAAGTCCACCAGGTTTAGTAGACATGATCTTCCCTTGACAAAGCCAAACTGGGTTTTGCACAGTGTCTGAAGGTTGCCTATGTCTTTGTTGATCATTTCCATGATAACTTGTTCCATGGCTTTGCATATTAGATTAGTCAGATTAATAGGTCTGTAGTTTACAGGATCGTTTGATGGTCCACTCTTCTGAATTGAGATAACTGTTGCAGTCCTTCATTCTTGTTGTATAAAGCTTGTTTTGAAGTTGGTGTTCCTGATCGGTCGTGTCTCAAGTTTTTTAGGATCTATCCTACTGCATAGTTTTTTTAACTATATTTTTATAGAGTATAATTAGTATAACAAGCCTAACTACTTTATGTATAGTTACTATTTTATATATTTTGATATTCTAAAATGTTTTTTAGTTGTATTCTGCCTGACATTGTTGATATTGTATAATATAACTTAAAAGATTTTGTTTGTGCTGCATGTACTGGAGCTTTTCTCCTTAGGACTCTACTGAAAATCGGCCTTTGTGCCCAACTGGACTTCCTCAGTCAACAAATGTAAAATAAATAAAAATAAGTATTGTCAGGGCCCACTGAGGCTGTGTTTTGGCCTTAGAGAGTGCCTCCAGGACCTGCTCCCTGCTAATAGTTGGGGTGGTTATGCTAGAACGTGGAGGGAGTGGGGGTGAAGTTTGAGCAGAATTTGTCAGCCAGCAAATTCACTATGTCGCTTTGCTCAGTGAAGGTGGCACCACTGACCACCAGTTCAACCCACTGATGTGTGTTGCCTTTGAGGTTTCAGACATAGCTGTAGAAGGCCTTGTGGCTGTCTTTAGCATGTGAGGCTACCTTGACTTCGTAACTGGCCATGTTGGACATGATTAGTCCTCTTGGTTTCCTAGTTTAATTAGAGAGATCCTATCATTATAGGAGCTGCTCGTCCTGATTTTAGTCATGACTTTTTTCATTTTGTTATATACCCTATTAGGGTTAGGATTCCACCAATATGGTTTGTTTTTAAAGTTTGTTTTGGGCTTGTACATGGTTGCACATGTTCTCCATGAAGAATTCCACATAGGTTGCTGTGAACTCACGACTGGAAGGGGCATTGAATTTTGACAAAATATTACATAATAAGATGTAGTTTGCTTTGGAATAGTTCCTAACTGTTACAAGGTTTGCTGTGGTTACCAAGCTGATTTTTATTTCAAAGAAGACAACTTTGTGGTCTGATTTCAGACACTGGATGTGGGGTGGGGGTGGGGGGGCAGTGCAGTGCTCTCTTATACTGTTAAGCACCAGGTCCAGTATGTTTAAGCCTCTAGTGTGTGTGGGTACCATCTGGTCAAGGGTATTTGTGATGATGAAGTCCAGGAATCATTGTTCCTGCAAGTATGAGGCAGTGTGTGTTCCCCAATCTATAGAGGGGTAGTTAAGGTCTCCCATGAATAGGGTATTTGCTTTAATGGTGAGTATTTCCACTAGGTCTAGGTACAAGCTGTAGGATTCTAGGCATATACAGAGTGACCTATAGCTTGCTAGGATATGGTCTGGGACTTTGTCTATGGAGATTTACAAGTGGATAAATTCCAGGCCATTGTCCTGTTTAAACAACAAAGAGTTATGCTTGTTACTAATATATATTGAGATTCCTCCACCTTTTGTCCCTGTCTGTACAGCAGATGGTCTAAATGTGTGGAAGGCACCGAAGCCTTGCACTGCCAGAGTACTTTCTGTGTATTTAAACCATGTCTTGGTAACAGCACAGATGTTTGTATTCTCCAGAGTGAAGAGAGCTAGTAGGGTGTGGAGTTTCCTGTTTGGGCTCCTGCCATTGAGTAGTACACCTTTACGTTTATTTGGGCTTTATTTGCTATGTCAGTAGGTTTGTTAATTTGGCATTGCCTAAAAAGGCTCTAAGGGAGTGGATAAAGTTTTAGCCAATATTTGGAAGCCTAGGAGAGACAGGTGCAGACCATCCTTTGCAAAGCAACGTGGTTTGTTAACCAAATCCTCCCATGTTGACAAACATTGAATCCCCCTGGAAATACACCAGAAACTAAGCCAATTATTGAAGTCAATGATCTTTTATTCATACTATGGCATCATCCTTGGTGAAGGCAGAATGCTGCTCAATGCAAGGCCCACACCTGCCTGAGACACTATTCAAAGAGATCAATTATGTCTCTCGTCATATAGTCTAGAAAGTTTGCCTCGGGTCATTAATGCCCACATGGACTATGATAGAATCATACTGGTAATTATGGTGTAGTGAGACTGGAGTACATGAGTAATCTGGCAGATCCTAGATCCAGATAAATAACTGCTATCTTCTCCTTGTTCAGTCTGGTGAGTGGGGAATTTGTGTGTCATACAATGGAGTCCCCTGTAACAGTAGTCCTGGGTGTATTTGCTTGCCTTATGGGCTTTGCTCTTCGAGCTCTACTGGGTATAGGCATATGTGTGGTGCTTGGTGCTGCACTTGGTGACTGCTTTACAGATTGCTGAGGATAGGTGTTGTCCTTCATAGGATTATGAGATCTTTGAAGTTTGAGAAGATTGCTTTTTAATGCCTCAGCAGCAGTTGGTCTATGTGCGTGTTCTTGACAACCTTGTTTGTATACAAAATTTTTCCTCCAGTGAAACTGAATGTGTGCATCTCTTATACACTGTGTTGGTTTCTTTAAGGATGAAATGGTTTTCTGTGAGCATGCGACAACTGCATCATTATCTAGTGATGCATTCCTTTACTCTGTACTGCTGTGGTAGTATAAAAAAAAAAAAGTTTGTATTTCCTATATCCTAACAAACATTTATATTTGCATTTGGCTACGATCTGGTGTATTAGCTTTCTCAGTAACAGCTGACAGAATATAAATACAATCAGACCCACTTTTTGGAATCAGTAACAAACAGAAAGCAAAATCTACACATCTACAAGGTGAACAGAAATAATCTATGCCTACAGCACACATTACTTCATATGTAACGATGTTTTGCATTACATTCATTAGAAATTAAATCGACTGTTACAATACAATAATAAATATATAAATATTAAAATTACAATACAATAATAAATATATAAATATTAAAAAAACAAAAAAAACGCCCAATGTCACTAATGGCCGCAAGTTTCTTTCCCACCGCGTTTTCACTTGTACATGTTTAATAATAGGTGATGACATTTAACAAGGGCTATAACTCTTCCAGTTGTCGTCATCTTTGTGAGCTGCTGTATAGCTTGCAATTATGGAGAGAAGTGTGATGGTAGTAAAACACTTGATTTGTTTTACTGAATAGTTGATGTAGCGCAGTTTGACATGAGTAACGAGTGGATGACTGCGTTACTGTTAGGAGGCAAAGGGTGAAAGAAGGATGATGATTTTGTTTTACCGTTTGGTTGTTAGCTTGCGTGTGAACTTTGTGAAGTTCGGTAAGTGAGTGGTCTTTGCATCTATTTTCAAACCTATTGCCCTGAATTTGAGAGGCCTCTCCAAGCAGAGGATTTTTCATAGAATGATTTAATGTTCTGGAAGAAACATATTTTACTTAAAATTGTTGCTCAAATATCACCGGGGTTGTTATCACATACTTCTGTAAACACAGTGCTGTGTGAAGACACAACGTCTTACTCTACTGTTATGCTACGAACGCGGCTGATGTAATAATGACACGGTCTTAGCAACTTTTACTGGATTTTATTTGGATTTTATGAATGAGAATTGCTGTTTCTAGTTGCATTTTAAGCATCCCCCTAACTGGAATGACAGCTGTTCACAGGGCGCCCGGTTAGCAAGTTAATCAGTATTTGTCAACGTTGCATGTGATGTTAGGGATAGAATACATTAGATGTGGGTGGCTTGGAGGCATTCGTTCAGTGAAGTACCTTGCGCTTAGTTGTGTGCAGCTTTGGGCGTGCCGGTAGTGATTGGCAGGTGAAATGGGCGGGATACTTAGAATGGCAGGCATGCTAATTCGCTTATCACATCATGGATAAATTACGTTACACTGAATAATTATTCACTCATGTATGTCACATTACATACGAGGAATCAGTAGTAATCCGTTGCACTTGTTAACATAATAATAACTGTCTAAATCACCATACTGTAGGTTCATTAATAAGGACAAAATCACCATACAGTAAGAACATTAACACCTATCTAATGTACTCTGAATTACACCTGTTAACACACCCAAAACCTTACTAATCACTTGTTTTACATAATATTATCACCTTCTCAACAATGGATTCTTTTATTCTGTCTACTGTCTAGATTACTTTTTCAATAGTTTTGCATTATAACATTCACACCTTTGCAGTGTAGGGGAATACATGATCTATATAAAGGATGGATGCCATTTCCAAAACTTTACCTCTTAGGTACTTGTTGCTTCAACTACAGATACAGGAACATCTCGGCCTCCCACACTTTGGCGAAAATGAACAGAATGGATGACAGCTACCTGTCTTGCATTACTTCTCTGCCATCTGTGATTAACTTTCTCAAGTTGTTTGGCATTCTGCACAAGGAGAAATGATGCCTGCTGTGTGGGTCTACGGCACCTCTGGTTCGGCATTGGGCTTCATATGCTTGGAGATGCACGGCTCGAAACTGTAGGAGCAAGATGGGTATGCTGTCTGGCACATTTTTCAGCAACAGCAGGATGCCTCTCGATACCCTAATCAAGAGCCTGTACTGGTGGTCCCGAAAGCTACCCATCTGCAGGTTTGCAGACCATTTGTCTGTGTCACGCACCTCCCTGGTGGACTGGTATCAGTTGTACGGGGTGTCTTCAGCTGGAAATTTCTGCAGAACCCCATGCTGCTGGGTGGTCCGGGGAAGGAGGTTCAGACAGATGAATGTCTACTTGTGAAAGCAAAGTATAACCGCGGGTGAACCTTGGCCAGAATGGACCGCTGGATATTTGGCATCTACGCCTGTAGTCTGAAAGTGGGTACCTGACATTCGTGGAGAAAAGGGATGCAGCCACTTTACTCCCAATTATCAAGGAGCATGTGTTACCAGGGACAGTGATTGTGTCTGATGAATGGGCTGCTTACAGGGGCATTTCTGAACTGTCCGGGATGAATTACACCCACAGAACTGTGAACCACAGTAAGAATTTTGTGGACCTGGGGACTGGTGCACATACCAACGCTGTTGAGGTCATGTGGTCTCGCTGCAAGAAGCAGTTGAGGCTGATGAATGGGACTCTGAGGCATATGCTGGACAGCCACTTAGATGAGTTCATGTGGCATGAAAAATATAGCCGACTGGATGCAGATTTGTTCCTCTTCCTGCTTGGACATATTAAGGAATACCAGGATTCATATGAGCAGGAACTTAGAGCCCGGAATAATAGCTGATTTGGACGGTATACTGCTGCTGTTTGTACATGAATTTCTTGTTTTGAAACATGACATTTTTATACTGCTGCTTGAAATCTTAATTTCTTTCCGGTGAGTAAATAAACAGAGTGTTGTTGAAATTAATGTTGTGTTGCTGCATTACTTTATAGCTGCACAGTGTTGCTGAAATTAATGTTGTGTTGCTGCATTACTAGTTTTCAGTACAGGTACTTGTTGTACGGCGAAACATTGTAAACAGTCATGCAGATCTGGTATGGCAATGACATAGCACAAGGCATACGAATGCATATTCATGCAGACCCTGGCCTCCGCCATGCATATTAATGTGGATGCACGCCTCCGCCAGGCTCTAGGCGTGATTGGGGTGGGATCTGCTACTGCGCATCCTGCGAGGTACTTAACTGAACGAATGTCAGGCAGTAGACAGTACAAGTGAAAGGTGTGCCACATGTGTGCACAAATAAACGGTTGAGGCACTCAAATGACAGCAAAAACAGCAGGCAAGACCTGCAAGATGTGAACAAAAGCAGTAGCATTCTGTGTCAGGTGATCTCACAACAATAACACAACACACAATGCAGGCAGTGTTCCCTGGAAATCACTGTTTTAGAGTGGGGGCCCTCAGACAAAGCTTCTCAGAGCTCTGATCTCATGATCTAATCCCGCTGCAGAAAATTCTGTTAATGCAGAAAGAGATAAAAAGGTAATAAAGTGATGCCGCTCAACTAATACGCAGACCTACAAAATAAAACGTTTACTTTATTAATGCTGCTAGTAACAAAACCTTACACCACTCTGGCTTCATCAGGCAAATTATCAAAAAGCATCAAGTTAAACCACTTAAATAGTTAATTCAAATCACATGACAAAGGAAAAAATAATTAAAAATCAGTTAAAGCGTTAAAGTGACAACCAAAAAATATACATATTAAATTTTATTTTCTAAGTCTGCCTATTAATTGAGCTTTGTGGTGCCAGAATCACTTTGTTTTATTACCTTTTGTTATTTTGTGTATCCGGCTTTATATACATGGTGTTACGTGTTCTTACTATTTTATTATTCTAATGCAGAAAGATACCGGTTTTCTACAAAGGTATACCATAATCTGACTGTGTTTTTTGCAAATAGGAAGCCAGCACAATTCAGCTCACAAATGTTGCAGATGCCAAGTGCTACTGAGGGGGCAAGCCTTAGAGATTTAGAAAGCCTACTGTCAGAGTAGGTTCCAGCCACACAAGTAGTTCTCTTCCTGAAAACAAAATTCTCACTTGGATGGGCAAAATCAAAGAACACATCGGTACCATACAATATAATCAGGTCATGTTTCTGCAAGTACAAGGCCATGACATGCAAAAAGTGAAACTTGCACTCCTTGATCCTGGGCTCTTGGAAGGTGATCTTCAGGGTTCAGCAAGCTCAAAAATTAAAGATGACATACTTTAGCCATGATGCTGGACTACACCTTGCCAAGCTTAATCATGTAGTCCAGCATTATGGTGTGTACCATTTTGCTTCTGCTAAAACATCAATATACAGATTAAAGGGAGCAAGATTTGATTACCTTGCTCCTGGCCAACAAATTCATGGATGGAATAAAGATGCTTTGCCACATTGCTTTTACTGTTAAACAAGTCCCATCCACTACTAGAAGGTCAGAGCTGTTGATAAATGAAGCTGCTAAGGGTGGTAAGCATTAACAAGACTATACCATCTTCCTCTGATCTGCTTATGTGATGTATGGGATGAAGTCTCTGGTATTGCCAAGAGCTACTACAGCAAGTTCAGCCCATATTACTGCAACAATGAAACATGAACATCCACCTATACAGCACTGTACCAAGGATCAATCTGCACACTTTTTTTGCGGTGCAGGGAGAACATATGTACAAGTCTACATCAAGCATGCAGTACTGGTCCTCAAAAATGTTGCTGCAGGTGGGAGAAGAGGGTGGTTAACTACTACTCTGATCATCTGTTTCTTGTAAAAAAGCCTTTAGGGTTGCCATCCTGCTGGTAGTGACGCAGGACAGGACCTTTTTAAAACGTTTAATGGGGTCGCCAAGATAAAGTGTTGGCTCTAACAGCAATACTTCATGCTTTCTTCCCTGGCAGTAGATTGAATGTCTGCACAGATTTTAGCATGCAATTTGCACACTATAATGACACGACCTGCTTTTAAACATCAAACACTAAATCTTTCAAAGACTGTTACTATGGAGATCACAACTATACTAGTGGCTGATAAGAACTGGAAGGTTAAATGGCAAGCTTCACACTCTAAGTATGGTGCATAATATTAAAGCAAGTGCCAGCAGTGCACAAATTTTAAACTGGAACAGGAAAGAGGACCAATCCAAAGGTCCGCCAAGAATGGACCCTTATGTTGTATCTTAACTCATTCAATCTAAAGCAAAAGGTTAATCTCCTTACTTCACGAGATCTTCAGAGCCAAGAATCAACTTACTTAGTGTAAGCTTTTCTTCAAAATCTGGAATAAAACACACTTCCTAAAGAAATGATGCCAGTTACAGAAAGTGTGAAACATGAAAGCTATTTGTTAACAATGGGATATATACTGCTTCCAAAAATTCTGCCTGTAAACACTAATTTGATACTGCAGATTTTAAGTGTCATTTTATTTTCCAAAAATTACTAGTGTTACGGTGTGCACTGCGGTGGTGGTGCTGCGGTAGCAGTCGCCTCACAGTTAGATGTTGCACGTTCGATTCTCAGTTAGAGCGTCTTCTGTGTGTTGACATGCGTGAATGGGCATTCCTTCGCTGAAGGTTGTGCGTTAGGCCCGGCAAGCCAGCACGTAAAACTCTATTGCCAATCATTAGCGGACCGGATTTCCGCTGTGGCGACCCCTAACCGGGAAAAGCCAAAAGACAGTTTACTAGTGTTACGGTGTGACAAAGTGTTACACCTTAGTAAGTGTGCAAGATGCACATCAGAGGGAGAACTGTTTGAGAGCTTTCAAATGATGCACAAGTGGGGAACTCAGTACACTGCTGTTCTGGGATTTTGCAGAATCTGTCCAATTATGCATACCATATCCTCATAACATTTCAAAACTATTACTCTACAAAATTGTGCGTGTTAGATGGCAAGTATCAGTGGCTATACTATATATCTTCATGGTTTGTATAACATGGCAGAGTTTGCTGTTCACTCAGCATTTATGAAATTATTGCAGTTCTGAAAGTATAAGTCATAAATGCTTTACCAAAAAAGAATTTATTTCCTGGAATGTCTTCTTACTAACACCCACTCCTTGCATGCACCAACCCAACATGACAGTATCACTTCATTTTTGAATCATTAATGTAAACATGCAAAGTATCTAATTTTTTCATAACATTTTGCAAACAATGCTTAACTCCAGCTTTATAAACCCCTCACTGATTATATCACTGTGCAAGCTTAGCAAATCATATTAGCTTGTAGATGCTATCTTGCTGCCTTAATTTTAGGTATGCATCTGTATCAGAACTTCAGAAATTAAACTCTGAAAACACTGTTGAGTATTTGTTTCAGCAGGACAGGGAAGTCTAATGTAAAAACAATTATACTACTACATGATTCACAGCAACTCTGCTTTCCAGATGACTATACACTTGTAGGAGGTAGTGAGTTAAGATATTGCCCCTGAGAATGGAACAGAACATAGCAGTAGATTAACCCTCCACCCGCCCCCCCCAAAAAAAAAAAGTTAAAACAATGGCAGAGAAGCATGAAGTGTTACCATTCTGAATATCTTGACTATGATAGGTTTGGTTTGCTCAGGCTGGACAAACCAAAACTAGGTCTCTCATAGCATTCTTTTCTCCGGAACCAGAAAGAACACACAGTAATACTCATGTATTGGAGGAAACAGTGCCTTGCTATTTTCATAAGGCAGGTCTCACCCTGATAACAAGGTACTTGAAAAAAAATTGGATCAAGTTGACAGTAGGTTTTTAACAATAAAAGTGTGCTGAACCTTAATCCATAACACTTTCTAAACACTGACCTGTAAAAAACAACTAATTCTGCATACAGATCACAGTTCAGCCTTTGACAAAGAAGACAACAGAGATGAAGTGAAGGGAAGGGTTCTCAAGATGGAAATGTACAGGGAGATTCAAGCAGTAATTCAGGGAGGAACTAATTTTGCAGTGGTCACAATAGGAAACACTTCCTGACACTTGTGTTTTTAAGTGAGGGGAAATATCTTATTACCCCATAAGAAAAACGCTAATCAAATCCTGGGAGAGGGAGGCATTTTCCCGCCTTCCAAAGTAGCAAAAGAAATCTGAAGAAATGTACAGACAAGTTCCCTTTATATGCTAACTTACTGAACTTATGGATACTGAATTAAAACCAAAAGCAAAACTAACAGATAAAAAGAATGAGACACAATCGAGGGGAGAATGGTCTTTGAATATGTGGAAGCCTTAATCCGTGGTGGCCTTCTTATAAGATAAGCAACAGTTGATTAAAAATACCCAGCCTCACACAAGTGCTGGTAAAATTCAAAACAGTATTCAGTATCGTTAAGAAGAGTACCATCATTTTTAAAATTAAATTTTTCATTATAAATATCAATTGTAAATTATCAAAATTCTGATAACCATATCAAAGAATCTAAAATAAGATGAATTCTTAAAATAAGCATAAATCTTAAAACAGTCTTTACAGGATTACAATTAGCACAGACACATTTCTTTTCATCACTTGCTACAGCCAAATCATCTTTGCTTGATTTAAGTGAACCACTGTTCATAGTCTCTCATTCCCATTCTTTAAAACACTACATGAACAACTCCTGGTTGTGAAAAAAAAATCATTCAAGGATTCTACATTGAGAAGCAAAGAAGGCCAAGGTAGAATAAGAAGACACAGCTCAAGTATTTTTTATAAAACTGCAATTCCTCTACAGTACTCCAGTCAAAGTACTAACATACAAATTGTACTTCAAAATGCACAGTCATCACTCATGGACTTCAGTTTTGGTACCATGCACACACCACATGTGTAACACGCAAAAAAGTGTATGAGAATTAGAACAAACAACATCCTACTCTCCCAGCATATGATGGCACCACACACAGCTTCAAACTCCTTGCCTCTCAGGCGGTGAATGAGCCGATTTCCCTCCCAATGGGGTTACTATACACCCAAGGGGAGGCTTAATTATCACTATGGGGGGTGGGGTGGGTGAAGGCCCACAAAAATTTAAACTCTGTTTAAGCACAAAGACTGAAAAAGTGAGTTGTTACCTAAAGCTCAGGAAATGACCATGAACTCCATTTCCTTGCAATATCACACACACACACACACACACACACACACACACACACACACACACACACACACAAACACTACACAGAGAATCTAAACCCCGACTTAAATCAGTGGTGGCACCAACAGAAATTAAAGAATGAGGTACTGAAATACTAGACATCCACAGTTCTATATTCATAAAAAAGTTATAGTACAGCCAGGCAAACAAACCACTTCCTACACAACAGGATGGCAAGGAATTTTGTCAACTCTGTAGGCACAACAGCAAGTCAGCAAGAAAGAACACTCCTTTACATACTCTCAACAGCCAACAGTAAATACACTTACAACAAAAGCCACAATATGTAAATAGAGAGACTTGTTAAAGTTAAGCACACCAGTGAAATGCTGGTATGACAAAAAAGCTGCAAAGATTCCAATAACAAAATATTCTAATAACCACAAAAAAATATATATATCCACAAAACCATGGGGAGGAGGGGGTGGGGGGCACAGGGCAAGAACTACATTTGATCCAAAGAAAATGGCTGAGAGATATGTAGCTACTATAGCGGTACATCTTAACTGTTTCCGATTTTCAAGATGACCTAATCTGGTTTTAAACTCCTGCTTTGTTCCCTCCCAAATTTTCTGATTTTGTGACATAATGTTGATTTCTGTAAGCAAACAGTACCACATACTGCAGCTAGACTTCTTATTCAGGAAAAAGTATACGAGGCAAATCCTATTATTATTTCAATGGCCTAATTAAACCAAGCCAATATTTAATGATTGCCCAGATTCTTGAAGTTAGCAGACATGGCTACACCCACGAGAACTGGATTATTTCACTTTGGCTGACAAGAATTAACAGATCCTAGTCTCCAGTATTCTACTAACCAATGACTATGGCTAGGTACTATTAGCCAAATATGCATAAAATTGTGATGAAAAGAATGGTTAAATATTACCACTGATTTATCAATGGAAAGAGATTTTTAAGTGAACTGATTCAGATTTGTGGTCCACTAATTTTATCCGCTTGCCCCAGAAAAAAACATTAAATAAGCTGCCTAAACCAGTTTAATGACACACAGACACAGACACACACAGACACAGACACACAGACACAGACACACACAGACACACACACACAGCCACACACACACACACACACACACACACACACACACACACACACACACACACACACACACACACAGATACTTCTCTTCTGAAAAAGAAAAAAGGCACACACCAGTTCTAGGAGTAGATGTTACGGTAAAGTATGCAAAATTGGTCCTCAGTATAACCTCTGAAAATTAACTGCCTCATTTAACAGTATGAATCACTAAGTTTGAGGAAGAGGAGAAAAAGACTGAAGAGTTTAGTAAGTAATATGAAATGCTCATCTGTAGTCAGACAGACAGAAACTGCCAGCAGGGCATCACAGGGGGAGACTCCCTAATTCAGAAAAACGATTAGAGAAGTTCTTCAGTCCCTGGCCCACACAGGATTTGTAACCAACTGCTGAAGCAAACTGTAAAGCAGCTCACTCCACTTTTGCGCAGTATACACAAGAGTCTGAAAAAACAGGCAGTATTCTCTGACTGGGAAAATCTACCATCAGTCCTATTTATAAAGGGAAAAGAAAAAGAATGTACATAAAATATAGTCCTACTAGTCTTCTAAATGGGGTAGGCAAGGTGGCAGTTATAACTAACTGATGAAGGGATGACCTCCAAAAAACAGTGACCTAAACTGGCGAGACCATACTAGATTTTGCGGATAACTGTCCTCAGTGCTTTGCATTAGTACATAGGCAGAGAGTGCCCTTTTGGACTTCATCAGGGCTTCTGACAGTGCGACCACAACCTGCTGATAGGACAGTTCAAGTAAGGATCAAACCCTTTATGGTTAACATGATTTGCCACTGAAAAAGGAAAAAAAATACATTAAAAAAAGCAGCAATGTGACCATTATTGAAACCTTTATGTCTATCACAAATGCAACTGAAATATGATTATTTTATGACCACTGCTGCAGAAATTACTATACTCGGGCTGCCAGTGACAGGTGGATATCCCACTTTGCAGGACAAATGCTATGTTACACAGGCATTAACGATGCCTGACTGCTTTTGTATCATGTAGACAGTTTTACACAGAATTATTTGTATTTTTGAAAGTTGTAACTGTGGTACACTGTTTTACTACCTGTACAAGTTTATTCTACTACGACAGCAGATGTTGTGTTGGTATGCGTATCTTTCCCTTACTAATACTGATTTTCATAACATTACATATGTACGAATCTGCCCATCCCACTGTGTGCCAAGCAAAGGTTTTTAAGTTTACTACACTTTTTTTCTTAAAAACAGTAATAAGCACATGAACAATAAAGACGTCAAAAACTTCCTGACTTTAAAACTGAAACCAAATAAATCAATATCACATTTGACTTTTCAAACAAAACTACATCATTCACTGCCTTGAAGGCTAAACGTGACGTCGGTAGCATGCATGTTATTGAGCAATGGTGTGACCCAATCCCTCAGAACAGTTCATGGTAAGGGAGACTGTGTCAAAAACTAAGAACCACTGTACTTTAAGTTGCATCTTAGATCTGGCATGGAAGTTGCACTGCTTTTCTGTACTCACAAAGCTGATGACTCAGTACAGCATATACAAGTACACTTAAATGGCAAGATAAGACATTTTTCACTATGCATCACATGGGCCACCCCGTAAACCATATAGCCAGAATATCAATGCTGTGGCTGAAATTAAGCCTAGGTATTACAATTTCTATCTTGTCAGTTTTTTAGTAAATCATCCATTTTATAATCCAGTTCCCAAGGGCAAGGATGTTTCATTTTCTGAATGTTCAGTGGGAGATTATCATCACACCAGGTCTGGACACTATCTTGTTAATCCTGTATACTGAAACACCTGCTGGAAAAGAAACTACTCTATCCAACTTCATCATCTGTGTATCACAGAATCCAAAGAAGTCTTCCTACTTTGACTATGGAGAAAAAAAAACTTCTGAATGGGGGGGCGGGGCGGAGGGAGGACCCAGAAGAGTCTCATCTTTGCTGAATCAGATAATAGGCTTCCAACATTCACTTTCTATGATCTATTACTTAGCCATTTTTATCCAATGAATGGTTTATCCATTTATATTCAGTGGCATAACTTCCAACATGTTTAACACCTATGACTACAGTGTGTATTTTAAAACCCCTTATCCATGACTACTGTTATTTCTTCAAAGAGCTTGTATACTTAATGCTTATGCCACTGTACTCTACATCAATAGTTTTGCTAGAATTATCTGTTCTAATACAATAAATGCGCATCTCCAGATTTGTACTTTTCTCTTCTAGGTTAAATCTAAAACAGGTCCTAATGGATCATTGTTTTACCCGAGTTAGCATAAATGCAAGGATCAAAAAATAAAGAAAACTTACAAAACTGCTCTCTACTCATTTTGAAATCTGCAGTCTCCCTAGGGAAGGAGAAATATGTCAACTGATTTTCTGAACCAATTTCATGATGATTTTTTCCAGTAATCTCCGGAGAAGCAACATAAAAATGACTGACTATATAGTTTTGACAAGTACTGAGGTGACACATCTCCTTTCCTGTATGCTGAAATATGACTACTTACCATGATAGAACATATGTGAGAACTATCTTTAATAGTTTATTGATGAGTACCAAGTTTGCCCTTGACCAGACTCTGTGAAAGAAAATATTTGGACATTGTCTGGACAAACGGAGTAAGTTTTTTTTTTAATTTAGATGACTGCCTTCTGTGATGCACGTCACTTCTCTTCCAGGATGGAAGAGACATCTCTGGCCTCCACTCCAGGTTTTAAAATATGGCAAATTTCTTTATCATGACATTAGACATTTTCATTAGTCTAGTGATCATGGTTATTTTAAGTAATAAAATGCTACATTCCAGAGTCCTCCCTCCCTTCAGGTTTTCTGAAGACATCACTGTTGCACACAGAAGTACCAAATTACTTTTTTATTTTATTCTAGATTAAAGGTCTCTTGTCAAACGCACTCTATTTCTTTTTACAAAATCTAGACGAATACATAGTAATGGGGACTGGAGTTCTTTCAGTAGTCTTAAATAGTACATATTCTTAAGATCTTACCGACTGCTTACTTTAAAATCAACACTGTCAATGATTTACTTTAAAATTTTCCTTACTGTTGCTTAAGGCGGGCATAGTTTTCAAAACACAGTTGAGTACCTTGTGAAAGTTATCACAACTTACAGACAGTCTACACTGGGATGTTAAGCAGTATACCCTAATCTGTTGCTGCAATTCCCTCATTTTCCTCCAAATTATTTCCTTCTGTAAAATATGAGGAGACTATTATAAAGTGGCAGTAACCCCATTCTTATTTTGGGAACAGAAGTACTGGACAGAGTCTACTCTGAGGAAATGTCATATGGGGAAAGACCCAAGATTTGTTAGCACTGTATTGAGGATGATATTTCCACTTATATGGGCACTTAATTCTTTATTCTATGATGCTTTTGTTGTCAGATACTTTAAAGAAGGCTACAGTAGTAGTGGCCTAATGAAATCAGCTCTAACCTATTTCTCATAAAACATTATGCATACCCAACCGTTCGGAAAAGGTGTGTTAGATAATAGGTTGGTCTGGTTTTCTTTTAATAAAGGAGAAATACAGCTGAGCAGAGTGGTTTAGTTAGTTCACTTTAGTACTTGACCTGTCTACGCATATTTCAGATAATTTTTGGGGGGAAAGGGATGGTAAAATTGACAGATTTGTTCAAAAAATATCTGGGATAACATTAGGTGGAAGGATTAGTTCCAAAAGCCACACAAGCCTTGTTGAAACCTGTAGCTTGCTCTTTGTATAGTAAGCCATCCTGTTCAGACATTTCTAAAACTGTGGTAATGGAAATGAAGATGGCTATTTTCCAAGAATGACATTTGAGATCTACTATCATATCTAAAATGAAGCAGGGCAAGTTTCAGTTGCACAATACGAGTCCTAAGCAGGAGCTACACAATCTATGGAAGAACTCATATTAAAGATCCCCTTCAAATATGGTTTTATATCAAACAGGAAACTATAATAACTGTGCAACTTTACAAGCAGATGCAGTATAACAGGCCAAGCTAACAATATGTGTATGTGGGAAGTAACAGCAGACTCTGAGGTATCCAACTGAAAAAAAAATCTACTGATTTAACACCAATAAAAAAATCTGATTCTTAACTTTTTTTTTAACAGACAGAAGAAAAAAAATGATGGGTTATTTAGTACCTAGTAGCCTACTAGTCTGAACATCCTATCCTGGTGCTTTACTGTACGCAGCTTGTTGTTAATGCCACAATACTCACGAGAACAGATGAATACATTCCTTTTCCTAAACCTCTGCAGGACAGAATATCCAAGTCATGTTTTTTTCAGGCTCTGGCTACTGAGGCAGCAACATTGCTAAGTATAAAAGAATTGGGCTCAGTCACAGAAACCTGACCTGTACAGCATAACTCTGCAGTTACTCCCTTTGTTTGGAAATTCTACTAACAGAATCTTTTTTTTTTTTTTGGGGGGGGGGGGTTATACACTTGCTTTTTACTTTGTGTGTTTTGGCTTCCTGTAAATTATTACATACTTTTTTATTGTGGTTTAGAGACTAGTGTGTAGGGATCAGGTTTGTTTATGTGGGTCTACTTTCAAATTCTGAAATACCAGAAGATCGAACTAAAGAACATAGAGACAAAAACACAGGCTGCAGAAAACAATCTTCTGTACACCGAATCTCAAAATACTGAAACTTGCACTGTACACATTATACTATTCCCTAGCATTACTTTAGTGTTAACAAACTTAAAAATTCAACACTTCAAAAAAGACTGCAGTTTTTTAGTTGTGCAAATCACATATTTCTACTACAAAATACAGAATGTAAATGTCTAAATAATTTAAGCTACTATATGAAATTAATATCACAATGGATATATTTTATTACATCATCTGCACCACAGCTTTCAGGAATCAACTGACACGTGTTTTAACAGTTTGGTAAACACATACAAACTATTACATCTTTACATTTCCCCATGCATTTTTACTGACTTCAGCAAAAATTCTATGTTCTTTAACTTGCTTACAAAGGTAAATATACTTTGCAGATAACAGATCCTTAGTTTATTAACATGACTTACTTTTGGGTAAGATTTCTACAGCTCCGGTAGCATTCAACATAATGTCTGCCATTTTGCTTAAGCACATACTGCAAATATTTAAAGGGACACTTGCATATTTAATCCTCTTCCTTTACTATGTCTATGTACTTTCGAAAACCTACAGTTCGATTATTAAAACTTCCAGTATTTTGTAAACTCAGTGTTTTTGTCTTGATGTTCCGTAGTTCAACCTTATTGTATTTTGAAATTTGAAAGTAGACCCGATTATGCTGCATGGATTTTAAAAAGAATTTCCCCGTGTCTTGAAAGACTGACTTGAGACTCATTCCTCTGGAGTTAAACATATTTGTGTAAATTAATGAGCTTGGTTTACATATAAAGACAGCACTTCCACCATAGTTTTGCACTTTCCTTCAGGCCTGAAGGCATGGCAACTGCGGTGGCATCTCCATATTTGTCAAAGATCATACCGCCTCCAATCAGATTTCCAGAACGCCAAAAAACAGAATTTGAACTCCAGATGACCATAATTAAGACAGACTTAAAAAATTAATAACCTACAGGACCCCATCCATGTCCCCAGATAACCATGCTAGACTCCTGAAAAGTATTACAACTCCATAGTAACAAGAGCGCCATTCATTTGTGAGACTTTAATTACTCTGTAATTACCTGGAACGCCCACACCGACAATGCAGACCCAGAAATTCTTGGACTTAAATTTCCTCGAAAAAATAGTTAAACCCACCCGAAAACTTAGTACTCTAAATATGGTCCTCATCAATATAGCATCTACAGGCACTTTTCCCTAGTCTCTCCTCCTCCATTCAAACTGGACAAACTGGAGATCTCTTAAAACCTCAAAAGCTTGTGAAGTCAACATATGTGAATTTAAGGACCTCAAGGGGGAAATAATTAAGGAAATCTCAAAATTCACCTATGACAGCAGCACTGGTTCAGCTGATGACACAGCTGCCAACCTTCACAAAGGAGTTCTATGTCCATTTAGACAAAAGCACAGAATTAGTAGTCCCAACCAGAGCAAACTGCAACAGGAAATTCAAAAACAGCCCATCCTGCTGGTATTTAAAGGGGCAGAATCTAACTGTTATGATGAGAGAACAAGGAACATTCTCAACCCTTTTCAGGCAGTCAAAAAGAATCAGAAGAGTGGTACATTGTATCCTTGCAAGAGAAAGTATTTCTATACCAGGTAGCCTCAACAATGGACTCTAAATATTCTCTATTCTAAGCTTAAAACTGGTGACCCAAATCATGGCACATTTTAGATATTCTGTGTTGTGAAATTATTCCTTTGGTTGAGGCAATTAGCTCTACAAATCTTGTATCAGAATAAAAGGTTTAATTTGGAAATCAATGGAACAAAATAACTCATTCAAGCTCAGAAAATTTACAATATCGTGAAAGGAAACTGGCAGAATATCTTACAAAAAAGTGGATTTACATGACTTTGGGATTCTAAAATCAGCCAAAAGAATGTGGCAAACTATTAGGTCTCTGTGCTTTTGCTTTCTGGCAATGACTGTGCTTTTCTACTGCAGTTTAAACTTCGATGAGTATATGAATCTCAGTGGTGCTTGTGCTACTTGGATATTCAAAAGAATACGCGTCTTGAAAACAACCACTCTGGCCAATATGCTCAGTGCACTCAGTTTTAAGCACTTTTCAATTTTTATGAGAGGACACCATGCATGGCTTCTTTTCCATAACATATGCTTTTGACAGATGTTGGTTTTAATGAGCTTTGACTAGGAGGAAAAGAAACAAGTAAAGGGCTGACAATTTCATAGCCCTACAGATGTATGTGCCTATAGGTATGCATGTAGTAAGCAAGTGACTTGAGTGTTTGTGCCCATCTGCCTTCTGCAATGGACCAGCACACAATGGATTTATCACAATTGTAGCCAGAAATGGAAGGATTTATTTTTACTTGCTCCAGCAATCCCTCAGGCATGTCATGATAAACTGGGTGATCAAAGAATGAAAAAAATAATGAACAAATGAACGTTCTTAGGATTATAATAAATTACTAGGCTATTGGCCCTGAGGCCCTTACAAGGCTAGCCAAGAATTTAGCTCATGTTCCGACAAGTCAATACCCAATGCCTCTTGTCCAGCTTACTCTCCAAGCTAAAGCTATTTTGTTTAACTTAGCATATTAAAATGACCTACTTTATGTTCTCATAGAAAAAAGGCTACTGCAGATAGAGTCTTCTGTAGGAATTTGCTGTCCATAAGACTACTAAGTAATTCTCCTGTGACACAAGAAAAGGAGTAAAAAACAATAAAAAGAAAACTCAGAATAATGGCAAGCAAGTTCATGACACTGCAGCTATACATCTCTGGGGACATCAAATACAGAAGTATTAGGCTCGAGGACTGAAATTTGCCTTTGGCAATTACCCATCCATGCAATGAATTTCCCCAACAAAGATCGCTGTTAATGGACATCTTGGCTTTCTTCTCTCTAGTGAGATACAAATGAGGTTTCCTTTTCACATTACTTGACAGGATGTGATTTCCTTCCAGTGGGAGCATATAAGGACATATCACAAATGTAATCAGAAAAGGAAGGATTTTATTTGCTTTTTTTTCTTCTCTCCCAACTATTTAACTTTAAGGTTCTAAGGTTTGATTGTCATTATAGAACAGGAGTCTAATGCTGTTAGGTGTTCGGTCTCTGCTTAACTTCTTTCCTCTTGTACTAACTACCCTCTTTCTAATTTCCTGTTTGTGTGACTTTTACAGCAGAATTAAAGCTTTCAAATCTACAAGCCCTCTTACGTTATGGCTTTGTTAAAACTCTCGGCACATTTCTAATTATCAAAATCATTCAGAGCCACTGGCCAAAATGGAAAAAACCCAACAGAACATATAACAGACTTATTCACAGACTTTGGTGGGACATCATTAGGCACAAAATGTCTTAACATCCAGTGTAGCACAAAATGGGAACCAGACTGGTTTCTTTGGTACTTTCATCTTACCCATGTTTAGACGTTCGGTAGATGAAAATACCAGAGAGACAAGTCCCTGGTTCCTATTTTGTTTAGTACACTGGTTGTTTAACAGTCTGTTTGCCAAGCTGAATACTAGATATTATTTTTGTTTGTTTTACAAAATATCTTACAAAATAACAGCTGTGTTTTCACAGTATGAAAAGAAAACATAAGCATTTCTATACTTGACAACGGGAAATGCAAGCCAAAATGACCAATGAACTATGTGCGTGTACAGGAAGTCAAATGGTTCTAAGCAACAAGAACACCACTTTGAGTAATGCTGCTTTTATATGAAGCACACGCCAAATGTTTTCACAGGAACAGCAAAATATCTGACAGCGCAGAGGATTGAAGCCATGAACAGTTTAACAAGCTACTTCCTGTTGTATAGGGTTTGATTCCCTTCAGCCTTCACATGCCTACTGTATGACCTTGAGAAAACATTGCACTCAACTTCTTAGTACAAGAAACCTGGACAAAGGACCAAAAACCGGGACAGTTTTTAAATGCTGCTGTTATAAGCTTAGAAAATTGCCAGAATAAAATATTTTGCATTAGCATGCCTTTTCTGAAGAATATGAAGTCTGAAACTCAAATGACTCATTACTTTTTGACAAATCACTGAGGATTTAAGTCACTAAGTATACATTTTATGAGTAACGGACTAAAAATATAAGCAAAAATTTGGACAACTGAGAGGTATGTGAGCAAGTCAGTTAACCAAACTATGACTTGGGGCAATTGGGAATTTGGGTTAGGTTTCTTAATGGTCTCCAGTCTCCAAAACTGCATGACAAGAAACAACCTATGAACCTTCAAAGTAACACTTCACTCAACAGGACCTTCAACTGCTTGACAAAAAAGGCTACATGACTAACAGGGAACAGAAGCCCATAAGTTATAATACTTCTCTGTATGCACTCTCCAAGAAAAATCAGAACATGCCAGCATCATTGTCTATCGGGGGGGGGGGGCTACAAACAGTAACATTACAGGAGGGTGAACTGTAAAACACATTCTGTAACATAGAAAATGTTTCTTTAGAAAATAGACAGCTGTAAATACTGAACAGTATGACAGAGATTATCAGTCACCATTATAACACCACAACCTAAAAAGCAGAAAAGGGAAAAAATATATGACACCTTACTCACTCTTGTGTAAATGTTTTCAATTGAAAACCAGTTGATCATCCCCTCACACACACACACACACACACACACACACACACACACACACACACACACACAAACTGAACTGCTGAACCCAGTTATAAACCAAACAGTTAAGGTCGCATAAATATATAAAACCGTCAATGTCAGTTCAATCTACAAGTTTCAGAGTGCTGGCCCAACTGTCAGCCGATGGTGGTGCTGGCAAGATCCACCCTCGTGGAATAAAGCTGCCATCAGGATAATCTTCAGGTACCAAATATTGATCCCATTCACGCCTGTAAGACACAAACAGAAAGGAACTGTTACTGATACAAATGTCAATATACAGCACCAATATCCATTCTCGTACTAGAATAGTAACTACATTTTTCATCCATAGTTTAAACAGGAAGGCTATTAACTGTGAAGCTAGAGATCACAGACCTTTATTAATCTAATACTTTCAGTAACTGAAAGAGAATAATTAAAACTATACTTGTATTGAGATACCTTGACATTTTTTTCTGACTAAAGTTAGAAAGATTTTAACTAAGAAACAAGTAATCTCCATGGCACCTCCTAAGTCTCAAACAACCCACTATACAAGTATAGTGGGTTCAAAACAAAACTGTATCTGTGTGGAAGTTTTTCAATTCTTTTATGTCTAGTTAATCACTTATCTATTAAAAAAAGCAGAAAAAAAATCACAAAATGGTAGTAGTAGAAGAAGAGAACTTGAATATGTCCTAAATAAAAAAAAAATAAACATTTTGAAATATGATTATTAGTATCATTATCATCATCATTATACAGAACTATTAACTCTAGTATTTATTCAGAAGTAATCCAAGCAGGGTAGATGGTCGTTTCAAGTGGAAAATCCTTTATTAAGCACACAGACAAGAGATCCAAATAATAAAAAAAAAAAAAAAACAGAATGATTATTTCATACCAAACGTTTGTACTATAGGACTATACACCTGTTATCAGGTATGGGAGTGGTTTATTTTGTTGTAAAACAAAGTGTACTGGTAAGCATGTTGTGACGCCCCAGTAATTAAGGAGCCTCAATCCTTACCACTGGCAACAATGGGGGGATGTACACAATGGGAGGATGACAAGTACACACACACAGTAAAGTGCAATTTACCTTAAGACCAAGCAAAGATCAGTCAGTCTGGGGCTGGTTTCTTCCTCTTTCTCCAGATCCCCAATAAGACTCCCCACTGGCATAGCTATAGGGTTGAGATCACAGCTGAGTGGCCAAGGCAAGATCTCCAATACCCTATCCGTCCAACCAGTGCTTCATGTCCCTGCCCAAGTAACACACACTCCTTGAGGTTTGATTTATATACAAACACACACACACTGCCACCAACCACTCTTATCAGCTACTTTTAAGGTCCTTAACAAAGGGTGTCCAATCCTACTGTGTAATATTACTATTAATCCAAATGGTAGTCTAACCAAATGTAAAGCTTTTTAAGACTGGTCTGTACAATGTCACCAAATACATGTACAAGTACTCTCAGCGCTTAAATATGTCTCACAAATATCAGCCACAAAGATGGGTTTAAATATATTTAATAAACAAAAGAACAAGATAATACTCAGAAAACAAACACAAGTTACTTCAGAGTTCAGACTCACAGGAAATATTTAAAACATTGTAGGCAGTCTCGGATAAAAAAAGAAAACATCTAAGCTATACTTCACTATATTCCTAACTGTAACTAAGAGAAGGTACTGTACCATAGGCTGACTTACAGCAAGATACGTGCAGATGGTGGTGATGAGTGGATGTTACAGTTATGTCAAAAACAAAGTACAAAATGCCCAGTCTCTTTCTGAGACGGTTCTTAAATTAATGTCAAATTTTACTGCTGGGTTAACTTGGATGACATCACTTTTTGTCACCTGGCTTCAGTTTTCAAGCCAAGCCCCTTTTGTCAGAAACTAACAAAATTTAACATCTCTGCGTGAAAAATGCATATCTCTCTCACGTTTGCTCAGATCTATGCAGCTGCTAGGAATTCATAAAACACTTCTGGATCTCAAACCTAGTAATTACTTCTCTTCCAAAACAACACAAAAACTTCTAGCTCTAGACATTGTGTCTGCTACACTGAAACTGAAAGAACTTTTATAGCACAATCGTAAAATAATTTAAGTTTCAACTTACTGAAGTTCTGCAAGTTAACCTTTTATGCCCCAGTTTCTACTGTTACAACATATACAGTTACACAATTACAATAGTTTAAATACATTTCTATTCTAAGCCAGCAGGGCATGCTGTGGTAACATTTAACTCGGTACATAAAGTACAGTTGTGTACCTAACATAAATGTAGATGTTAGAGTGTATTCACTGTTGCAGTCATTACACTTGTGTTATCCTGCTGGCAGGCTACCCGCAGTCGGCCAGAATTCCAAAGTCCTGGTCCGGCGTCGGTTGCTGTCGCCTCTTCCCTGACATCAGTGCGCCAGGGGTATAAAAGATGCAGCCGATGCCATTTTCTTCAGTTTTTCTTGCTCCAGATGTCAAGTGCCCCCAAAAGAGTAGGCTAAAAATTCTGCTTATAAAAAAGCATGCACTAACAAACATTACCTTCATCTACAAGCAAATACACCACATAGGTTGTATAGAATAGAGAAGTACAGATAGGTCCCAGCAATGAAAGGGGGATGGTGGGAGGGTAACCTGTACTGCAACAGTGAAAACACTCGAACATCTACATTTATGGTAGGTACACAACTGTACTATGTTCATCGTGTTTCACTGTTGCAGTCATTACACTTGGGTTGAATCCCAAAGCTGAGGTTGGGTGGCTGGGCTTAAACAGAATTAGGAGTGGCTACGAGGCCCTGCAGAACTGCAGTGGCAAAGCCTGCTCTGTATTTAGAGTAAAGAGGTAAGTGGTAGTGCTTTGTAAAAGTGTGCACTGAAATCCAAGTTGCAGCCTCCAAAATATCCTTGGTTGATACTCCTCTGAGGAAGGCTGCTAAAGTGGCTGCTGCTCTGGCTGAATGTGGCCTAATGCCCTTAGGCACTGATTTGCCATGTTGTGAATAGCAGAAACGAATGCAGTGGCCTAACCATTTTGAAATAGTCTGCTTTGAAATAGCCTTTCCTTGTGATCCTGCAGCACATGCCACTAAAAGTTGCTCAGTCTTTCTGAAAGCTTTAGTTTTGTTCAAGTAGAAGCGTAACTGTCTGTGTATGTCCAAAGAATGCAGAAGTCTCTCCCCTTTATTCTGTGGGTTTGGATAAAAGGTAGGCAAATTAATGGTTTGGTTAAGAGCCACACTGGACACTACCTTAGGCATAAATGTTGGGTTTGTCCTTAGAGAAACCCTGTCCGGATGGAAAATAATAAAAGGTTTCACAGCCATTAATGCCTGTAACTCAGACTCTTCTTGCTGAAGTTATTGCTAGGAGCAGAGCTGTTTTCCATGATAAGAATTTTATCTCGGCTGTACTGGCTGGCTCAAAAGGAGGCAGTGTGAGCTTTTCCAAGACAAAATTGAGGTCCCATGTAGGTACTGGTGCTCTCCTTGGAGGCCTTATGTTTTTGGCCCCTCTGAGGTACTGCCTTAGCAGTGGATGTGAAAAGATTGGTGGGTCCGTATTGCAATGAGCTGAAATGGCAGAGGCATGGATCTTAACTGATGAGAAGGATAGGCCTTTGTCCAGCATCTCAGTTAGGTATTGTAAAATCTGAGGAATATTTGGTACAAGCGTGTCAATTCCTTGTGCCTGGTTCCAAGCACAGAATCTCTTCCATTTTTCTGCATAAGATTTTCTGGTGCTGGGCCTCCTGGCCTCCAAAATAACACCCATAACTGCTTTAAAGAGAGATGTGTTCTGAGTGGTTATATTATCCGCCATGCAGCCAGATTTAGTGTTCTGAGTTGGCTGTGCAGGATCTGATTGTTTTGTTGGATCAGTAGATGAGGAATTTGAGGTAACATCCAGGCTGGGCCTTGAGATAAGCTCTTTAGGATTGCATACCAGTGCTGGTGTGGCCAGTCTGGGGCAATCAGTATCATTTTTGGCTTCTCTTGTCTGACCTTTAGGAGTACCTTGGGGAGGAGAGGCAGTGGAGGAAAGGCATATACTGTAAGGGTTTTCCAGCTGAATGATAGAGCATCCATTTTCCATGCTTGTTTGTGATAAGTCCTTGTGCAGAATCTCTGTAGTTGGCAGTTCTGAGGGGAGGCAAATAGATCTATGTCTGGGCATCCCCATTTCATTGTTATCATGCTGAAAACTTGTGGATCGAGTTTCCACTCGTGAGGGTCCATGAGGTTTCAGCTTAGTTCATCTGTCAGAGTATTTGTCTTTCCTGGCAGGAATTGTGCTTGCAGGTGCACTTGATAAGTCAATGCTGTGTTCCACAAAGTCATGGCTTGCCTGCAGAGGGGGTAGGAATATGTGCCTCCTTGCTTGTTTATGTACCACATGACTGTAGTATTGTCCGTCTTTATCAGCAGTTGTCCTGGATGGAGTAGATCCTTGAAGGCTGTCAGGGCATTCTGTACAGCTAGCATCTCTTTTTGATTGATATGAAGATGCATTTGGCTTGCGGGCCATGTGCCCTGAATACATTTTCCTGCCATGTGGGCCCCCCAGGCATAATCCGATGCATCTGTTGTTAGTGTCTGCCTGGCTGTGGGTAAAGTGAATGGCTGTTCCTTGTTGTGGTGACAGGCCTGTGCCCACCATCAAAACTCCTGTTGCAGGCAGGGAATGAGGGTAATTAATGTTTCCAGGCTGTGGCAATGTTGAGTCCAAACACTTTTTAGATACCATTGTAGCTTCCTCATATGCAGTCTTGCATATGGAATTAGCAGTATGCAGGATGCCATGAAGCCCAACGCCTGCAGAATTTTTCTTGCAGATAACTGGGTCTTTGTTGCCATCTTTTCAAAGTAAGAAGTCAGTTGCCTTTGTTTGTCTGGCGTGAGATAAGCCATCTGGGCAGTTGTATTTAAGCTTGCACCCAGGAATATTATCTCTTGAGAGGGTACTAGTTTTGATTTATTTTTGTTTACTGTGTACCCTAGGCAAATTAGTAATCTTTTTACAAACGCCACATGCTTCAGTAGAATGTCTTTGTTCTCTGCTTGAATAAGGCAGTCATCCAAGTAGGGATATATCTAAATTCCTCTTTGTCTGCAAAATGCAATTACTGGTGCCAGGCATTTTGTGAAGACCCTGGGTGCAGTAGATAAGCCAAAGGGCAGGGCAGAGAATTGGTAGTGCATTGAGCCAGCTATGAATCTGAGGTATCTCCTGCAAGATTGTCTGATTGGGACATGCAGGTATGCTTCTTTGAGGTCTAAAGTTACAAGCCAAGCCTTCTTGCCCAGCATGGGCAGAAGCTGCTACAGTGTCAACATTTTGAATTTTGGAACGTCCAGAAAAGTGTTTAGAATAGACAGGTCCAGTATTGGTCTTCAGGCTTTGTCCTTTCTGGGTACCAAGAAAAGTCTTGAGTAAAATCCTTGCCCCTGCTCTTGCTGTGGTACCTGCTGAATAGCCCTCATGTCCATGAGAGATGAAACTTGCTTTTGTGCCTCTGCCCATTGATTGTGTGGCGGGTCTGGCATACCTTTTGTCTTTGGAAGGGTGTGAAAGTGGAACCTGTAGCCCTGAGAGACTTTATTCAAGACCCATTTGTCCTGGGTGATCATGTGCCAATTTTGTGAAAAAAGTGCTAGCTTTCCCCCTAAGGGTTCTGCCAAAAGATAAGTGCTTGGCAGAGGAAAGTCATTGGGACTGTTTCCTATATGGCTGTGATTTGTCTTCTCCGCTTTTGGAGGTAGAAGCACCCTATTGTTTAGGCCTGTATGAGCTTTGGGGCTGGGGTCTGCCTCTAGGGCGTCTGTATCTGCCTCTTTGTGGCCTGTCTGACACTGGAAAGGACCAATGCTTAGAAGGCCAGCTCCTGCTAAATCTGGGTGGCTGTACCTGTAAGAAATCCTTTACTGTCTGCATAGATTTAGCTTTATCCTCCATTTTCTTTAACACCTCTTCTGCCTTAACACCAAACAAAGTATCGTGCTGTAAGGGAGCATCCAATAATTTTGCTTTAACATGATCAGGCAGATTCTGTTCCTTTAACCAAGCATGCCTTCCAATGACAGAGCCTGTAACAGCGGTCCTGCAAGAGGCCTCCAGTGAATCAAAACCACATGGCAAAGTATGCTTTCCCACTTGTTCAGCTGAATGCAATAAATCCTGCATTTCCTTGTTTTCAGAACATTCAGAATTTGTCAACATTTTCTGTTTTAGCAGTGACATTAAGTATTGCTGATATTTAAGCATATGAAACTGACAATTTAAAGCCCTTACAGCCAAGGTAGCAGAGGTGTAAACTTTTTCCCCCCATCTGTCCAGTGCTCTAGAATCCCTATCAGAGGGGACAGGGTTTTTTGCAGTGGAAGCCTTGACCCCTTTTGGACCCTGACATACAGTTTCTGGGTCAGCAGCAGGGTTTTTATATAGAAATTTATGAGAATCTGGAACCCTGTAGTACCCATCTGGCTTAACGGGTGCACGGGGTAAAGAGTCAGGAGACAGGCCGGACTCTGAAAATACATCTACAATGTCTAGAACATGTGGAATAGCAAGAGGTCTGTGCTGAGGCAGTAAAAGAAAGTCTCTGAGCCTTTTCTTAGATTCTGAGTAATCTTGACTCTCTCAGTGAAAATGCTCCCTCATGGTATGCAGAGTTTCCCCAAAAGAATAATCCTCAGGAGGAGAGGCTGAAGGAATAGATTCTTCAGCATCAGAATCCTCATAGGGAGGAAGAGAGTATCCCTGTTCTGAAGAGGAGTCAGACGAAATGGAAATCTGATCAGAAGAATCATATTCAGTGTCTTGCCTAGGCCTCTTATCAGGAGGAGGATGGGAACCCCTGATCAAAGTAATTAGGTCTTCGGCAATTTTAAGCATCTGTTTCTTAGGCATTTAAGGCTGTCCAGGAGAATGCTGTACTTGTTTCTTTGTCTTTAAGGCTGTTTTAGTCTTTGCCTTGGAAGCTGAGGATGGCTTGACATATAACTGTGTAGGTCTGAAAACACCCTCAGAAGCCGATGCCTGCGCAGCGGCTCCGGACCCATCTGAGGGAATAGTTTTCGAGTGTCCAATACTTTGAGTATCCAGAGGCCTAGTTGTCTCCACGTGGGAGTCGGAAGCGGCCTGTGGCTCTGAGGTAGCAGGTGTCAGGGGTTGTGAAAGCGCCTCACTGAGAACCGGCAACTGGCCTTGCGGAGGCCTCGTCGTCGGTTTTGGACCTCGGATGCCTGTCCTTTTCCTTGCACTTTTTATGAACTCCGGTCGTCGGCTGTTCCGACAGCATTATATAATTAAACCTTCAGCCAAAGTAATGAAAGGCAAAATCGTACCGACGCTTAATAGTGCGTTGGTTAAATCTAGCACAAAACCGACATCTAGCAATGTCGTGGTCAGGGCCTGGGCAAGGAATACAGTAAGAATGAAAATCCTTATGAGGTATTTGCTTCCCACAAGAAATACAATTGTTAACTTTTTCTGGCATCGGTCTGGAGCAAGAAAAAAGTTTCCCCAATGGGGTACTTAGCTTTATTGAAGACTTCGGATCTGAAATTCGATTTCGAAAATCTCAGGAGTCGGCCGACCGGCACTTGCGAACTGCTTTTGCTTCGGGCACCGCGCGACAAGAAAGACTGAAGAAAATGGCGTCGGCTGCATCTTTTATACCCCTGGCACACTAATGTCAGGGAAGAGGCGACAGCAACTGATGCCGGACCAGGACTTTGGAATTCAGGCCGACTGTGGGTAGCCTGCCAGCAGGATAATCCTAGTGTAATGACTGCAACAGTGAAACACGATGAACATCATACAGTTCTGTATAAATCATATCAGTATTCACAAATGACACAGAATTATTTACAAAACTCCAGATAGTAGTAGGAAATATTGGCAGCCCAGCTAACTACCAACTGCTGTATTCTCTCACCCTCTAGCCCTCCCTCAGGGGTCCACTCTCTATATAGTAACCCTTTGTCCCAGTATACAGATCCCCCCTTCCCTTGAGTATCTGGTGCCGCATTGGCCATCTCCCTCAGGCCTTGTAATGTAGGGTCTGAGAGTTGAGCCTGTCTGAACTCTCTCTGTGACCCTTCCCAACTCCCCTTCCACAGAAAGTCGGTCATCCTCTGACAGCAGTGCCTCACTGTCAGCCTGGGTACTACTACTCACCTCTGCTCTTGTAATGACTCTGTCCAAGGGAGCACCAGTACCCACAAGCAGCTGTGGCTCACCTTCATTCTTATTGCAATAGGTTAGCTCCCTCCCTGAAGTAACCACCTAACCAGTCCTAGCTGCAAGTGTGCAGTCTTGTCTGGGTCCCCCCCCAGGCTATCAGACCCACATGCTTGTCTCCAAGCCTGATTGCATGTAACTGCATGCACACAATGTACTGCATTATCAAAATAATTCCTTATCAGGACATCTGCAGGGATATCTTCAAACACACCTACTTCCTGGCGGCCTTTTTCACTCTCCCAGTCAAGGTGAACTCTAACCAAAGGTATCTGGAATGGTTCCTTCTTAAAGCTCTGACTGGAGTAGACTGCCCAAGAAAGTAGTGCTCCTCTTTAACCACTGCAGACTTCACAATGGTTAGGTAAGAAGCTGTCTCTCTCTTAGCAATGGCCTCTTTCCCATTTACTAAGATAGGATATAACTTCTTCTGGTAGCCTGGTACCCTTGTTGTCTCCAGACAACTTACTGCTGGCATTCTGGTATTCCCACTTACTGGCTCTCCCATTTTTTGTTCCCCGTCTTACCTCTGTGGACATCTATATGCTACATGGCCCCACTGGTTGCATTTCAAACATTTAACCCTTGGCCCTGGATGTGTACCTGGACTAGTGGCTTCCTCTGCTACTGGTGGACTCTGTTGGGGCAGTCTGGGCTTCCCACCATGGGCTCCCTTAGACCCATGAGCAGCACTGGGTGTCCCCAACTCATATGCAGCACTGCATTATCTATCAGCTAACCAGATTCTTATCTCCTCAGGCAAAGTGCTAAGAGCTTGTTCCCTCAGCAAAAGGTCTGTCAGCCCTTCAAAAGTGGTGACCTAATATCCACTCACCCACCTATGAAAATAAGTGGTTAGTTCACAATATATTCAAACATAGTTTCATCTGCCTTGTGTCTATGCTCACAAAACGTTTTTGTATACACTTCATGTGTTAACTTAAAGCATTCTAAAAGACAATTTTTTACTGTATTACAATTTAAGCAATCAGTATCAGAAAATTTAGAAATAGCAGTTACAGCTTTACCATGGAGTAAGGTAAACATATGAATGAAACTATCAAAATTACCCCCTTTGCAAATTGTGGAAGACATTTACTGACCATTGTTGCTTCAGGGGTTCGGTTACTCCCTTCCCCATTTCCTCCATAAATCTGGCAAAGATTCAGCATCTCCTTTTCATGTTGCCTCTGCCTCTCATTCTCCACAGCCTCCAGAAGTCACAGTTTCTCAATTTCCTCAGCCTCCAGACGTCTCCGTCTCTCTGCTGCTTCTACTTCCAAACTCTTGGCCTCCAGCTCAAGTCTATAACTCCAGACGGACTTTGAAGTCCTATGTGGAAAGGTTGAACTGTCCATTTTCTGAGAGTTGTACATCTCGAAGGCCAGTCTGTCTGTCCTCCTGGTTACTATTCTGTGATGCAGCTGTGACTAAAGCTGCAATCATGTCTGCTTTAGTCAGGCTGGCATGCACCAGTCCTTTAGCCTGGCACATTTTTCAGCCAACCGGCTCCTTGTCAGGTTGCCATACTCTTCTGCTGACATGCTTGCCTGCTCTCCCTGACTAACTAAGCTAACAAAAAAATAAAAATTGTGATATGAAACTCTGAATGTTCACTGTGTGGCTGATTGAGAGTACAAACACCTTCCTTAGTGACCACTGTTCACAGGCTAGGAATTCAATATCAACACCACTACAAGCCAATTAATGTTATGTGGCTATTCCACAACTGCCAAACAATTAACATGTGCCGCCCCTGCACTGGCCAGCAATCAAGGATCCTCAATCCTCACCACTGGCAACAGCTAGGGGAACGTACACAATGACAGGATGACAAGTACATACACAGTAAAGTGTAATTTCCCTTAAGAGCACACAGAGATCACAGTCAGTCTGGGGCTAGTTTCTCCCTCTTTCTCCAGATCCCCAATAAGACTCCGCACTGGCACAGCTATAGGGTTGAGATCACAGCTGAGTGATTGGATCTCCAGTACTAGTCTCTGTCCAACCAGTGCTTCATATCCCTAGCCAAGTAGCTGACACACACACCCACTCCTTGAGGTTTGATTTATATGCACACACACATGCACACTTGCACGCATACAGGTGCGCACTCAGACACTCTCACACACACACTCACACACACACACACTCACACACACACACTCACACACACACACACTCACACACACACACACTCACACACACACACACACACTCTCACACACACACTCTCACACACACACTCTCACACACACACTCTCACACACACACTCTCACACACACTCTTGGGAAAGGCTGGCACAGGTTTACTAGCTATGCCCCCTTCTGCCCAGACTATAAGGTAGATTCCACTGCCACCAACCACTCTTATCAGCTACTTTTAAAGCCCTTAACAAAGGGTGTCCAATCCTACTGTGTAATATTACTATTAATCCAAATGGTAGTCTGACTAAGAGAAGGCTATTTAGGAGTAGCCTGTACAATGTCACCAAATACATTTGCAAGTACTCTCAGAGCTTAAATACGTCTCAAAAATATCAGCCACAAAAACAGGTTTAAATATATTTAATAATAAATAATAAAAGAACAAGACAATACTCTGTAAACAAACAGTTACTTCAGACTTCAAAATCACAGGGAATACTTTAAACAACATTGCAGTACAGTCTCAAATATAGAAAACATCTAAGTTATACTTCACTATATTCCTAACTGTATCCAAGAGAAATTACTCTACCATAGACTTACTTACAGCAAGACAAGTGCAGACGGTGGTGATGAGTGGATGTTCTTGTTAGGGCAAAGACAAAGTACAAAATGTTCAGTCTCTCTCTGAGAAAGTTCTTAAATTAATATAAATATTACTTCTGGGTTAGCTTGGATGATGTCACTTTTTGTCACCTGACTTCAGATTCCAAGCTAAACCCCTTTTGTCAGAAACAGAATTTAACATCTCTGCGAAAAATACATCTCTCTCAGATGTTTGCTCAAATCTGTGCAATTGCTAGGAAGTCATAAAGCAATAAAACACTTCTGCATCTCAAACCTAGTAGTTTCTTCTCTTCCAAGACAATACAACAACTTCGGGTTCTAGATACTGTATCTGCTATACTGAAACTGAGAGATAACTTTTATAGCACAATTGTAAAATAATTTAGTTTAAACTTATTTTCTTGAAATTTTGTAAATTAATTTTCTATGTCCAAGTTTCTACTGTTTAAACATATACAGTTATACAATTACAATATTTTATATACATTTCTATTCTAAGCCAGCAGGGCATGCTGTGGTTACATTTAACTCTCTACATAACATACAGTTTTGTATAAATCATATCAATATTCACGCATGACATATAATTATTTACAAAATTCCAGATAGCTGGGCTGGCAATATTTCCTTTTGTGACATGTTAATAAATTCAAATCCTTTTCCCCATCCTTACCAGTGTGATATTCAAGTGGGTACTGGCCTATTTACTAAATATCCTAATAAATTTAAACCATATGCACTTAAAATTAATAATGACATGGTCCTTCTTCTTACACAGATTGATACATTTACAGACTTTAAACAAAGACATTATAATACATGTCTGGAAATATTTAAACATTAGATCATTTAGCAATCAAAAAGTTATATTCTGGCATCCAGAACAAATACACTGTCCAAAACAATCTATTTCCATAAATTATTGTTAAAGCTCGCTTTCATCCCTCTAGACTTCATGTATCTACAAAAAAAAAATCTTATTGAAACTAACCAATGAGCACAGTAAAAAAACAAACAAAAAAAAAGTAAACCAATACTGAAACAAGAATATGTGTATCTAATAAGTTAAGTTAAACCAGGAAAAGCACATCAACTTAGCGCTGGCCAGTGTGGGAAAGAAAAAAATTGTGTCCTTATAAAAGTAGTGAACATTCCCTATAAAATAACATTGAAATCAATACTTAAAAAATAAATTAATAACCCAATATAAATTAAGTAAACAAATATTAATAACTAAAACAATGTGTGACAATTTAAAGAATAGTTAACTAGCACTGATATTAAAGATCTTTTGCTATAAAGTGGAAAAAACAGCATTCTATACTTAAGCCAAAATAGGTGTGATGATAGAAACTTGTTAATACAGTACTATTAAATATCATTTACCATGGTATTAAAAACAACTGGAAAGAAATAATCAAGGAAAACTGGAAAAAAAAGATGATAGTGGAAAAATAAATAATATCAGTCCAGTAAACAATATGGCAATTTTCTAAATTTCATTAGGTGAACAGTAGTAATTTAGTCCAGGCTTTATGAAAAAGTTCAGCATTGACTGTCATGAGTTCACATTTTTCCAGTACATTCAGGATATCACCATCAAGATCATCCATGTCTATGCGGTCCAGTATCTGGAACTTAAAACCAATGTTAAGTTAAAAAAAACTATTAACTAAAAAATGTGTTACTTCCATAAAGCTTGACTTACAAATATACAGCATTTCCAATAAAGCAGAGCCAGAGATTGGCTTATACGCAAG
Organism: Protopterus annectens; assembly: GCF_019279795.1. Taxonomy (NCBI): domain Eukaryota; kingdom Metazoa; phylum Chordata; order Ceratodontiformes; family Protopteridae; genus Protopterus; species Protopterus annectens. The sequence goes on from NC_056739.1 coordinate 1,954,024,846, forward strand.
GCAGAGATCATCTTGAGTAGTCTATATGAAACAGAGTAAAGTGACAGTGATTTCAGCTGATCCACATAGGACAGATGCTGAATACCTTGAATTCTCCTTGTGAGGAACTTCTGTGGTCTCTCCAATTGCTGCAGGTGCCTGGAAAGGTACATACCAAAAGGGGAGTTGTACTCAGCCGACTGGTCTGATGAGGGAAGAGTACAGGAAGGTTATAACTTCTTTTTTTCCTGGAGGCAATACCCTTACCCTTAGGAGAAGAGCAACACAGAATGCCATTACTACTGTGGAGACATGGTGATCAAAGGTAAGGTTGTTTGTCAACCTGTATGCCCAGGTCTCTCACCACTGAGTGCATGCTTAGGGTGTTTCTGTTGATGAAGTAGCTAGCAGGAACACCGCCCTTACCAACGGGATAATGCATTTTTTTTGCATGCAGTTTTAGACCATGGCTTTGGCACCAATCATTTGTTTGTGTAAGACCCTTTTGCAGGATGTCGACATTGTTTGGGGATTCTATGACCGCTCCCTGTTTGCAGTCGTCAGAAAACTATGTCGGCCACAGACCTTTAGTTTTTGTTTGTTGGAGAAATAGATTCCGAACAGCAGCGGTCCCAGGACTGATCCCTGTGCAACACCACTGGTTACAGGTCTGCTGTAGGAGGTGGCTTCCACTATTTTTACTGTATGGGTTCTATCAGTGAGCCAGTTAATGACCCACCTAAAGATACAAAGGTTGATACCTAGCTGGGTGAGTTTGTCAATAATATCTTATTGGGGAATAGTGTCAAAAGCCCCGGCCAACTCCAGGTAAGTTGCATGCACAGTTTTCCCCTTGTCCAGGGTTCTGGTGACCGTCTTGAAGTCCATCAGATTTAACAGGCATGACCTCTCTTTGACAAAGTTTCTCTACTATGCTGGATGAATTTGTCGCAATAAACAGTGGTATATTTTTTTCAGTTGTCAGTTTTTGCTATTGTGCTTCTGGATTTATTCTTCATTCTTTGACAAATACAAATAGAGTAGAGTCAAAAGTTTGGAGATGGTCTACATCTTTATTGATAAGGTCCATGATGATTCGCTCCACGGCCTTGCAGATAAGGCTAGTCAGACTAATAGGTCTATAGTTCCAGGGGTCAGTGGAAGCAGTGGCCTTGTGCAAGGGGTATAACGGTAGCAGTTTTCCATTCAGCTGGGATGAAGCCGGTGCTTAGACTGAGAGTGAAAAAAATACCCAATGGTGTTGCTAATTCTTGTTGAAGCCCATGTAAGACACAGCCTAGGATGTTATCAGGTCCCACAAATGATGCATTTTTGGCCTTAGAGAGGGCATTTACAACCTGTTCTCTGCAGATACAAGGTGGGGGACAGGTGGAAGGAATGTCATGGGGTATGTGTGGTGGGGACAGGGGAGTGAAGTTTTCACAGTACCTGTCGGCTAACAGGTTTGCTATGTCAGGCTCAGTGTATGTGGTATCATTAACTACCACTTCAGCACAAATCTGTGTCTTGCCTTTTAGGCTACCGATGTAACTAAAGAATGCCTTACTTATGGTTGTCCTATGTTGAGGATGCTAATTTAGATTTGTAGTTTGCTTTGGAAGACTTTACAAGTATTACTATTTGCTTGTTTAAGCTGTGGAGGGAGTGCTTCCAGTTTAGGGCACACTCCCTCTAACTTTTGGACAACAATTTCGTCCTGTTATTGTAAGGCAGCATCAATGCAGTTACACAGATGTAGGACTCTGCATAGTTGCCAGTTACATCTGAGGGAGGAGGTGCAGTGAAGCTATTTATACCATCCCTTAGAAGGATATAATCTGCTTTGGACAAGTTTTTTTGTTTAGTTGCTGCTGGGGGGAGGGTCCGGTGCGATAGTTACTTTGAATGAAACTGATTTGTGGTCAGATCTGACAATGGGAGACCTCACAGTGGGGGTGCTACACTGGTCCCCCATATTGGTAAGCACCAGATCCAAGATGTTGGTGCCCATACTTGGGGCATCCACCAGCTGGTCCAGGGCATTGCAGTTAATGAACTCATGGAACCTTTGGGCAAGTCCTTCAGCATAAAAACAATGGCTATCTCTCCTCTGCTACTTTCCTAGACCTATCTAAAGCATTTTACATGGTCCCACACAAACAACTTATCTCTGTCCTCAATAACCTATCCTTCTCACAATCAGTCACCAACTGGTTTCAGAGTTACCTGTCTGACTGCCAACAATCCGTTGTATGGCAGAACGACATATCTCCCCAACTACCTGTCTCCATAGGGTTCCCCAAGGATCTATCCTTGGACCCCTACTTTTCTCTGTTTACACCAATAATCTAGCCTCTGCCACCAAACATGGCACACTCATCCAATACGCAGATGACTCGACCTTCATCTGCTCAGCCCAGTCCCTACCCAAACTGCAAAAAGTCACACAGGAAGCCTTTTCCTCTGTTGAAACATGGTTATCCGATGCCCAATTAATACTCAACCCAAACAAAACTAAACTACTCATCTTACAACCCACCAAACATACTCAAAACAACTCTCACTTAAACATCACAGCAAAAGACAACACCACTATATACAACTGAACACACCAAATTGCTAGGAGTGGAAATAGACAAACTAAAATTTGACATTCACATATCCATGACCATAAAAAAAGTCCACAAAAAACTAGGAGCATTATACAGAAATAAACAATTTCTCACCAAAGCAGCAAAGATTTCAATAGCAAGTTCCCACCTTATCTCCACCCTACTTTATGCCTCTCCAGTATATACCAACCTAAGGCAATGTGATCTAAACAAGCTAGAGACCTGCTACAACAAAATCGCCAAATTCGCCACAGGGGCATCCTACTGTAGTCACCACTATCTCTCACTTGCTGAACTGGGCTGGCTTGAACTCCCTCACCTCCTTCAGTGGTATCAACTCTCACTCGCCCACAAACTAGTAAACCATCCACTAAATGTCCCATCCCTCCAGAATCTATTCCAACCCTATCGCACCACCAGACCACTAAGATCCAGCAACAAAAATCACTTGCAGATCACTAAAGCCAATAACTCTGCTGGTGAAGCACTATTCTCTTGCGCCATAGCCAAATTATGGAACTCACTCCCACCCACAATTACCTCCGTACCATCATGCACCAACTTCAAAACTTTATTAAACGTGCACCTAAAAACATGCTGGCTATGCCCTTGCAACTCCCACTCTAATATCATCCACCCCATCCAACTACTACCTTTCTTTCACCTCCACTAACTACCTTGATGATAGCAAGCTCAGATGCTCATAAGCCTAGTACTTATTATACAGTAGGAACTTCTCATTGTTACATTTGTTAATGCCTGTTATGTACTTCACAGATAAAGATTCTAGTTGTCTACTGATGTACTACGTTCTTTATCTGTAAATATGTTGTAAGTAATTTCTATGTTAAATTGTTAATCGCTATGTAATCCAATATTTTACTGAGGAGCTTTTCTCCCCGGGCCTCTGCTGAAAATGGACCCACGTCCAGTCGGACACTCCCGGTCAACAAATTTAAATAAATAAAAAATAAATAAAAAAGTGAATTTCAGCACAAGTAATTTACCCAGTCAATGGATGGGTAATTAAAATCACCCAGAACCATGGTCTTCTGATGTATCTTGATGGATTCCAGTAGATTCATGTGGGCACAGTGGGTGTACTGATTCATGGAGGGGGGGTTCCTGTAGCTAGCAATGACTTGAATAGGTGTCCTACTAACAGTTAACTGCACCCAAAGTGTCTCCAGGGAATCATACTATAACTAATCTGGAGGTGTATTTATCTTTAAATGAAGATTGATACAACACCTCCTTTACTTTTCCCACTTTCCATTCACAGTCTGAACACGTGGTAGAAGGTGTAACCTAGTATGTCTGGGGTGCTCTCCACTACCTTGAACCAGGTCTCCATAACTGCACATATACCAGCATCTTCCAAGGTGAGGGCTGCTTCCACTGCATGCACTTTTCAGGCTAAGAGTCATAGTGTTTAGCAGCATAATCTTGAGGTTTTTTGATTTTTTTACATCCGGAATTTTGTCCTTGTGACATTGCCTAAAAAAGGCACTATGTGGGGTGGCAAGAGCCTTTGTCAGTAGCTGAAATCCTAGGGGTGACAGATTAAGACCATCTCTGGCAAAGCATCGAGGTCTAGCAATCATGTCATTCCAGGCAGACAGAAACTGGATCCCCTTAGAATGACACCAGAAACTAAGCCACTTATTGAAGTCAGTGATTTTCTGTTTATATTGTGGTATCTCCCTAGGTGAGGGTAATATGCTGCTCAAGGCTAGGGACATATCTGCCTGTGACATGATCAGAGAGCCCGATCATGTCTCTCCTCATATAGTCCAGGGAAGTACATCTCAAGTCATTCACACCATGTACTGTGACCGAATCATAATGGTACTTGTTGAGGGACTTGAATGGCTGCATGATCTGATGAATCCTGGTACCAGAAAGACAGCTGACCATGACTTTCTCCTTGTTCAGACTGGTGAGGGGGACTTCCGTGTCTCACTATAGTCTCTCCTATGACTAAGACATTTGGAGTGGATGTGTATTGCCTTATGGGCCTTGATGGTGACACATTTGTGTTTGTGTCCTTATATGTACTGCGTGTTTTGGGTGTTATGGTTGGTTTAGTATGTATGTATTTTCGAGGTCTCTGGTGTTTAGGTAGATTTTTTGTGAGTACCTCTGCATATGTTGGTCTATATGTGTATGCTGTGTGTCATGAGTAGGAGCTGTGGTAGGTGGGCTGACAACCTGCTCTGTATTGCTATCTAATGTGCAAGACAGCTGTGAATCCAGATTCACAATGTAGCTGCATCTCTCACAAATAGTACAAGAATGATTTAGAAGTACGGGGGTAGTCTGTGTACATGAGGCAGTTGCTACACTGCCTCAAGTAGACCCATGTTAACCAAGCTGGTAAGAGAAAAGGAGGGAAACTGACAGTTCATGGTCCTAGGAATAATCTTGGTCTGGCTATATCAGTTGAAGAGGAAATACAGCAGGGGCAGGTGTTAGTATGTTTAGGTGCGATGTATTGATTTTAGTGTTACTTTATATAGAATGTTTACTTATTTTACAAGGACACTATTTTTTCTGTCCCACACTGGCCAGCACTAAGTTGATGTATTTTTCCTGGTTTAACTTACTCATTAAATGTACATAAAAGGTTGTACTCGTTTTAATTTTGGTTTACTATTTTTTTTACTACGCATACTGGTTAGTTTTACTAAGTTTTTTGTAGATGTATATTTTTAGGGTTCTTGCACACAGACCTGAAGAAGTCTGGAGAGTCAAAAGCATTCTTTCTCCAAAACAATCTGCTTCCATAAACTGTTAATGCATTTTTTTCTGGATGCCAAAATATATTTTTTTTATTGCCAAATGGTATAATGTTTAAATATTTCCAACCATGTATCATAATGTCTTTGATAAAATCACTGACTTTGTTTAATAACGATTAATATGAAGTACATAATTATTAATTTTATTAATGTAAAGTGCATAAGATTTAAATTATTATGACATTTAGTAAGTAGGACACTGCCATCTCGAACATCACACTGATATGGATGGGGAAGGGAAATTTGTTAACATGTATGCCAATACACTGTTTTACAACAAAATGAACCACTCTCATACCCGATAACAGGTACAAAGTCAAAGTTTGGGCTCAAACAATCATTCTGTTTATTTTTATTTATTTTTTTGGTGTACCTACTAGAGTTAACAGTTCTATATAACAATAATATATCAACATAAGTTTTTATTTTTTGATTTGGACCATTTTTAAGTTTGCTACTTCTACTACTACTAGTACTACTACTATTTTCAGATTTTTTTTCTGCTTTTTAATACATAGTGATTAACTAAACATACAGAAATTTGAAAAAACTTCCACACAGAGAAGTTTTACACTATTTTAAAGATTTTAAATTAAAGACTACTCTACTATTAGTGTATGATATTGACTAATGGAGAGGGTAACAAAAACAAACGTCATTACCTTTCGAAGAAAGAAAGAAAGAAAAAAAAAAACAGCAGATGTTCAAATGAATCATTGCTGCGTGATTGCAAAACCCAGTGGCATCTGTTCTCAGCCAGACCTTTTGAAAAGAGGCCATCCCAAAGGCTCTGAGCATGTGGAGTCTCAAGCCACGGCAATATGGGGAAGCCTAACTATAGAAAAAAAAATGCTCTATGCACTCAGATTCCCGATTACTTCCTTTCTGGAATCCAAAGAAAGCATGAAAAGAAGAAGCCAATGTATGCCCAACAAATGCTCTTTATGGGAAGGCAATAAGTACAGTTGTGTAAAATCTTACCATAACGGTAAATGTCCTTCTCTTCATTGTTGCAGTATTCATTACACTAGGGATCCCCTGACAAGGGCAGCTTGACATCTGGCCAGTATACCGAAGCCTTTAGGTTGCTTTAAGGTATGCCGTATGTCACACGTATGCTCCTTACGTAATGTAGAGCATAAAAGGTGACATCCTGACATACCATCCTCAACAGATAGAGAGTAGGAACACCAGCCCAAGGAAAAAAAATAGTAATTAGTACATCCAGAACGGAAATGGACCAAGGGGTGGCGGGAGGGAGTAAACACTGCAACACTGAAGAATAAGACATCCACCATTATGGTAAAATTTTACATAACTGTACTATGTCCTTCCATTTTACTGTTGCAGTATTCATTACATTAGGGAAAATGCCAAAGCTCAAGAAGCAGAGAGTGAGGTGGAAGGACCAACAGAGCTTTCTAGGAAGCTATGAAGGATGGCCCTAGCAAATCCAGCTATAGCACTGGAAATTCCATCCAACTTGCAATGCTTGGTAAATATATGCACAGAAGTCCAGGTCGCTGTTTCAAGAATAAGTTAGTATCTAAACCCTTAAAAAAAAAGCGCCAGAAGAAGCCAATAAATCCAAGAAGAAATAGTTTGCTTGGACACAGCCAATCCTAAGGACCTAGGATGAAATGAAACCAAGAGCTGCTTGGATTTACAAACAGTCTTAGTCTTAACAAAATAAAATCTGAGTTGTCTATACACATCCAACGTGTGCAGCACCTTCTCACTGGCAGACTGTGGAGAAAGGAAAAAGTTGGGAAATGAATAAACTGATTAAGAGAACTCATTCACCATATTGGGCATAAACAAGGGACAAGGGATTAGTAGGAAGGAACACCCTGCCCTTATGAAACATGAAAAAAGGAGGACAAGCCATTAAGGGCTTGAAGGTCAGAAAGCCATCTGTCAGACGTAAGGGCTAATAAAAGTAAATAATTCTAAGAGCAATGCTGCAAGGAAGCTGAGGAATTGTATGTGTATGAGATACAGTCTGTGAGCCATTTAGAGAGTGAGACTTTTGACACTGAAAATCCTTTCTTTCTGTCTGAAAAGGACACACAAAGCTGGTCCGACTTTCTGAAATCTTTAGTTCTATGAATGTAGAAATGCAGCTGTCTATGTATGTCCAGCTGATGTAACCTATATTCTGACTTGTTGCCATAGTTTGTGAAAAACATGGTATGTCAATAGATTGATTTAGGTTGGTATCTGAGCACACTTTTGGTAGAAAAGAAGGGTTAGTTGACTACCTGACTACCTTTGTAAAAAGTTATGTATGGTGGATGTATAGACAAAGCTTGGAGTTCAGACACCTGCCTGGCAGAGGTGATGGCCACCAATAATATTGTCTTCCATGACAAAAAACTTTGTCACATGATGATGATGCAATTCGAAGGGAGGTAGAATTAAAGAGGACAGAACAAAATTTAGGTCCCATGGATCTGGAGGCTCTTTTACTGGAGGCCTTAGTAAGACGGTACCCTTTAGAAAAGCTTTACACAGTCTGTGGGACATGATTTTTAGTCCCATGTCCCCAATATGAAAGTTTGATATAGCAGCTAACTGTACTCTAATTGTAGCCGCTGCATCATCCTCGTTAAAAAGTTTAGTGAGAAAATCTAACACTGCTGTGATGGGGGCCGTAAAGGGATCTGTGTTGTTTTTGGAAGCCCAGTGTGAAAATCTTTTCCATTTACTAGAGTATAATTTTCTGGTTGATGCCTTATGAGAGGAACTGAATATATGTCTAACTGCAGGGGAGATGATATGGAACCTGGTATTAGTGGAACTGGAGCAGCCAAGCTGTAAATTTTAGGGCCTGTATTGATGGATGGAAAGTCCCCAAAGAATGAGTCAGAAGGTCTGGAACTGGGGCCAGGATCCACGGTTCCTCCTGGAGATGGGGCCACAGAAAAGGGAACCAAATTTGCCGAGGTCAGTATAGTGCAATGAGAATCACTGTGCTTTTCAACATGTTAGCTTTCTGAGGATCTTTCGGTATCAGAGGAAAAGGAGGGGAAGCGTAAAGGAGTACCAGGGGCCAATTGTGTACAAGCGCATCCCTTGGTGACTGCCCCGGTGGGGGAATCAGGGCAAAGTAGCTGCTGCATTTGGCGTTCATGGACGTGGTGAAAAGGTTGCAGCAAGGCTGGCCCCATTGGCGGAAAATCTCTTCCGCAGCTTCTTGTTTTAGGGACCACTCATGAGGCATCAGAATAGCTTTGCTAAATTTGTCCGCTATCGCACTGGATTTCCCTGGGATGTGCACTGCTGTCAGAAAACGATGAGAACAGACTGCCCACTGCCATACTATTTGTGCCTCTCGACATACAGGGTAGGATTTGGTTCCTCCTTGTTTATGTATCACACTACTGATATGAGAGTCCTGGAATGCTTGCATTGCAAAGAGCACCGCTCTCATCTCTAGGACAATGATATGTAAGTGGTTCTCATGTTCCTGCCAGATGCTTTGGACAGTCTTTCCCAGGTAATGTCCCCACCCATCTGAGAAGCATCCGTGGTCACTGTGGCTACCAGTTGTGGGAAGACAAATGGTCGGCCTATAGTCAATTGAGTCGAATGAAGTTACCAGGGTAGGTCCTTTTTGCAGGATTTTGTGATGATGACCTTGTGTGACAGCGGTAGACCTTGCATGGATCACTGGGAAAAAAGCAGCAAATGAAGAACTCAAATGTGTAAACGTGCTAGAGGTACCAAAATAAATGCAGCTGCCATGGTGCCCAGAAGCTGCAAGACAGTTTTTGCCTGAACTTTCCTTCTGTATAAAAGATTCTCGATTTGATGGTGAAGGGACTGAATCCTCTCGGGAGTAAGTTTGGCCAAAATTTTTCTTGAGTTTAATTCTGCACAGAATATAACATGCTGTGAATGCAACAAGGCAGATTTTCTGAAGTTTACTGTAATGCCTAGTTGGGAGCACAGGTGAATGGTTTAGTCTCTTGCTTTTATTAGTAAGTGCTTGGTGGTGGCGGTTAGGAGCCATCTAGGTATAGAAAAGTACAGTTTTGTACCTACCATAAATGCAGATGTTAGAGTTTATACACTGCTGCAGTCATTACACTTGGGTTATCCTGCCGTCAGGCGGTCCCTCAGTCGGCCAGAGTTCCAAAGTCTTGGTCCCGCGTCGGTTGCTGTTGCTTCTTCCCTGACGTCAGTGCGCCAAGGGTATATAAGATGCAGCCGACGCCATTTTCTTCAGTTTTTCTTGCCCCAGATGTCAGGTGCCCCGAAAAAGGTAGACAATGTAAATTGCTAATAAAACATACATAAGAAAAGCAATCAAAAATTAGAAGTTATGTACTCACCATAACGTTCCATCTGAGTAGGTGTATTCATTTGTCTGCAACCTGTGGGTTATGGATCCGATATCGGATCTGAACCGGCATGGTTTACCAGCTATGGATCCAAGCTCTCAGCTCCTCCCCTCACCCATAATGCCCTGCTCTACCCTCATGACCTCAGATCGAGTTTGCCAACAGCAAGAACACCCCGAAAAGGGTAACACATAATATGCAGGAAACTGAAAGGCCAGGGGGATAGGAGGGCGGGATGGTTGCAGACAAATGAATACACCTACTCAGATGGAACGTTATGGTGAGTACATAACTTCTAAATCTGAAGTAGGCGATTCATTTGTCTGCAACCTGTGGGACAGAGTCCCCAGCTACCTGAATCTTGGGGCCATCATGGAAGGATATTCCGAACACCGCTGAGCCAAAGGATGCTCTACCCTAGATGCAAGATCCAACTTGTAGTGGGAAATAAAAGTATGAGATGAAGCCCACGTGGCTGCTGCACAAATATCATCTAGAGGAATCCTAGCCTTAAAGGCTGCCGAGGTAGATACTGACCGGGTTGAATGGGCGTGTACACCCTCCGGTGCGGGCCTTCCTGAAGCTTGATAAGCCAATAAGATACACTGTGAAATCCAGCGAGACAGAGAGACTTTAGAAATTGGCTTGCCCAAATTAAATTTAGCAAAGGAAATGAACAACTGGTCGGATTGCCTATGACCAGCCGTTCTGTTTAGATAAAATCTAAGTTGCCTGTGAACATCTAAGGAGTGAAGCTTGTATTCACCTTTGTTTTCATATTTAGGAAAGAAAACAGGGAGGTTAATGGATTGATTAATGTTTGCTTCAGAAGCTACTTTAGGAAGAAAGGACGGGTTGGTCCTGAGGTAAACACGGTCCGGATGAAAGACCAAGTAAGGAGGTTTAGCTGATAATGCTTGGAGCTCTGAAACTCTCTTGGCCGATGTAATGGCTACTAAAAGAGCAGTCTTGAAAGACAAGAATTTGAGATCCACCGTAGCCGCTGGTTCGAAGGGGGGGGGGGCGGTCAAGGCCTGGAGAACTAAGGAAAGGTCCCAAGGAGGAACCACTTGTTTTACAGGGGCCTGAGAAGGAAAGTACCTTTAAGGAAAATTTTACACAACTTGGCTGACATGAGTGGACTAGAGTCATGACCAATGTGATAATGTGAAATTGCCGCCAGTTGTACTTTGACTGTGGAACTGCTGGCACCATCGTTAAAAGAGTGGTTAAGAAATCAAGCACTAAAGGGAGAGGAACTGTGAAGGATTCAGGCCTTGCCATTCCGCCCACAAAGAAAACCGTTTCCACTTGCTGCGGTAGACTTTCCTAGTGGACGGTTTATGAGCTGCCACCAGGATCGCCTTAACAGGGGACGAAATACCGGGAGTCCTGATCAAGAGTGGAACTGGAGCAGCCAAGCGGTCAGCTTCAGGTTGTCCAGGTTCGGAGGAGATATGCAGGATGGATGAGATATCAGATCCGAATGGGATCTAGAATCCAAGGAGGATTCACCGAGTGAGACCTTAGGAAGGGGAACCAGATCTGTCGAGGCCAAAACGGAGCAATGAGAATCATTCTGCAACCCACCCGAGAGGCTTTCTGAAGAACTTGGAGCATCAGAGGCAAGGGTGGATAAGCATACAGAAGACCGGGTGGCCAAGCATGCACCAGAGCGTCTCTTGGAGAACCTCCTGGAGGAGGTATCAGAGCGAAAAAACTGTCGCACTTGGTGTTTGAGGGAGAGGCAAAAAGATCGCATGAAGGAGTTCCCCACCATGCGAATATGCGTTCCGCTACTTGAAAATTGAGAGACCACTCGTAAGGGGTCAGAATGGTGCGACTGAGCTTGTCCGCCAGGATGTTGGACCGACCGAATGTGCGTTGCTATTACAAAGCGGTTGGTGGAGATTGCCCATTCCCAAACTCTCATGGCTTCTCGACAAAGAGGGTAAGACCTCGTTCCCCCTTGCTTGTTGATGTACCAGACAACTGACATGTTGTCCGACTGAATCGCAATTGTTCCCAAGGGAAGAAAGTCCTGAAGTGCTAGCAACGCTAAGAGCACTGCTCTCATCTCTAGAACGTTGATATGCAGTAAAGTCTCTGAATCGTTCCACGTGCCTTGGACGGTCCGGCCCGTAAAATGCCCCCCCCCACTCGAGGCGGGAGGCGTCCGTGGTCACTGTGGCGAGAGGGGGAGAAGCACAAAATGGGCGGCCTCCGTGGAGATCTGGGGAGTGAAGCCACCACAGGAGGGACCGCTTGCAAGCCTTGCTGATCGCAATGGGATGATGCATAGGGAGAGCAAGGTATGACCACTGAACTAAGAGAGTCCACTGGAGGATGCGCATATTGAGCCTGGCAAGAGGAAGAAGTGCTATAGCAGACGCCATGGACCCTAGAGCCCTCAGGACCAACTCCGCCAGAACAGAACTTGAGTGGAGAATGGCCCGCACCTGGAGCTGCAGATTTTGAACTCTGTCCGCAGTGAGGAAGGCTTTTAAACTCCTTGTGTCTAACCTGGCCCCTATAAAATCTAAGAGCTGTGTGGGCGCCAGGTTGGATTTCTTTGTATTTATTGTAATGCCCAGATTGGGAGCAAGATGGAGAAAGGAGTCTCGCGCCAATAGTAGTAGATGCCTTGTTGGGGCGGTAAGGAGCCAGTCGTCCAGGTAGGGGAAGACCTGCACCCCCTGAAACCTCAGGTGGGCCGCTACCACTGCTAATACTTTGGTGAACACCCTGGGGGCTGTGGTGAGACCAAAGGGAAGGACCCGAACTGGTAGTGACTGGCTCCCAGCCGAAGCGGAGGAACCTCCTGAGCGCCTGTCCATTAGGATGTGGTAGTACGCATCTTTGAGGTCTATAGAACACATCCAGTGATTTTCTCCCAGAAGGGGGAGAATAGATTGCAGAGTGACCATTCGAATTTTTCCTTGGGGACTGCCAGGTTCAAGAGAGAAAGGTCTAAAATTGGTCTTAGATCCCCGTCTTTTGGCACTAAAAGAACCTGGAGTAGAACCCTGATCCGATCTGGTCTGGGGACGGGCTGGATGGCTCTTTTCTTTAGCAGATGGCCAATTTCTGCCAAAGCGCCTCCCGCTGACCGGGTGGAACGCCTGGGAGGGACTTCAACTTTGGTAAGTGACGAAAGGGATGCGGTATCCTCTGGATATGATCTGGAGAACCCAGCGGTCTGATGATATGGACTCCCATGCCGCTAGGTGCCCGAACGCCCCGACTGCCTCCAGAGTGGAGCAGCCGGGCAACCCTCAGGGTTGCTGCGGGCCGTTCAGAGAAGGTTCTCTGGACCCGAAGTTCCTGGGAGCCCCTCTGCCTCTAGGGCGGCGTCCTCCCTGTCCTCCTCTGCCACGGAAGGACTGGTTGTCCGGAGCAGGCTGGGATTGCTGCGACTTCCGGAACCACATCTTCTTCTGACCCTTTTGGTTCCTAGAATAGGGCCTCTGGGGTGCAGAGAAGCGGATTCCGACGGCAGACAGCGTCTTCCCGTCCTTCTCACTCTGGGTCAAAGTGTCGCAAACGGTTTTGCCAAAGAGGGCAGAACCATCAAAGGGGGCGTTCGCAAATGACGCTTTGAAGGGCTCAGAGAAATCGCAATGACGGAGCCAGGCCTGATGTCTAGTGACTAGACCTGCCCCTGCGGCTCTAGCGGCACCTTCCGTAGCATGGGAGAGTAGCCGCATAGAGGTATTGGTAACTGATCTAAGAGTGGCCATGCGGGTGGAGTGCAGCACTTTGTCCTCCTCCGACATGGACTCTGGGGGAGATGCAGCGTATTCTTTAATGAGATCTCGCTGCATCCTAATGACATGTGCCAGGTAGTTCAGCGCCCTTACAGAGAAGGTCGCTGAACTAAACATCCGCTTCCCAAAGCGGTCCATCATCCGAGACTCCTTGCTCGGGGGATGGACTGAGGGACTCTCCTGAGCAAGTTCCCTCTTGGTGGCCGCCGCCGTCAACATGGCATCTACCGGAGGCCCCTTACTCCAATGGGCACGGTCCGACGGTGGGCTGAGGATCCTGTCGGGCCTCTTAGGGATTGGCTCCACGGTGTCCGGTTCCTTCCACGCCCTGGTGGTAATGAGGTCCACCAGGGAGTCGGCAGGAGGGGACACCCAAGAGGTAGATGGGCCCGCTTCAAATGCCTCCAAGAACACGGACTCGTCCGAGGAAGACTTGGGGGCAGACCACCCCCCCCTTATACGGAGCATTTCCATGATGTCTCCAAATGAGACATCCTCAGGGGGTGACCGTGGGGAGCCTTCCCCTTCCTCCAAATCCGTGTCTTCCGTGAGAGACTCGGGGGAGTCAATGTGCCTCCTTTTGCACGTATGCTTGCAGGAACATCCTCTGGGGGCTGTCAGAGGACTCCTCGCAGCAACCTGTTCCAGGGGAACAACTTGGGGCACAGAAGCGGGCTGTCCCAAGGGCCGGATGGTGGAAGCCTGACCCAGTGCAGAGGGAGCGCGGGACGGAGCGAAACAAGTGCCGGGGTCCGGAGACCTCAACAGGGCCCTCTCCACTACATCAAAGGCGAAGGGAGCCGACCACGACCAAAGGATCCGACAATCGGCTCCCCCTCGGATCCGAAGAGTGGATCGGAGTCGGCGCCAAACGCCGGATCCGGGACAGTGCGCTCCGACACAGACGGCGCCGAAGAGCACTGATCCCCGGATCCGAGGCTCGGATCCAGGCTCCGAGGTCGGATCCGATGCACTCGAGGGCAGGGTTGGATCCGGTACCAAGTACTATCGGCGCCGACCCACCCCGGCTCGAAGCTGCTCGGCTCAACTGCTCCGAACCCGGTAGCGGGTCGGAGAAGGAGCAATCGGCTTGAAAAGGGGTCGAGCTCCCAGGGAGGCAAGAGCACTCCCCTCTGCATCTGGGCCTGGGTGAATCTTCTCATCATCCGGTCCAGATCAGCATCCGATAGGCTTACGTTGATCTCGGAGGCTACCGAGGTATGCCTTGAGTGCCTCCTCGATAGCCTCGACGGAGATCGGGTCTCCTCCTCCTCAGGTCCCGGTGGAAAACACACTGGAGACCGGAGCCGAGGAGGGAGATCCAGCCGACAATGGAGCCGGGAGAAGCCGCTTGGCTGGCGGGGCGAAACAGAGGTCTCGCCCGCCGCTTATGGTGCTTCTCCCTCCGGTCCTTTCTAGCATCCCTCTCCTCCAACCAGAAGCGGGAGGTTGAGTCCCAGGAGGAGGAGGGGAGCGGAGAGGAATAACCGTGGTGACGGTTACCCCGAAGGAGCGGAGGTCGGAGCCGAGTCCGGCAGCAAAAGGCCCGCCAAAACAAGCTTGGACCTCCGCTCCTTCAATGCCCTGGGGTTGTACCCTGCACAAATGGAACATCCAGATGTGAGGTGTTCAACCCCCAGGCATCTAACACACCGAGTGCGGCCATCAGCTGGGGAAAGCTTATGGTCACACTCGGAGCATTTAGAAAAAATAGCCTTGGGCTGCTCAGACATCCCAAGCTAACAAATAACAGTTACTATAACTAAGGTAAGTAACTAAAACAAAAAACACTCACAGGCCCAACACACACACTACGCTACCAGCGAGGGGAGGGATATAAATTTTAGATTAAACTCTAAAAAAAGTAATGATACAAAAAGGGAAACCTACACTTTCACACAAAACAACCAAAAAATTATTTAAATTTTACAATTTAAACACTGAAACTATCACTTAGCTGGAGAGCTGGAAAAAACAATCTGGTCACCATGCGCGGCAAACGAGATCTGAGGTCATGAGGGTAGAGCAGGGCATTATGGGTGAGGGGAGGAGCTGAGAGCTTGGATCCATAGCTGGTAAACCATGCCGGTTCGGATCCGATATCGGATCCATAACCCACAGGTTGCAGACAAATGAATCTCCTACTTCAGATCTTTCAGTTACCAGCAAATACTCCCCATAGGTAGCAAAGGGTAGAAGGCCTAGGAAAGTACCAGCAAGGAAGAGGGGAAGGAAAGAGGGTAACCTAGACTGCAGCAGTGTATACATTTGAACATCTACATTTATGGTAGGTACAAAACTGTACTATGTTCATCGTGTTACACTGCTGCAGTCATTACACTTGGGTAGAATCCCAAAGCTGAGGTTGGGTGGCTGGTTCTATAAGGCATTAGGGGTGGCTATAAGGCCCTGCAGCACTGCAGTGGCAAAGCCAGCTCTGAATTTAGTGTAAAGAGGCAGATGGTAATGCTTGGTGAAGGTATGTACAGAACTCCAAGTTGCTGCTTCCAAAATGTCCTTGGTAGGTACTCCTCTGAGGTAGGCAGTTGAAGTGGCTGTTGCCCTGGTGGAATGAGACCCAATGCTGTTAGGTACAGCTTTCCCATGGTGTGTATAGCAGAAACGTATACAGTGTCCTATCCATTTTGAAATGGTCTGTTTTGAAATGGATTTTCCCTGTGCTCCAGCAGCATATGCTACAAACAATTGCTCAGTTTTCCTGAAAGCTTTTGTTTTGTCCAAGTAGAAGCGCAACTGCTTGTGTATGTCCAAGGAATGCAGAAGTCTCTCCCCTTTATTCTGTGGATTTGGATAAAAAGTTGGCAAATGAAGAGTTTGGTTTAGAGCCACACTTGATACCACCTTTGGCATAAAAGTAGGGTTTGTTCTAAAAGACACCCTGTCTTGTTGGAAAATGATGAAAGGTTCCACTGCCATTAGTGCCTGTAATTCTGAAACTCTTCGTGCTGAGGTTATTGCCAGGAGCAGAGCAGTTTTCCAAGAGACATATTTTAAGTCTACTGAGTTAGCTGGCTCAAAAGGAGGTAAAGTTAATTTTTCCAAGACGAAGTTAAGGTCCCAAGTTGGAGCTGGTGCTCTACGGGGCAGTCTTATGCTTTTAGCCCCCTCTGAGGTACTGTTTTAGCAAAGGATTAGAAAAAGCTGGTGGGTCTGTGTTGTAATGAGCAGAGATGGCAGAGGCATGGATCTTAATGGATGAAAAGGAGAGGCCTTTGTCCAGCATCTCAGTTAAGTATTGTAGTATCTGAGGAATATTTGGGACAAGAGGGTCAAAGCTGTGAGCCTGGTTCCAGGCACAGAATCTTTTCCATTTATCAGAATAGGCTTTCCTGGTGCTAGGCCTTCTGGCCTCCAGAATGACATCCATAACAGCTTTGGAGAGAGGCATTGCTTGCTTGACTAAGGAATCTGCCATGCAGCCAGGTTTAAAGTCTTAAGCTGGCTGTGAAGTATCTAATTGTTTTGCTGAGTCAGATGTGAGATTTGAAGCAAAATCCATAGTGGACCTTGTGCTAAGACTGGGTACCAGTGCTGGCATGGCCAGTCTGGGGCAATCAGGATCATCTTTGAATTTTCTTGTCTGGCTTTTAGGTGTACCTTTGAAAGGAGAGGTAGTGGTGGGAAAGCATATACTAGTTTTTTCCAGCTGAATGAGAGGGCATCCACTTTCCATGCTTGTGGGTGGTAAGTCCTTGTGCAGAATTTCTGTAGCTGGCAATTCATTAGGGATGCAAACAGATCTATGTCCGGGCTCCACCATTTTTGTGTTATCATTCTGAATATCTGTGGATGTAATTTCCATGTTTCTGCTTAAGTCGTCTGCCAGAGTGTTTTTCTCTCCTGGCAGGAATTGTGCTTGCAGATGAACTTGATAGGTTAGAGCTGTGTTCCACAAGGTCATGGCTTGTCTGCAGAGGGGATATGAATGAGTGCCCCCTTGCTTGTTTATGTACCACATAACTGTGGTGTTGTCTGTCTTTAGTAGTAGTTGTCCTGGATGCATAAGGTTCTTGAAAGCTATAAGGGCATTTTGTAAAGCTAGCATCTCTTTTTGATTGATGTGAAGATGCCTTTGTTCTGCGGGCCACTTGCCCTGAATACATTTTCCTGCCATGTGTGCTCCCCAGGCGTAATCCGAAGCATCTGTTGTCAGTGTTTGCCTGGCTGTGGGTTGAGTGAAAGGCTGTCCCTTGTTGAGGTGACAGGCTTGAGCCCACCATCGAAACTCCTGTTGAAGGCAAGGAATAAGTGGTATTACTGTTTCCAAACTGTGACAGTGTTGAGACCAGACACTCTTTAGGTACCATTGTAGTTTCCTCATATGCAGTCTGGCATATGGAATTAGTAGTATGCAAGATGCCATGTACCCCAAGGCCTGCAGAATTTTTCTTGCAGGGAGTTGGGTTTTTGTTCCCATCAATTGGAAATAAGTTGCCCTTGCTTGTCCTGCGTGAGATAAACCATCTGGGCCGTTTTATTTAAGCTGGCACCCAGGAATATTATCTCTTGTGAGGGCACTAGTTTTGACTTCTTTTCGTTTACTGTGTACCCTAGGCAAATTGGCAATCTTTTTACAAACGCCAGGCTTTAGAAGAATGTCTTTGCTCTCTGCTTGAATAAGGCAGTCGTCCAAGTATGGGTAAATCTGAATTCCTTTTTGTCTGCACAATGCAATTACTGGTGCCAGGCATTTTGTAAAAACCCTGGGCGCGGTAGATAAGCCGAAGGGCAGTGCAGAGAATTGGTAATGCATTGAACCAGCTAAGAATCTAAGGTATCTTCTGCAATGTTGTCTGATAGGGACATGCAGGTATGCCTCCTTGAGGTCCAAAGTTACGATCCAAACTTTCTTGCCCAGCATGGGAAGAAGCTGCTGTAGTATCAACATTTTGAATTTTGGAACATACAGGTAAGTATTTAGAGAAGAAAGATCCAGAATGGGCCTCCAGGCTTTGTCCTTTCTGGGAATAAGAAAGAGTCTTGAGTAAAATCATTGTCCTTGTTCCTGTGTTGGTACCTTTTGAATAGCTCTCATGTCCATGAGTGCTGAAATTTGTCTGAGTTTCTGCCCATTGATTTGGTGGCAGATTTGGCATTCCTTTTAACCTTGGCAGAGTGTGGAAGTGGAACCTGTAACACTGAGATACAATATTGAGAACCCATTTGTCTTTGGTGATCATATGCCAATTGTGAAAGAAAAGCACTAGTTTTCCCCCCAAGGGGGCTGCCAAGAGAGAAGTGCTTGGCAGCTGTAGTGGGAAGTCATTGGGGCTGTTTTTTTATAAGGTTGAGGCCTGTCTTCCCCTTCTTTCTGGGTTGAAGCACCCCATTGTCGAGGCCTGTAAGAACCTTGTGGCTGACCTCTGCCTCTTGGACATCTGTATCTGCCCGTTTGAGGTCTGTGTAACTGGAAAGGGCCAACTTTTTGTTGGCCAATTTCTGCTAAATCGAGGAGGCTGAACCTGTAAGAAATCCTTCACCATTTGCATAGATTTTGCCTTATCCTCCATTTTCTTTAATACCTCTTCTGCCTTAACTCCAAATAAAACATCCTGCTGCAAAGGTGCATCCAATAATTTTGCTTTAACATGATCTGGTAAAGTCTGCTCTTTTAACCAAGCATGTCTTCGAATGACAGACCCTGTAACTGCTGCTCTACAGGAGGCCTCTAATGAATCAAAACCACATTGCAAAGTATGTTTTCCCACTTGTTCAGCTGCAAGCAATAAATCCTGCATTTCCTTATAGTTAGGAAGATCTGAATTTGGAAGCATTTTTTTGTTTCAACTGAGACATCAAATATTGCTGATATTTAAGCATGTGAAACTGGCAATTTAAGGCCCTCATTGCTAAAGTTGCAGATATATATACTTTCTTCCCCCATCTGTCTAATGCTCTGGAATCTCTGTCAGAGGGAACTGGATTTTTTGCTGTTGAGGCCTTTACCCCTTTGGGATGCTGGGAAACAGTTTCAGGGTCAGCAACAGGGCTTTTATAAAGAAATTTGTGAGAGTCAGGGACTCTGTAGTATCTATCTGGCTTAACTGGAGCAGGAGGTAAAGAATCAGGATTTAAACTGGATTAAGAATAAACATCATCCACACTATCTAACACTGGCGGAATAGTAAGGGGTCTGTGTTGAGGTAATAAAAGAAAATCTTTGAGCCTTTTCTTGGATTCTGAATAATCCTGGCCCTCCCAATGGAAATGCTCCCTCATGGTATGTAAGGTTTCCCCAAAGGAGTAGTCCTCTGGTGGAGAGGCTGAAGGAATTGATTCCTCAGCATCAGAATCCTCATAAGGGGGTAAAGAGTATCCTTGGTCTGAGGATGAATCTGAAGAGATGGACACCTGGTCGGATGAGTCCTAGTCTGCATCCTGTCTAGACCTTTTATCAGGAGGAGGGTGGGACCCCCTGATCAGAGTTAGTCTTTGGCCATTTTGAGCATCTGTTTCTTAGGCATGGAGGCCTGTTCTGGTGAATGTTGAAGTTGTTTCTTTGTTTTTAAAGGGGTTTTAGACTTAGCAGAAGATTTAATGGTTAGCTGAGTAGGTCTGAAAACACCCTCTGAAGCTGAGGGTTGTTCAGCTGCTCCGGACGTCGTGGTCTGGGCCTAGGCATGGGATACAATAAGAATGGAAATCCTTATGAGGTATTTGCTTCCCACAAGAAATACAATTATTAACTTTTACTGACATCGGTCTGAGGCAAGAAAAAGTTTCCCCAACGGGGTACTTAGCTTTGTAGAAGACTCTGGATTCGGAATGAAAATCTCAGGAGTTGGCCAACCGGCACTTGCAAGCTGCTTTTGCTTCGGGCATCGCGCGGCAAGAAAGACTGAAGAAAATGGTGTCGGCTGCGTCTTATATACCCCTGGCGCACTGACTTCAGGGAAGAAACGACAGCAACCGACGCCGGACCAAGACTTTGGAACTCTGGCCAACTGAGGGACCGCCTGACGGCAGGATAACCCAAGTGTAATGACTGCAGCAGTGTAACACGATGATCATACGGAATCCTAGATGCCTCAAGTGAGCCGTAACCACTGCAATGCATTTGGTGAACACTCTGGGGGCTGTAGTGAGACTAAAGGGCAGAGCTCGAAACTGGTAAATGACTGGCTCCCAGCCGAAAGCGCAAATGTCTCCTGGATTGCCTGTCCATTTTTATGTGGTAGTACGCATCGAGGAGCTCTATCGAGCACATCCAATCATCCTTCCCCAGAAAGGAAAGTCTCAACTGCAGTGTCACCATCCGGAACTTTGATTTCTTGACGGACTTGTTTAGTCTGCTGAGATCCAGAATGGGCCTCCAAGTCCCCTGTCTTTTTTGGAACTAAAAAGAACCTTGAGTAAGTTTCGCCCCTGTCTTTTTTGGAACTAAAAAGAACCTTGAGTAAGTTCCGGATCCAATTTGGTCTGCAGGGACATTTTGGATGACACTTTTTCTAGCAACTTTTGAACCTCTAAAGTTGCATAATCCCTTTGACTGGGTGGAACATCTAGGACCGATTGTTTCTCTGAAGGGGGAGTGGAAAAAGGTATACAATAACCTCTGGACATGTCTGTTTGTACCCATTTGTATTGTGTAATTTCTAGCCGGGGAAAAAGGTATACAATAACCTCTGGACATGTCTGTTTGTACCCATTTGTATTGTGTAATTTCTAGCCGGGCATTTGGGTATGATAAGTGACCCCCGAATACCTCCAGAGACGGACAGACAGGCCTCCTCTCAGGAGCACTGAAAGGGCTTTCCAAAGAGACTCTCTGTCACCCTGGTTCTGTAGACCCCCTCTGCCGCAAGGTAGGCGTCTTCCACTGTTAATTCCCCCTCTGTCCCAAGGGGAAGAAAGTACAGTTGTGTACACTTACCATAAATGTAGATGTTCGTGTGTATTCACTGTTGCAATCATTACATTTGGGTTAACTGCCTGCAGGTAGCTCTCAGCCGGCCTGAATATCAAAGTCTTGGGTCCTGCATCGGATGCTGTCTCTTCTTCCATGACGTCAGGTAGTAAGGGGTATAAAGCAAGCAGCTGACGCCATTACATCAGTTTTTCTTGCCCCAGATGTCAGGTGCCCCCAATGGGAAGCAATTATATACAAGGTTATACCTCCAAAAAAAAGCAAATACACCAGAAAGTTTAAATACACTAAACAAAAAGAAAGGTATAGCCAAGAGAAGTCAGGGGGCTGGAGGGAGGGTAACCAGGACTGCAACAGCGAATACACTCGAACATCTACATTTATGGTAAGTGTACACAACTGTACTATGTTCTTCGTGTTTCACTTTTGCAGTCATTACATTTGGGTAGATTCCCAAACCTAAGGAAAGGAGGAGGCAGTTCGAGAGCATTAGGACCAGCTATTAAGCCCTGCAAGACTGCAGTGGCAAAACCAGCTCTGGATTTAGAAAAAATAGACAAGTGGTAATGCTTGGTGAAGGTATGTACAGAGCTCCAGGTATTAGCTTCTAGGATGTCCCTGGTAGGGACATCTCTGAGAAAGGCTGTTGAAATAGATGTAGCCCTGGTGTAATGTGATCTTATCTCCCCTGTGGGGTAGGTTTTCCATGGTACTTATAGCAGAAATGAATACAATGGCCTATCCACTTAGAAATGGTTTGCTTTGAAATGGCCTTCCCCTCTGCCCCTGCAGCAAAGGCAACTAGCAGCTCTTCAGTTTTCCTGAGAGGCTTAGTCCTGTCCAAATAAAATCTAAGTTGTCTGTGCACGTCCAAAGAGTGCAGTATTCTTTCTCCTTTGTTCCGTGGATTAGAAAAGAAGGTTGGCAAATGAATGGACTGATTAAGGGCCACATTGGATACCACCTTGGGCATAAAGGAAGGATTGGTCCTGACGGACACCCTATCTGCATGGAAGATGAAGGGCTCCACTGCCATGAGGCCTGTAATTCAGACACTCTTCTTGCTGAAGTGATGGCTAGAAGGAAGGTTGTTTTCCAAGAAAGGAATTACAACTCTGCAGTTACAGCTGGCTCAAAAGGAGGTAGAGTGAGCTTTTCCAATACAAAGTTATGGTCCCAGGCTGGAGTAGGAGCTCTCCTGGGTGGCCTTAAGTTTTTGGCCCCACTGAGGAACTGCTTCAGCAGTGGATGAGAGAAGAGGGGTGGTTCTGTATTGTAATGAGCTGAAATGGCTGAGGCATGAATTATGATGGAAGAAAAGGAAAGGCCCTTGTGAAGCATCTGTTAGGTATTGAAGAATCTGAGGTAAACTGGGCGCTGCTGTGCCCATCCCCTGTGTTTGGCTCCATGAACAGAATCTTTTCCATTTTTCAGCACAGGATTTTCTAGTACTAGGCCTCCAGAATGACATCCATCACTTGCTTACTGAGGGATGGTAACAGAGAGATCAGGTAATTAGCCAGGCTGCCAGGTTCAGGGTTTGAAGCTGTTGGTGCAGAATCTGGCCCTCCTGCTGGGACAGCAGGGCAGTAGTCTGAGGCAGGTGCCATGGTGCCAGCAGTGACACAATGCGCAAGAGGGGCTACCAGTGTTGGCGTTGCCAGTCTGGTGCAATCAGTATTGTCCTTGGTTTGTCCTGTTTGATCTTTAGTAGTACCTTGGAGAGGAGAGGCAGATGGGGAAAGGCATAAACTGATAGGTTTTTCCAGGTGAAGGACAGGGCATCCACTTTCCAAGCTTGTTTGTGGGGAGTCCTTGTGCAGAATTTGTCCAATTGGTAATTCTGGGGGGAGGCAAACAGGTCCATCTCCGGGCTCCCCCATTTGTTTCTCAACATGTTGAATATCTTTGGTTCCAGTTTCCACTCGTGTGGGTCCATGAGATTTCTGCTTAGGTCATCTGCCAGTGTATTTAGCTTTCCTGGCAGGAATTGAGCCTGTAGGTGCACTTGGTAGCTCAAGGCTGTGCTCCACAGAGCCATGGCTAGTCTGCAGAGAGGATACAAGTGGGTTCCTCCCTGCTTGTTTATGTACCACATGAACGTGGTGTTGTCCGTCTTTACCACTAATTGTCCTGGAAGAATGTGGTCCTTGAAGGCTGTCAGAGCATTCTGTACAGCTAACATTTCTTTTTGATTGATATGCAGGTGCATTTGACTTGGGTTCCATTTGATCTGAATGCACTTCCCTGCCAAGTGAGCCCCCCATGCATAGTCTGATGCGTCTGTTAGGGTTTGGGCGGCAGGGGTTAGAGTGAATGGTAGTCCCTTGTTTTGGTGGCAAACCTCTGCCCACCAAAGGAACTCTATCTGTAGACAAGGTTTGATAAGAATCATTGATTCCAGATCCTGAGAATGTTGACACCATAGGCTTTTTAGATACCATTATAGTTTCCTCATATGCAGTCTTGCATATGGAATTAATAGAATGCCAGAGGCCAAGAACCCTTGGGCTTGCAGTATTTTCCTTGCAGATAGCTGGGTCTTTGTGGCCAGTAGTTTGAAGTAGGCTGTCAAATTAACTTGTTTCTCTGGTGTAAGGTATCTGGGAAACTGTATTCAAGCTTGCTCCCAGGAATACAATTTGTTGGCAGGGTACAAGATGCGATTTATTTTCGTTTATGGTGTACCCCAGAGAAGTTAACAATTTCCTTACAAATGCCAGATGATTTCACAGTATGTCCTAGCTTTCTGCCTGAATTAGACAATCGTCCAGGTACGGGTATATTTGGATATTTCTTTGCCTGCAAAATGCAATGACTGGAGCTAAGCACTTTGTAAATACCCTGGGCACAGTAGATAAGCCAAAGGGCAGTGCAGAGAACTGATAGTGCACGTAGCCTGCTTTGAAGCAAAGGTATCTTCTGCAAGATTTCCTTATTGGGATATGCAGGCAGGCTTCCTTTAAATCCAGTGTTGCCAACCAGGCATCTTTGCCTAGCATAGGAAGCAGGTGATAAAGAGTTAGCATCTTGAATTTTGGGATCACCAAAAATGTGTTTAGGATAGACAGGTCCAGGATAGGACGCTAGGAATGGTCTTTTCTGGGTACCAGAAAAAGTCTTGAGTAGAAACCTTGTCCCCATTCTTCTTCTGGGACAGGATGAATAGCCCTGATGCAAGAGAGACAACTTGCTTTTGAGCCTCTGTTCACTGACTTCGGGGTAGATCTGGCCAAACGTTTGGGGTTGGTAAAGAGTGGAAGTGGAATCTGTATCCCTGGGGAAACTATATTTAAAACCCATTTGTTCTGGGTAATGAATTCCCAATTTTTTACCTGCAGGGCAATCTTTCCCCCTAAACGAACAGTCAGTTGTGCAGGGCTTGGAAGGTTTAAAGTTAAGTCACTGAGATAGTTTACCATAGGGGGAATCTTACTACTCCCTGCTTTGGAAGTGGGAGCCCCCACACTGCTTAGTCCTGTGAGTACCTTGGAACTGAAGCCTGGGTGTTCTGCTGGTCCTGGGTTTGGACTGAGAAGACCTGGAAGAAGCAGGAAAGGACCAATTCTTAGAGGGCCAATGCCTACTAAATCTGGGAGGCTGTACTTGCAGGAAATCTTTAACAGTTTGCATAGATTTAGCTTTTTCCTCCATCTTTTTAAGTACTTCTTTTGCTTTGTTGCCAAAAAGGCGTTCTTGGTTTAAGGGAGCATCCAGCAATTTAGCTTTAACATGATCTGGCAAAGATAGCTCCTTAAGCCAAGCATGCCTTCTAAGTACAGACCCAGTGACAGCAGCCCTGCAAGATGGCTCTAATGAATCAAAACCACATTGCAAAGTATGTTTTCCAACTTGTTCAGCAGAATCCATTAAATCCTGTAAATATTTTTCAGCACAGTCACGAATCAACATCATTTTCTGTTTAAGCAATCCAATAATATGCTTCTGATGCTTTAACATATGAAACTGGCAGTTTAAGGCCTTAATGGCCAAGGTTGCAGAAGTGCATACCTTCTTACCCCATCTATTCAGCTCCCTGGAATCTCTATCAGAGGGGGGTAGGATTTTTGGCAGTAGTAGCCTTAATACCCTTGGGTCCCTGTACAATAGTCTCAGGATCTGCAGTAGGATTTTTAAAGAGGAACTTGTGAGAGTCAGGAACCCTGAAATGCCTATCGGGTTTTCTGGGAGCAGGTGGTAAAGAGTCAGGGGGCCAGGCTAGATTCCGAGAAGGCATCATCCACAATGTCCAGTACAGGCGGGATGGCTAAAGGCCTGTGTGGGGCAGGAGTAAGAAATCCCTAAGCCTCTTTTTGGAGTCAGAGTAATTCTGGCTCTCCCAGCGAAAATGCTCCCTAAGAGTATGCAAGGTTTCACCAAAAGAGAAATCCTCTGGAGGGGAAGCAGAGGGAATGGAGTCCTCTGCATCAGAATCCTCATAGGTAGATATGGGTAAATCCTGGTCATCAGGGGAAACAAAAATTTCCGAGTCCTGATCAGAAGAATCAGAAGGAAAATCAGTCCTAGGTTTCTTAGAGGGGGAAGAGTGGCTTCCCCTGATTACAGTAATAAGGTCTTCAGCTATTCTTATCATTTGTTTTTTGGCATAGGGGCCTGACCATGTGGTTTGGGCGTCGGTTTTCTAGGCATGGATCAAATTTTAGGCCTTGAAGAAGAAGCTGGCGTCAGTTTAATATGCAAGTCAGTAGGCCTGACTACACCCTCAGAAGCCGGTGCCTACACAGTGGCTTCGGACCTATCCAAAGTAGAGACATCTGCAGGTTCCACAGTCGAAGAAGCATCTCGCGGCATACTGGATTCCGAATGGGTCTCAATACAGGCCTGTGAATCTGAAGTAGTGGGTATCAGGTGCTGCGAAAGCTCCTCACTGAGTACCGGGAACTGGCGACTAGCTTACAAGAAGCGTCGTCGGCAGTTTTGGACCTATGCGGTCTGTCTCTGTCTTTGCATTTTTTCGGAATTCGGTAGTTTGGTGGCTTACCGAAGCCATTTCTGGATAATTGAACAGAGTACCAAAATATTTAGAAGCGTAAATAAATCAACGACGAATAGTTCGAGGTTTGCATAAGGTACATAACCGACAGCGAATTACGTCGTGGTCTGGGCCTAAGCAAGAAATGCAGTATGAATTAATGTCTTTATGAGGTATTTGCTTTCCACAAGAAATACAATTGTTAACTTTTACTGACATCGGTTTAGAGCAAGAAAAAGGTTCCCCAACGGGGTACTTAGCTTAGCTGAAGTCTTCCGTTCTGAAACTCGAAAACAAAAATTTCAGGAGTCGGCCGACCGTCACTTGCAAACTGCTTCTGCTTCGGGCACCGCACAGCAAGAAAGACTGGTGTAATAGCGTCGGCTGCAGGCTTTATACCCCTGACTACCTGACGTCATGGAAGATGAGACAGCAACCGGCGCAGGACCCAAGACTTTGATAAATCAGGCCGACTGAGGACTACTGCAAGCAGATAACCCAAATGTGATGACTGCAACAGTGCAACACAAAGAACATCTGATAGTGCATGTAGCCTGCTCTGAAGCGTAGGTATTTTCTGCAAGATTCCCTTATTGGAATGTCCAGGTAAGCTTCCTTTAAGTCCAATGTTGCCAACCATGCATTTTTGCCTAGCATGGGAAGCAGATGATGAAGAGTTGTCATTTTGAATTTTGGGATTACCAAAAAGGTGTTTAGAATAGAGAGGTCCAGGATAGGACGCCATGAGCTGTCTTTTTTGGGTACCAGGAAAAGTCTTGAGTAAAAACCTTGTCCCCTTTCCTCTGCTGGGACAGGTTGAATAGCCCTGATACTTTGAAGTGAGAGAAAGTACAGTTGTGTACACTTACCATAAATGTAGATGTTCTTCGTGTTTCACTGTTGCCGTCATTACATTTGGGTAATCTGCTGGCAGGTTGCCCTCAGTCGGCCTGATTAACAAAGTTTTGGGTCCTGCGTCGGTTGCAGTCGCTTCTTCCATGACGTCAGGTCATCACGGGTATAAAACATGCAGCTGACTCCATTACATCAGTTTTTCTTGCCCCAGATGTCAGGTGCCCCCATAATGGGGAGCAAATAAAATTAAAAACACAAAATTATACCTCCAACCAAAAGCAAATCCACCAAAACGGCTTTTAAGCATAGTAAAGGAAAGTAGAGGTATAGCCAGAGAAAAGTAGGGGGATGGAGGGAGGGTAACCAGGACTGCAACAGTGAATACACTGTACTATGTTCTTCGTGTTTCACTGTTGCAGTCATTACATTTGGGTAGATTCCCAAAGCTATGGTTGGGAGAAGGAGTTTACACAGCATTAGGGCCAGCTATAAGGCCCTTCAAGACAGCAGTGGCAAAGCCAGCTCTGGATTTAGAGAAAATTGGTAAATGATAATGCTTGGCGAAAGTATGAACAGAACTCCAGGTAGCAGCTTCTAGAATATCCCTGGTAGGAACACCTCTGAGAAAGGCTGCAGACCTAGCTGCAGCCCTGGTGGAGTGAGATCTGATCCCCTGGGGGGATAAGTTTTCCATGGTGCTTATAGCAGAAATGAATGCAATGGATTATCCATTTAGAAATGGTTTGTTTTGAAATAGCCTTCCCCTCTGCACCTGCAGCAAATGCTACCAGCAATTGTTCAGATTTTCTTCAAGATTTAGTCCTGTCCAAGTAGAATCTAAGTTGTCTGTGCACATCCAAGGAATGCAGAATCCGTTCCCCTTTGTTCTGTGGATTGGGAAAGAAGGTTGGCAAATGAATGGACTGATTAAGAGCCACACTGGAAACCACATTGGGCATGAAGTATGGATTGGTCCTGAGAAATACCCTGTCTGCATGAAAGATGATGAAAGGCTCCACTGCCATAAGGGCCTGTAATTCAGATATCCTTCTAGCTGAAGTGATTGCCAAAAGGAAGGCTGTTTTCCAAGAAAGACATTTTAAGTCTGCAGTAGCAGCTGGCTCGAAAGGAGATAAGAGTCAGCTTCTCCAAAACAAAGTTAAGGTCCCAGGCAGGGGTA
This sequence comes from Protopterus annectens, assembly GCF_019279795.1. Lineage (NCBI taxonomy): Eukaryota > Metazoa > Chordata > Ceratodontiformes > Protopteridae > Protopterus > Protopterus annectens. Next base: position 1,954,053,267 of record NC_056739.1, read on the forward strand.
GGAGCTCTCCTGGGTGGTCTCAAGTTCTCTGTCCCTCTGAGATACTGCTTGAGCAGAGGATGAGAGAAGAGGGGTGGCTCTGTGTTATATAGTGAGCTGAAATAGCTGAGGCATGGATTTTAACAGAGGAAAAAGACAGGCCCTTGTGAAGCATCTCAGTTAAGTATTGCAAAATCTGAGGTAAATTGGGCGCTGCTGTGCTCATCCCTAAAGATTGGTTCCAGGCACTGAATCTTTTCCATTTGTCGGCATAAGATTTTCTAGTACTAGGTCTTCTCGCCTCCAAGATGACATCCATCACAGGTTGGGTGAGAGATGATGAGGGTGAATTTAAGTGATTAGCTAGGCTGCAAGGTTCAATGTTGGAAGTTGAGGGTGCAGAATTTGGTTCTCCTGCTGAGACAGCAGGGAAGGGGTCTGAGACAGGTGCCATGGAGATATCTGCGACACACTGCGCAGGAGTGGGTACCAGTGTTGGAGCGGCCAGTCTGTAGCAATCAAAATCATCCTTGGTTTGTCCTGTTTGACTTTTAGCAGAACGTTGGAGAGCACAGGCAGAGAGGAAAGGCGTAGACTGATACGTTTTCCAGCTGAAGGACAGTGCATCCACTTTCCAGGCTTGTTTGTGGGGATTCCTTGAGCAAAACTTGTCCAACTGGTAGTTCTGGGGGGAGGCAAATAGATCTATGTCTGGGGCTCCCCCATTTGCTTGTCAACATGTTGAAAATTTGTGGTTCCAGTTGCCACTCGTGTGGGTTCATGAGTTTTCTGCTTAGTCCGTCTGCCAGTGTATTCAATTTTCCTGGCAGGAATTGAGCTTGTAGGTGCACTTGGTAGCTCAAGGCTGTGTTCCACAATGTCATGGCTAGTCTGCAGAGGGGGTAGGAATGTGTACCCCCCCCCCGCTTGTTTATGTACCACATAACCGTGGTGTTGTCCATCTTTACCATTAGTTGTCCTGGAAGAATGTAGTCCTTGAAGGCTGTCAGAGCATTCTGTACAGCTAACATTTCTTTTTGATTGATATGTAGGTGCATTTGATTTGGGTTCCATTTGCCCTAAATGCACTGCCCTGCCAGGTGAGCCCCCCATGCATAGCCTGATGCCTCATTAGTTAGGGTTTGGGCGGTAGGGAGTAGTGTGAATGGCAGTCCCTTGCTTTGGTGGCAGGCCTCTGCCCACCACAGGAACTCCAGGCATAGGCAAGGTACGATAGGAATCATTGTTTCCAGGCTGTGACAATGTTGAGTCCATAGACCTTTTAAGTACCATTGTAGTTTCCTCATATGCAGTCTTGAATACGGAATTAGAAGAATGCAGGAGGCCATGAACCCCAAGGCTTGCAGTATTTGTCTTGCAGATATAGCAGGGTTTTTGTGGCCACTTGTTTAAATTAAGTTACCAAATGAATTTGGTTCTCTGGCGTGAGGAAAGCCATCAAGGCAGTTGTATTCAAGCTTGCACCCAGGAATGTAATTTTTTGACAGGGTACCAGTTGTACCCCAGACAAGTTAGAACCCTTTTTACAAATGCCACATGATTTAGAAGTATGCCCTAGTTTTTTGCCTGAATTAGACAATCGTTCAGGTATGGATATATTTGAATATTTCTTTGCCTGCAAAATGCAATAACTGGAACCAGGCACTTTGTGAATACCCTAGGCGCAGTAGACAAGCCAAAGGGCAGTGCAGAGAACTGATAATGCAAGTAGCCTGCTTTGAAGCGTAAGTATCTTCTGCAAGACTCCCTGATTGGGATGTGCAGGTATGCTTCCTTTAAATCTAGAGTTGCCAACCAGGCATCTTTGCCTAGCATAGGAAGTAACTGGTGAAGAGTCAGCATCTTGAATTTTGGAATCTCCAGAAAGGTGTTTAGAGTAGACAGGTCCAGGATTGGACACCATGATTTGTCTTTTCTGGGTACCAGAAAAAGCCTGGAATAGAAACCTTGTCCCTTTTCCTCTTCTGGTACCGGTTGAATAGCCCCCATGTTTAAGAGGGAAAGTACTTGTTTTTGAGCCTCTGCCCACTGATTTGGGGGCAGGTCTGGCCACGAGTTTGGAGTTGGCAACGTGTGGAAATGAAATCTGTATCCCTGGGACACTATATTTAAAATCCATTTGTCCTGGGTTATGAGTTCCCAGTTCTTTGCATGGACAGCAATTTTTTCCCCCCAAAGGGGCGGTTAAAAGGTAAGTGCTTGGTAATTTTAAAAGGAATTCACTGAGACTGTTTACCATAGGGGGGTGCCTTGTAATTTCCAGATTTGGAAGTGGAGGGCCCCCACTGCTTAGTTCAGAGAGTCCCCTGGGACTAAAACCTGGGGTTTTGCTGTGTCTGGGTTTGGCTTGACAGGATCTGGAAAAGGCTGGAAAAGACCAATTCTTAGTAGGCCAGTGCCTACTAAATCTTGGAGGTTGCACTTGTAAGAAATCTTTAACAGTTTGCATAGATTTAGCTTTATCTTCCGTTTTTTTTAGAACTTCTTCAGTCTTATTGCCAAACAGGCGGTCTTGATTTAAGGGAGCATCCAACAATTTGGCTTTAACATGATCAGGTAAAGATTGCTCTTTAAGCCAAGCAGGCCTTCTAAGCACAGACCCAGTAACAGCAGCCCTGCAGGAGGCCTCTAAAGAATCAAAACCACATTGCAAAGTATGTTTTCCAACTTGTTCAGCGAAATGCATTAAATTCTTTAAATCTTTATTTTCCACACAATCAGGAATCAACATTATTTTCTGTTTAAGCAGTCCAATAATATGCTGTTGAAATTTTAACATAGGAAATTGGCAGTTTAAAGCTCTGATTGCCAAGGTTGCAGAAGTATAAACCTTTTTACCCCATCTATCAGAAGGGGTAGGATTTTTATCAGTAGAAGCCTTAATGCCCTTGGGCCTCTGAGAAATGGTTACTGGATCTGCAACAGGATTTTTGAAAAGGAACTTGTGGGACTCAGGAACCCTGTAGTATCCAACAGGTTTACTAGGAGCCGGAGGCAGGGAATCAGGGGCCAAACTGGATTCCGAGAACACATCAACAATGTCTAGTACAGGAGGTATAACCAAAGGCCTATGCTGAGGTAGAAGAAGGAAATCTCTAAGCCTGTTTTTTTGAATCAGAAAATTCCTGACTTTCCCAGTGGAAATGCTCTCTTAACGTATGTAAAGTTTCCCAAAAAGAAAAATCCTCAGGAGGGGAAGCAGAGGGAATGGAATCCTCTGCATCAGAATCCTCAGAAGTAGATATGGACAAATCCAGGTCATTAGAAGAGTCAGAAGAAACAGAATCCTGATCAGAAGATTCATAAGCTCAGCCCTAGGCCTCTTGGGGGGTTGACTACCCCTGATTAGAGTAATTAGATCTTCAGCCATTTTGATAATTTGTTTTTTAGGGATAGGGGCCTGGGCGTCGGTTTTTGAGACATAGATCAAGATTTAGGCCTTAGTAATGAAGGTGGTGTCGATTTAATATGCAAGTCTGTAAGCCTGAATACACCCTCAGAAGCCAGTGCCTGCACAGCGGCTCCGGACCCATCCAAGGTAGAGATATCCGCAGGTTCCACAGGTGAAGCATCTTGCAGCATACCGGACTCAGAATGTGTCTCAGTAGAGGCCTGCGAATCAGAAGTAGCGGGTATCAGGGGCTGCGAAAGCTCCTTACTGAGTACCAGCGAACTGGCGACTGGCTTAGGAGAAGCGTTGTCGGCAGTTTTGGACTTCGGCGGCCTCTCTCTGTCTTTATCTTATGTTTTTTCAGAATCCCGGTGTTCGGATGACTAACCGATGACAGTTCTGGATAATTAAACCAAGAACCGAAATATTTAGAGGCAAAAATTTACCGACGACAGATAGTGCGCTGATTAAATAAAGCACAAAACCGACAGCAAGGTATGCCGTGGTCAGGGCCTAGGCAAGGAATACAGTACGAATGAAAACCTTTATGAGGTATTTGCTTTCCACAAGTAATGCAATTATTAAGTTTTACTGACATCGGTAAGGAGCAAGAAATAGTTTCCCCAACGGAGTATTTAGTTTTAAGTTGAAGACTTTGGTTCTGAAACTCGAAAACAAAAATTTCAGGAGCCGGCCGACCGGCACTTGCGAACTGCTTCTGCTTCGGGCACCGCACAGCAAGAAAGACTAACGTAATGGTGTCGGCTGAATGTTTTATACCCCTGACGACCTGACGTCAGGGAAGAAGGGACAGCAACCAACACAGGAACCAAGACTTTGTTAATCAGGCCGACTGAGGGCAACCTGCCAGCAGATTACCCAAATGTAATGACTACAACACTGAAACACGAAGAACATCCTGCTGTTGAGCCTCTTCCCACTGAACTGGGGGTAGGTCTGGCCAACCGTTTGGGGTTGGTAAGGTGTGGAAGTGGAATCGTATCCTTGGGAAACTATATTTAAAACCCATTTGTCTTGGGTAATGAGTTCCCAGTTTTTTGCATGCAGGGCGATCTTTCCTCCTAAGGGAGCAGGCAGTTGAGCAGGGCTTAGAAGGTTTAAGGTTAAGTCATTGTGACAGTTTACCATAGGGGGTGTCTTACTACTTCCTGCTTTGGAAGTGGGAGCCCCCCCCACTGCTTAGGCCTGTGAGTACCTTGAGACTGTAGCCTAGGTTGGTTTTCTGTTCCTGGGTTTGGACTGAGAAGGCCTGGAAGAGACAGGAAAGGACCAATTCTTAGAAGGCCGATGCCTACTAAATTTGGAGGCTGTACTTGCAGGAAATCTGTAACAGTTTGCATAGATTTAGCTTTTTCCTTCATCTTTTTAAGTACTACTTCTGCTTTGTTGCCAAACAGGCAGTCTTGGTTTAAGGGAGTATCCAGCAATTTAGCTTTAACATGATCTGGCAAAGATTGCTCCTTAAGCCAAGCATGCCTTCTAAGTACAGACCCAGAGACAGCAGCCCTGCAAGATGCCTCTAATGAATCAAAACCACATTGTAAAGTATGTTTACCAACTTGTTCAGCAGAATGCATTAAATCCTGTAATTCTTTATTTTCAGCAGTCAGGAATCAACATAATTTTCTGTTTAAGTAGTCCAATAATATGCTGCTGACACTTTAACATATGAAACTGGCAGTTTAAGGCCCTAATGACCAAAGTAGCAGAAGTGTATACTTTCTTACCCCATCAGTCCAGGGCCCTGGAATCTCTATCAGAGGGGGTAGGGTTTTTGGCAGTAGTAGCCTTAATGCCTTTTGGTCCCTGTTAAATTGTATCTTGGTCCGCAGTAGGATTCTTAAAGAGGAACTTGTGAGAGTCAGGTACTCTGTAATACCTATCAGGTTTCCTGGGAGCCAGAGGTAAAGTGTCTGGGGCCAGGCTAGATTCCAAGAAGGCATCATCTACAAGTACAGGAGGGATAGCTAAAGGCCTGTGTTAAGGTAGGAGTAAGAATTCCCTAAGCCTCTTTTTGGAGTCAGAGTAATCCTGGCTTTCCCAGCGGAAATGCTCCCTAAGAGTGTGCAAAGTTTCACCAAAAGAAAAATCTTCTTGAGGGGAAGCAGAGGTATGGAGTCCTCTGCATCAGAATCCTCATAGGTAGATAAGGGAAAATCCTGGTCATCAGAAGAAACAGAAATTTCAGAATCCTGATCAGAAGAATCCGAAGGAAAATCAGTTCTAGGTCTCTTAGAGGGAGAAGGCTGGCTTCCCCTAATTAAAGTAATAAGGTCTTCAGCCATTCTTATTTGTTTTTTAGGCATATGGGCTTGACCATACGGTTTAGATGTCAGTTTTCTAGGCGTGGGTCGAGTTTTAGGCCTTGAAGAAGAAGATGGCGTTGGTTTGAAATGCAAGTCAGTAGGCCTGAATGCACCCTCAGAAGCCGGTGCCTGCACAGTGGCTCCGGACCCATCCAAGGTAGACATCCACAGGTTCCATAGTCGAAGAAGCACCTCGCGGCATACCGGACTCTGAATGGGTCACAGCAGAGGTCTGCGAATCTGAAGTAGCGGGTATCGGGGGCTGCGAAAGCGCCTCACTGAGTACAGGCGAACTGGCGACTAGCTTAACGGAAGCGTTGTCGGCAGCTTTGGACCTATTGTCTCTGTCTTTATCTTTATGTTTTTTCAGAATGTTGGTAGTCGTATGGCGTACCGAAGCCATTACTGGATAATTAAACCAAGTACCGAAATAGTTTGATGCAAAAATGAACAGATAACAAATAGTTAGAGGATTGAATAAGGCACAAAACCGACAGTGAGAGACATTGCGGTCTGGGCCTAAGCAAGGAATGCAGTATGAACGAAAATCTTTATGAGGTATTTGCTTTCCACAGGTAATACAATTGTTAACTTTTATTGACATCGGTTTAGAGCAAGAAAAAGGATCCCCAATGGGATACTTAGCTTTTTTGAAGACTTCGGGTCCGAAACTTGAAAACAAAAATTTCAGGAGGCGGCCGACTGGCCCTTGCGAACTGCTTCTGGTACCGCACAGCAAGAAAGACTGATGTAATGGTGTGGGCTGCATGCTTTATACCCCTGACTACCTGACATCATGGAAGAAGAGACAGCATCCGATGCAGGACCCAAGACTTTGATATTCAGGCCGGCTGAGGGCTACCTGCAGGCAAATAACCCAAATATAATGACTGCAACAGTGAAACACGAAGAACATTCACCACGTGCATCAGGAAAAATTCTTTGGAACTTGCAGAACCACATCCACCCAACTCTGACCTTCAGGATAAGGTCTAGTGGGGAGGGAAAAACGTACTCCCATGGCAGACAGTCTTTCCCCCCTGTTCGCACCTGGTTAAGGTCTCTTTAAGGCCCGAACAAGGACGGGCCATTGAAGGGGGCATTAATGGAGGAAGACTTGAAGGGTTCAGTAAAATTACATAAGAGCATCCAGGAATGTTTCCTCAAGGAAATTTTTGTACCCACTGTCCTGCTCCCCCATCGACTATATAAGAAATCAGTTGCATGGAGGAGTTTATCATGGAGTTTTAAGGTGGAAAGCTGTGAGGAAACAGTGTCTGAAACCCCTGCAGCTACAGTACCTTGAAGGGTATCTCCCTAGCTATTTCAGGAGATCCCTCTGTAGTCTCGTAAAATGGGTCAAGTTATTCAGCAATCTAAGTGTAAAAGCCGCTGAAGAAAAAGTACGATTTCCAAATCTGTCCATCGTTCGAGACTCTCTGTTCGATGGATGAACAGATGAAGTCTCTGACAATTCCTTCTTTGTGGCTGCTGCCACCACCATACCATCTACTGGGATGCCCCTGATGTGAAATTCCTTTTCTGAAGGTGTTGTAATGAATTTATTTGGCCTGCTTGGAGGCCTCCTTGGAATAGGTCCACCAAATCCGGACAGCACCACACCTTCACAGTAAGTACATTGATTAACTGATCAAAAGGCGGAAGGGTGAGACCCAAAAGCTTCCAGGTACACTAACTCATCCTCAGAAGGATTGGTGCACTTCCAGTCACCACTCTGCTTAAGAATCTGCAGGATGTCTGCAAAGGAGACATCTTCAGAGGGGGACCGTGGATACCCTTCTGACTCATCCAGGTTGGTGTCTGAAGTGACAGACTCATTCTGGGAGTCTTCGTGCTTCCTCCTGCACAATCTCTTCTTAAGGGTCCTCATTAGAGGAGTACACCTGGTTTCAAAGTGACAGTTTTGCACACAGGGGCCTCATGGGACTTAGGTCTCTGCACTGAGACTGACACAGGCGCTTTTGGGGGAAGAGTACTTGAGTGGAGCAGTCTGAGCTGACAGCACTCTCTCCATCAGATCAAAAGCCCCCTCACCCCGCTCCGAGGAGGTCCCCTCAAAGCAGAGCAGTTGACTCCAAAGCTGATTTAGAAGCCGAGCTCAACTGCACCGAAGCCCAAGAGGTAGAATCAGGTTGGACAGCTGTCCGATCCCCCTCTCCTCCCCAGACCTGATGGGAGAACATCAGCTCCTAGACTCCTCAAATTCCGATGGAACTGAGGAAGTCGGAGCAGTTGTTGGAACAGACTATGCTGTTGGAGGTCTCGGTCCCGACAGTTCCACTACGATAGGGCCCAAGTGCTCTGGCTCCAAAACACCAGGTCGGGTTGGAGGAGGGACTGAAGGAGGAGAAGAGGTCTTTTTCAGCTCCGTTTCCTTCTGGGTTGGAGTCGACAGAATTTTAGCCAGCACCGGTATCCGAAGGAATCTCCTCACCACCCACTCCACATCATTATCCAACAAACGTCTGGAGGATTGGGAGGATAAGGATGGAGATCTCACCCTTTGCAGGAGCAGAGATCTTAGAGACGGAGTTACCGGTTCCAATACTGGGGACCGGCTCTGAAACTGGAACTCTATCGGCTCCAGAACTGCAGTATGAGTCGAAGAAGACAACTTTCCGGAACCAAAAGCCCTTGGTTTCGAGCCAAATTGTTTAGCCAATATTTTTTTAGGTGGCTCTGAGGATGGAACCGAAATCGAGGTCCTTTTTCCCAACTTCTCTGATTTTGAAGAAGAGGATTTGTCTGAAGATTTTGAGCTCAGAGACCCTTTTAAAGCCTCTGTAAAAGGGGTCTTCACTAAGCCTCTTACGATTAATTTGTTTTTACACTCTGATAACACACTAGAGCAAAAAGCATTAAAAAAGGAGCAGGATTCTTGTAAGTGGAAGGCACCCAGGCAGTAAACGCAACTGGTGTGCCCATCTGTCACAGACATCTTTTGACTCACCTGTCACATTTTTTGAAACCTGATGGTTTCGGTTCCTTAGTGTCTTTAGACATATTTGAAACCAAGAAGCTACACAAAAAACTATCTATAAGTAGTAACCTTATGAAAGTTACCCAACACTCAGAAAATAGGCCTAAACAAAAGGAAACTTAACAATATTTTATATATATATATATATATATATATATATATATATATATATATATATATATATATATATATCTGTATAAATATTTTAGACCAACAAAGCTACACAAGAAACACTAAGAAATAGCCACAGCTTAACAATCTTTTTTTTTTTTTTTTAATATTAACAAGGGGAAAGGAGTCTCGAACTTCCATTTGTCACCACAAGGGAGAAGGTCCTCTAATTTAAATGGACTCTCTTTACAAGCAACAAAGGGAAACAAACGGGAATGGGGAGGGGAGCGGCTCTAAGTTAAACGGGCCACCGGGAGCCCTCTGACTTAAACTAGCTACCTTATAAGGGTACTACCAGCTCTCTAACTAAAACAGGTCTGTATAAAAAAGGATAGGAAGATTAAACAGTCCTAGCGAAAATGACGATGGCCAACACCATCAAACAGGGAAACAGCCAAGTAGCGGACTAACAACCCTGCTATATACTAAATTTTAAACGCTAATGAAAACACTCAAATTATTGCAGAAAGGAAGAAAAAAGTAGAAAAAATTTTCACTTAGCCAAGAGCCAGTGTAGAAGTCACCCAATCTGCTTGAGCAGCAAATGAGATCTGGGTAATCTTCCCAGAGCATCATGGGATAGGGTATAGCCTTGAGCCAGTGGAAGCTCTCAAGCTTTTGAATTACGCTGAGTCAGAACCGATGCTTGGTTCTGAACCCAACCAGCATAGAATGAGTGTGAGATAGGACAACATAGCATTAATGGTTAAGTGGGCTTTAACTGAAGAATAAGCCAACCCAGCACTGAGCAATTCACAAAGGTAAGAGAACCAAAGGAACATCCACAGAAAGTGGATCCAGGTTACTAGAAAGACATCAAACTGGAAATCTCTTCTATTTGGATAAGCAGGATTTCCTAGTAGTGGGTTTCCTGGCCTCCTGCAGGACCCTAACCATGTCCTAAGAAAAAAAGATATCTATGTGGAATCAAAATCCTATCACCCACAATGTCAGTTTGTCAGTTGAACAGTGGATAGGTGGGGATGGATGAGGGATCCCCTGTCTTGTGTGAGCAGGTCCACCCCGTGAGGTAACTTGTGATGACTGCCCTTAGTATGTACCTCACGACACATCTGCAACAGCTGGAAAGGCTGCAGAAATACCTCACTAAAAGAATCACAGGCCTAAAGCAGATGCCCTATGCTGACCGTCTAAAAAAAACTCCAGCAATACTCTGTGGCATATCGCCCACTCAGAGGCGATCTCTGCTTAACATACAAGGCCATGTCAAACCCTGAGCTATTGTACATGCTCCACTTAAAAAAATCCTAATCCCTCAGAGCCACATGCTCCAGGGATCTAAACCTTGTCATCACAATGAACAAAACATGCTGGAAGGATAGGTTCCTGACCCAGAGACTCCCCATACTCTAGAACAGACTGCCCATACATGTCAGACAGAGCGCCTCCTTGGCCCTCTTCAAAAGGAACCTTGATGATTGGATGAGAGATAGGAAATTCACCCCAGGGATCATGTCAGTCCCCTGCTAGGCAGGGGGGGTCCAGGGAAGTAAATATTGTGGGAAAAAATATCCAGGCAATTGTTATGGCTAGGCTTGTATAGGCCCTAGGGCCGATAGCCTAGTACCAACCTATGTACCTTGGCTAAATGCAGAAGAGGAAACCAATGCTGCCTCAGCCAAAAGGGAGACACCAACAAGATTCTGGGAGAATCTGGTTATATTCTGAACAGGACTTTTGGAATGAGGGGAAGGGAAAGAAAAGCATAAAGAAACATCCCCTTCCAAGAAAGAAAGAAGGCATTCACCTTCCAAACCAGAGCACCTGGGACTCTGGCACAAAAGCGATAGAAAATTGTCTATTCAGAGGGGAGGCAAAACGATCCTTTTATGGAGTACCCCACTGGTGGATAATGTCCAAAAACACATCCCCATGAAGCATCCATTTGTGGGATAGTGTTATGAAACTAATCAGTGTGTCTGCCACAATGCTTTGACCTGAAATAATACTGGACGGCTAGTACCCACACTAGGAGTGCCAACTGGCAAAGTTAAGACCCCCCCCCCCCGTTTACTGACGTACCACATCACTATGGCATTGTCTGTAAACACCTTGAGAGGTCCCGGGGACAAAAGAAGAAAGGCCAGAAGTGTCAGCAGAAGAGCTCTCATCTCTGTGATGCTGATGTAGTCTCTCTTGAAGAGGTGAACAGACTCCCTTCACCTTTAAGGTGCCGAAAGCTGCTTCCCACCCCACATCTGAGGTGTCTATAAACAGCTCCCGAGAGGGAACAAGTGGATAAAAAAGGAGCCCTGGACTGAGAAACTGCTGAATCCACCACTGGAGTTCCTGCTTGAGACAAGGGAGAAGAGGAAAGTACAGTTGTGTACACTTACCATAAATGTAGATGTTTGAGTGTATTCACTGCTGCAGTCATTACATTTGGGTAATCCTGCTGGCAGGTTGCCCTCAGTCGGCCTGAATTCCAAAGTCTTGGGTCCTGCGTCGGCTGCTGTCGCCTCTTCCCTGACGTCAGGTCGTCAGGGGTATAAAAGATATCTATATCCTATAGATGAAGGTAAAGTTTATATTGGTGCATGAATGTTTATATATATATATATATATATATATATATATATATATGTATATAAACATACATGCACCAATATAAACTTTACCTTCATCTACAAGCAAGGTACTCCCCTGAGAAAGGGCTGCTGAAGTGGCTGCAGCTCTGGTTGAATGTGGCCTAATGCCCTTAGGTACTGGCTTGCCATGGTGAAAATAGAAGAAACTAATGCAGTGGCCTATCCACTTTGAAACGGTCTGCTTTGAGATAGCCTTTCCTTATGATCCTGCAGCATATGCCACTAGTAATTGCTCTGTCTTCCTGAAAACTTTGGTTCTGTCCAAGTAGAATCTAAGCTGTCTGTGTACGTCCAGTGAATGCAGAATTCTCTCCCCCTTGTTCTGTGGGATTGGATAAAAAGTTGGCAGATGAATAGTTTGGTTAAGAGCCACAATGGACACCACCTTAGGCATAAATTTTGGGTTTGTCCTCAGAGAAACCCTGTCTGGATAAAACATGATAAAAGTTTCCATGGCCATGAGTGCCTGTAGCTCTGAAACTCGTCTTGCAGAAATTATTGCTAGGAGCAGAGCTGTTTTCCAAGATAAAAACTTTATATCAGCAGTAGCAACTGGCTCAAAAGGAGGCAGGGTGAGTTTTTCCAAGACATAGTTGAGGTTCCATGCAGGTATTGGTGATCTCCTTGGAGCCCTTAAATTTTTGGTTCCTCTGAGCTACTGCTTTAATAAAGGATGAGAAAAAATTGGTGGCTCTGCATTGTAATGAGCCGAAATGGCAGTGGCATGAATTTTAATGGATGAAAAAGATAGGCCTTTGTCCAGCATCTCAGTTAAGTATTGCAAAATCTGAGGAATATTTGGTACAGCTATAGCAGTTCCTTGTGCCTGGTTCCAAACACAGAATCTCTTCCATTTTCCAGCATAAGATTTTCTAGTACTAGGCCTTCTGGCTTCCAAAATGACATCCATCACAGCTTTACTGAGAGGTGTGTTTTGCATGACTACATTATCCGCCATGCTGCCAGGTTTAAAGTCCTGAGTTGGCTGTGCAGGATCTGATTGTTTTGCTGGGATAGTAGATGGGGTGTTTGAGGTAAGGTTCAAGCTGGGCACTGAGACAAGTTCCTTAGGATTGGATACCAGTACTGGCGGGGCTAGTCTGGGGCAATCAGTATCATCTTTGGCTTCTCCTGTCCGACCTTTAGGAGTACCTTGTGGAGGAGAGGCGGTGGAGGAAAGGCATATACTGATAGGTTTTTCCAGCTGAAAGATAGGGCGTCCACTTTCCATGCTTGTCTGTGATAAGTCCTTGTGCAGAATCTTTTTAGTTGGTAGCTGCGAGGGGAGGCAAATAGATCTATGTCCGGGCATCCCCATTTCCTTGTTATCATGCTGAAGACTTCTGGATCCAGCTGCCACTCATGGGGATCTATGAGGTTTCTGATTAGTTTGTCTGCCAGAGTATTTTCCTTTCCTGGCAGGAATTGTGCCTGCAGATGTACTTGGTAAGTCAATGCTGTGTCCCACAAAGTCATTGCTAGTCTGCAAAGGGGGTAAGAATGTGTGCCCCCCTGCTTGTTTATATACCACATGACCGTGGTGTTGTCTGTCTTTATCAGTAGTTGTCCCGGATGAAGTAGGTCCTTGAAGGCTGTCAGGGCATTTTGAACAGCTAACATCTCTTTTTGATTGATATGTAGATGCATTTGGTTTGAGGACCATGTGCCCTGAATGCATCTTCCTGCCATGTGGGCCCCCCAGGCATAATCTGATGCATCCATTGATAGTGTCTGCCTGACTGGGGGTAATGTGAATGGCTGTCCCTTGTTCTGGTGACAAGCCTTCACCCACCATCGAAACTCCTGTTGCAGGCAGGGAATGAGAGTAATCATCGTTTCCAGGCTGTGACGGTGTTGAGTCCAAACACTTTTTTAGGTACCACTGAAGTTTCCTCATATGCAGTCTTGCATATGGAATTAGTAGGATGCAGGATGCCATGAAGCCCAAAGCCTGCAGAATTTTTCTTGCAGATAACTGGGCCTTTGTTGCCAACATTTTGAAATAGGTAGTTAGTTTCCTTTGTTTGTATGGCGTGAGATAAGCCATCTGGGCAGTTGTATTTAAGCTTGCACCCAGGAATATTATCTCGAGAGGGTACTAGTTTTGATTTCTTTTCGTTGACTGTGCACCCTAGGCATGTTAAAAGTCTTTTCACAAATGCCAGATGCTGTAGAAGAATGTCCTTGTTCTCTGCTTGAATTAGACAGTCGTCCAAGTAAGGATATATTTGTATTCCTGTTTGTCTGCAGAATGCAATTACTGGTGCCAGGCACAAGACCCAGGGCACAGTAGATAAGCCAAAGGGCAGTGCAGAGAATTGGTAATGCATTGAGCCAGCCTTGAATCTGAGGTATCTTCTGCATGATTGTCTGATTGGGACATGTAGGTATGCCTCTTTTAGGTCTAAAGTCACAAGCCAAGCATTCTTGCCCAGCATGGGCAGAAGCTGCTGCAAAGTCAACATTTTGAATTTTGGTATATCCAGGAATGTGTTCAGAATAGATAGGTCTAGTATTGGTCTCCAGGTCTTGTCCTTTCTTGGTACCAAGAACAGTCTTGAGTAAAATCCTTGTCCCTGCTCTTGCTCTGGTACTTGTTGAATGGTCCCCATGTCCATGAGGAATGAGACTTGTTTTTGTGCCTCTGCCCATTGATTTTTTGGAAGATCTGGCCAGCCGTTTGCCTTTGGCAGGGTATGGAAATGGAACTTGTAGCCTTGTGACACTATATTTAGAACCCACTTGCCCTGGCTTATAATGTGCCAATTTTGAGAAAAAAGTGCTAATTTTCCCCCTAACGGTGCTGCCAGGAGATAAGTGCTTGGTGCAGGCAGGGGGAAGTCATTGGGACCGTTTCCTGTATGGTTGTGATTTGTCTTCTCCAACTTTGGAGGTAGAAGCACCCCATTGCTTTGACCTGTATGAACCTTGCGCCTGGGATCTGCCTCTAGGGTGTCTGGATCTGTCCCTTTGAGGTCTGTCTGACACAGGAAAGGACCAATTCTTTGTAGGCCAGTATCTACTAAACCTAGGTGGCTGTACTTGTAAAAAAGTTTTGACAGTTTGCAAGTTTGCATAGATTTAGCTTTGTCCTCCATTTTCTTTAACACCTCTTCTGCCTTAACACTAAACAAAGTATCATGCTGTAAAGGTGCATCTATTAATTTAACTTTGACATGATCAAGCAGATTTTGTTCCTTTAACCAAGCATGCCTCCTAATTACAGAACCCGTAACTGCGGCCCTGCAGGAGGCCTCCAAATAATCAAAACCACATTGCAAAGAATGCTTTCCAACTTGTTCAGCTGCATGCAATAAATCCTGCATTTCCTTGTTTTCTGCACATTCAGAGTTTAACAACATTTTCTGTTTAAGCAATGCCATGACATGTTGCTGATATTTGAGCATATGAAACTGACAGTTTAAGGCCCTTATAGCCAAGGTAGCAGATGTGTAAACCTTTTTTCCCCATCTATTCAGTGGCCTAGAATCTCTGTCAGAGGGGGTAGGGTTTTTTGCAGCGGAAACCTTAACTCCTTTGGGACCCTGTGAAATAGTTTCTGGGTCTGCAAAAGGGTTTTTAAAAAGGAATTTATGAGAGTCAAGAACCCTGTAATATCTGTCAGGCTTAACAGGAGTTGGAGGTAAGGAGTCAGGGGTAAGACTAGACTCCGAAAACACATAATCTACAATGTCTAACACAGGTGGAATGGCTAGAGGCCTGTGTTGAGGTAGTAAAAGGAAATCCCTGAGCCTCTTTTTAGATTCTGAAAAATCTTGGCTCTCCCAGTGGAAATGCTCCCTCATGGTATGCAAGGTTTCCCCAAAAGAATAGTCCTCTGGAGGAGAAGCTGAAGGTATAGATTCTTTAGCATCAGAAACATCACAGGAGGGAAGAGAATATTCCTGATCAGAAGAGGAATCAGAAGAAATAGAAACCTGATCTGAAGATTCATAGTCAGTCTCTTGCCTAAGCCTCTTATCAGGAGGGGGATGGGAACCCCTGATCAAGATAATCAAGTCTTTGGCCATTTTCAGCATCTGTTTTTTGGGCATAGAGGCCAGTCCACGTGGCTCTTGAGTTTGTTTCTTTGCTTTTGAAGGTGCTTTAGTCTTTGCCTTTGAAGCTGAAGTCAGTTTAATGTAAAGATGTTTAGGTCTGAATACACCCTCAGAAGCCAGTGCCTGCTCAGCGGCTCCGGACCCATCTGAGGGAATAGTATCCGAGGCTCCAATACCTTGAGTTACAAGCGGCATGGCCGACTCCACGTGGGAGTCGGTAGCGGCCTGCGACTTTAAAGTAGTGGGCATCAGGGGCTGCGAAAGCGCCTCACTGAGAACCGGCGACTGGCTTAGGAGAAGCTTCGTCGTCTGTTTTGGACCTCGGTTGTTTATCTATCTCCTTTTCTTTGTGCTTTTTGTGAACTCAGGTAGTCGGATGGCTATCTGACAACATTTCTGGATAATTAAACTGGCGTCCAAAATAGTTTAAAGCAAAATCATACAGACGCTCAACAGTGATTTGGTTAAATCTAGCACAAAACCGACAACCAGAAATGTTGTGATCAGGGCCTAGGCAAGGAATACAGTAAGGTATTTGCTTTCCACAAGAAATACAATTATTTACTTTTTCTGACATCGGTCTGGAGCAAGAAAAAAGTTTCCCCAATGGGATACTTAGCTTTATTGAAGACTTCGGATCTGAAATTCGAACACGAAAATCTCAGGAGTTGGCCGACTGGCACTTGCGAACTGCTTCTGCTTCGGGCACCGCGTGACAAGAAAGACTAAAGAAAATGGCATCGGCTGCTTCTTTTATACCCCTGACGACCTGACAGCAGCCGACGCAGGACCCAAGACTTTGGAATTCAGGCTGATTGAGGGCAACCTGCCAGCAGGATTACCCAAATGTAATGACTGCAACAGTGAAGCACGAAAAACATCTAAAAAATCAAGGGGATGAGAATGCTGAAGCCAAAATGACTTTAGAAAACCCTGAAGTTTTCTCATATGAGTTTGGCAAAAGGAAGCATAGGAACAGTGGAAACTATGAGCTCCAGAGCTCTCAGAAATTCCCTTGCTGTTACAGAGGTTCATAGGTTTTAAGGTGTGTACTAGGCTAATGGCCCTGGAGCCTTTACAAACCTAGCCCATAGGATTACCTTGACATTGTGCCACCCAACCTTACTTCCCAGTGCCTCTGTCGAGTAGAGCCACTGGAGTGATCCCGGGGTAAATTTTCTATTTCCCATTCACTCATCAAGGTTTCTCTTGAAGAGGGCCAATGAGGTGCTCTGTTTGACATGTATGGGAAGTCTATTCCATAGCATGAGCAGTCTCTGGGTTATGAACCTGTCCGCCCAGTATGTTCTGTTGATTGTGGTAATGAGGTTGAGGTCACTGGAGTGTGTGGTGTGGAGGGATTGGGATTTCTTTAGATGTAGCATTTATAACAGAGCTGGATCAGACATGGCTTTATATGTCAAGCAGAGATTGCCTCTAAGTAGGCAATATGAGACAGAGAATAGTTGGAGTTTTTTTGAGTCTGTCCATATAGGACAAGTGTTTAAGGCCTAGGATCCTCTTTGTGAGGTACTTTTGCGTCCTCTCCAGTTGTTGTAGGTGTCTAGTGAGGTACATGCCAAATGGGGCATTGTACTCGATGATTGGCCCAATGAGGGAAGAGTAGAGGGAGGCAATGACCTCTTTCTTCCTGGATGCAAAACCCTTAGTAAAGAGATGTGCTACACGGAAGGACTTTCTGACCACAGTGGCAATGTGGTGGTCAAAAGAGAGGCTGCTGTCAACCTGTGTTACCAGATCTCTTATAACACCTTCTGTGTTCAGTGGACGACTATCGATGTGGTAATTCATGGGAACCGGGTTTTTCTCAAAGGGGATGACGACACATTTTTTGGCATGGAGCTTAAGGCCATGGTTCTGACACCAGTCGTTGGTCTCAGTGAGGCCTTTCTGTAGGATGTTAACATCAATTGGGGAGTTAATAGCTTCCAACTTGCAATTGTCTGCAGACTTTGTCAGCCAGAGACCCTTTGTGTTGTCTGGACTTCAGAGAAGTAGATACCAAACAGGAGAGGACACAGGACCAAACCCTGTGGGACTCCACTCGTGACTGGTCAGCAGTCTGACTTGCAGTCAGCTATTTTCACACTTTGGGTTCTGTGAGCCAGTTTGCAACCCACCTAGTGATATAGGGGTTGATGCCTAGCTTGTTTAGTTTTTCTATGAATCCTGAATGGGGAATGGTATCAAATGCCTTGGCCAGATCAAGGTAGGCTGTATGAACCACCTTGCCTTCATCCACAGCTCTGGTGACTGACTCAAAGTTGTCGACCAAGTTGAGCAGGCATGATCTACCTTTCACAAAACCAAACTCTGTGGGATCCAGAGTTTGGAGATTTCCCAATGTCCTTGTTTATTAGGTCCATGATGATGCGTTACATAGCTTTGCATATCAGACTCATCAGGCTAATGGGGCGATAGTTCCCAGGGTCAGTAGTCACTCCTCCTTTGTGAAAAGGGATGACTGTAGCAGTGCGCCATTCGGTAGGGACTAATCCTGAGGCGAGGCTGTGACTGAACAGGGCACACAGGTGAGATGCCAGTTCACTCTGTAGTTCATGTAGAACAGTCAGGGATACTGTCTGGTCCCATGGAAGCTGTATTCTTGGCCTTGGATAGTGCTGTTTTAACCTGTGCAGCAGTAATACTGGGTGTCTGGCAATCTACTGGTATTGAGATTGGTCCTTTGGGGGGGGGGGGTAAAGTTGGCATTGAATCTGTCGAAGAAAGGACTGAAAAAAAAGGAAATGAGAGTTAGGGCCTTGGGAGGAGGCAGGGATGTCAGCATAGGAAGGAAAAGTCTGCATCCTACACCCCAGAAAGACATGATCCTGAGAAGTAGAATTCCGAATGAACTTTTTGAGGTTTATACTGAACTCCAGGCTCTAGAGAAGGGAGACTGCAAAGTGAAGATTTTGCAACAAGATCGCTGGAGAGGATGCCTGAAACAAGTCATCCAAGTAGAGAAAGACTTGGATCCCCCTTAGCCTGCAAAAAGCAATCACAGGATGAGGCATTTGGTGAATACCCTTGAAGCAGTAGAAAGGCCAAAGGGCAAACCAGAGAACTGAAAATGCCAGGAACCCCTGATCAAGGTAATTAAGTCCTCAGCCATTTTGATCATTTGGTTTTAGGCATAGGGGCCTGAGCACGTGGCTCATGCGTCGGTGTTTTAGACATAGAAGAAGTTTTTGATCTTGTTTTTCAGGCTGGCGTCGGTTTAATAAAAAAATTTTGAGGCCTGAAAAACATCCTCAGAAGCCGGTGCCTGCTCAGTGGCTCCGGACCCATCCAAGGGAGAGACATCCGCGGATTCAATACTCTGAGAATCTCGTGGCATACCGGACTCCGAATGGGTCTCGGTAGAGGCCTGTGACTCAAAAGTAGCGGGTATCAGGAGCTGCAAAAGCGCCTCACTGAATACCGGCGAACCAGCGACTGGCTTAGGAGAAGCTTCGTCAGTTTTGGACCTCGACGGTCTGTCTCTGTCTTTTTCTTTCTGCTTTTTGTGAACTCTGGTAGTCGGATTGCTAACCGACAACATTTCAGGATAATTAAATCTTGATCCAAAATATTTAGAAGCAAAAATATACCGACGGTTAATAGTGCGTTGGTTAAATCTAGCACAAAACCGACAGCAAGGTATGTTATGATCTGGGCCTAGGCAAGGAATGCAGTACAAATGAAAATCTTTATGAGGTATTTGCTTCCACAAGTAATGCAATTATTAACTTTTACTGACATCGGTAAGGAGCAGGAAAAAGTTTCCCCAACGGGGTACTTAGCTTTAGTTTGAAGACTTCGGTTCTGAAACTCGAATGAGAAAACTTCAGGAAGTCTGCTGACTGGCACTTGCGAACTGCTTCTGCTTCGGGCACTGCATGGCAAGAAAGACTGAATAAAACGGTGTCGGCTGCATGTTTTATACCCCTGATGACCTGACGTCATGGAAGAGGACACAGCAACTAATGCAGGACCCAAGACTTCAGGCCGACTGAGGGCAACCTTCCAGCAGATTACCCAAATGTAATGACTGCAACAGTGAAACACGAAGAAAGTACAGTTTTGTACCTACCATAAATGTAGATGTCCGAGAGGAATGCATCTGCAGTCTTAACAAATGGGTTGTCCTGTCGTCAGGCAGCCCTTCGGTCGGCCGGATTCCAAAGTCTGGGTCTGGCTTCGGCTGGTGTCGCACTTCACCCGACGTCATTGCGGCAGTTCTTCGGGTATAAAGGCATCAGCCGACGCCATTTTCCTCAGTGTTTCTTGCCCCAGATGCCAGGTGCCCTCTTTGTTGGCTAAATTTGGATAAATGCCAAAGTTTCCAAATAGTAGAGAGCAAACACACAAAATAAACATGTATGTACATATATACAAACAAATACACCATAATAGATCCCCCCCAAGCTAGCTGAAGATTGGTAAGTACCCTAGGAGTACCTCAGAGGGGAAGGAGGGTGGGTAATCCTGACTGCAGATGCATTCCTCTCGGACATCTACATTTATGGTAGGTACAAAACTGTACTATGTCCTTCAAGGATGCATCTGCAGTCTTAACAAATGGGTAGAATACCATAGCTAAACTAGGGGAGGAGGAAATGAGAATAGATTATGGTGTAGTCAGGATCCCTTGCAAAACAGCAGTGGCAAAACCAGCATGGGATCTAGAGTATAGAGGTAAGTTATAATGCTTGGCAAATGTATGCACGGAGGTCCAAGTAGCAGCCTCTATAATGTCCTTGGTAGCCACTCCTCGTAAGAAAGCTGTGGTAGTGGCTGTGGCCCTTGTGGAGTGAGGCCTGATGTTCTCTGGAGTTTTCTTTCCATGGTAGGAGTAACAAAATCTAATGCAATTTCCTATCCATTTGGAGATTGTTTGTTTAGAAATTGGTTTTCCTTCCTTTCCTGTTGCATAAGCTACCAGAAGCTGGTCAGTTTTTCTATTGTTTTTTGTCCTGTCCAGGTAGTAGCGTAATTGTCTGTGTACATCCAAGGTATGCAAGAGCTTTTCTCCCCTGTTCTGTGGATTGGGGAAGAATGTAGGAAGGTGGATAGCCTGATTTAAAGAGACTCTGGATACCACCTTAGGCATGAATGTAGGATTTGTAGATCAGGAAGGGTTGTACTGCCATTAATGCCTGTAGTTCAGAGACCCTTCTTGCTGAAGTTATTGCCAGCAGGAAAGCAGTCTTCCAGGATAAGTATTGCATTTCTGCTGTAGCTGCTGGCTCGAAAGGAGGTAGAGTCAGCTTTTCTAGCACAAAGTTCAAGTCCCATGCTGGCAATGGAGGTTTCCTGGGAGGTTTTACATTTTTAATTCCCCTCAGAAACTGTCTGAGCAGAGGATGCGAGAAGACAGGAGGATTCAAGCTGTATTCTGCTGAAATAGCTGATGCATGTATCTTGATGGAGGAATAGGACAGGCCTGTATGGAAGAGCTCCGCCAAGTACTCCAGGATGTTGGCTATGTTCACCAGTGTCACATCTTGCCCCTTTGCAGTACTCCAGATGAGATATCTTTTCCATTTTGCTGCATAATTCTTTCTTGTTGAAGGTCTACGAGCCTCCAGGATTATGTCTTTAACCCTTTGGGATAAATCTGGGTTAATTGCTGTTATGTAATGTTCCAGGCAGTTAGCTGCAGAGTTTTTAGGTTTTGGATGCAGTATGTTGTAGTTGTTCTGTGTCAGCAGTAATGGGATCAGGGGAAGTTTCCATATTTGTTCCCGGGACATGCTCCTCAGCAGTGGATACCAATGTTGTCTTGGCCAGTCTGGGGCTATCAGGATGATCCTCGGACGTTCCTCTTTGATCTTGAGAAGCACCTTGTGCATCAAAGGAAGTGGTGGGAATGCGTATGCTGTCAGGCTTTTCCAACTGAAGGATAGGGAGTCCACCTTCCAAGCAAGTGGGTGGTAAGTCCTTGTGCAGAATTTCTTCAACTGGTGATTGCATGGGGATGCAAACAAGTCTATTTGTGGTAATCCCCATTTTCTTGTGATGGTTTTGAAAATGTCCGGATGCAGCATCCATTCGTGGGCATCTGTTGTAGTTCTGCTTAATATGTCTGCTAGAATGTTTTCCTTCCCTGGTACATAAATTGCCTGTAACTGAATGTTGTAGCTCAGAGCCACATCCCATAGGTCCAGTGCGAGCCGGCATAGGGGGTATGAGTGTGTGCCTCCCTGTTTGTTGATGTACCACATAACTGTGGTGTTGTCTGTCCTTATCATCAACTGGCCTTCTTGGAGAAGAGGTCTGAATGCCTGGATTGCCAATTTTACTGCCATCATTTCTTTTAGATTTATGTGCAGATGCAGCTGGTCTTGGGTCCATAGGCCTTGAATGCATTTGTCCATCATGTGTGCCCCCCAACCGAGGTCTGAGGCATCTGTCATGATAGTCTGTCTTGGTTGACTTTTGCAGAAGGGCAGTCCTGTGTTTGATTGACAGGCCTGAGCCCACCATAAGAACTCTTGTTTCAGGCATGGGATCATTGGAATTTTGGTTTCTAGGCTGTGCTTGTGCTGAGACCACAAATTTTTTAGGTACCACTATAGCTTTCTCATATGAAGCCTGGCATGAGGGACCAGAATTATGCAGGATGCCATGAAGCCTAGAGCTTGTAGCACTTTTCTTGCAGTTAGATGGCTGTGCGTTGTTAATGCCAAGAAGTAGAGAGGAAGTTGCTCTTTCTCTTCTGCAGTTAGAAATGCCATTTGTTTTGATGTGTCCAGTTCTGCACCCAGAAAGGTTATTATTTGGGATGGAATCAGCCTTGACTTTTTTGTATTGACTGTATATCCCAGGGCTTGTAGCAGGTAGATGACTCTTTGTAAGTCTTCTGTTAATTTGTTTTTGTTGTCCGCTTGTATCAGGCAGTCGTCCAGGTAGGGATAGATTTGAATTCCCTGAAGTCTGCAATGAGCGATTACTGATGCCAGGCATTTCATGAACACTCTGGGCGCAGTAGATAAGCCAAAGGGCAATGCTGAGAATTGATAATGCTCTGATCCTGCAAGAAATCTGAGGTGCTCTGATCCTGCAAGAAATCTGAGGTATCTTCTGCAAATTGGTCTTATGGGGACGTGCAGGTATGCCTCCTTGAGATCTAGAGTTACCAGCCAAGACTCCTTGCCCAGCATGGGAAGAAGCTGCTGTAGGGTCAGCATTTTGAATTTTGGAACAATGAGGAATGTGTTTAAAGCGGACAGGTCTAGAATAGGCCTCCATTTGTTTTCTTTTCTTGGTACCAGGAAGAGCCTGGAGTAAAATCCCTTCCCTTGCTCCATAAATGGTACCTTTTCCACAGCTCGCATTCTTAGTAATTGAGATATTTGTTTTAGAGCTTCTGCCCTTTGAGAAGGTGGTTGGTTTGGCATTCCTCTCTTTCCGGGTAGTGTATGGAAATGGAACCTGTAACCTTTGTCTATAGTCTGCAAAATCCATTTTTCTCTTGTAATGCAGTGCCAGTTTTTTGAAAATAATGTTAGCTTTCCGCCTAAGGGTGCTTCCAGTTGTTCCCTGGTAGGCGGTGCCACCGCCAAGTCACTGTGATTGAGTTGTTGTAGTGGTGGTGGCTGTATCCGTGCCTCGTTGGTTGTTACCCTGCCACTGGCCACCCCTGTAAGCACCCCTGGATTGGTTTCTGCCTCTAGAGCGCCTATTCCTGCCTCTTTGTGCCTTAGAGGAGTCTGGAAAGGACCAATTCTTGGAGGGCCAGTTCCTGCTAAACCTTGGAGGTTGAACTTGTAGGAAATCTTTTACTGTTTGCACAGATTTTGCTTTCTCTTCCATCTTTTTTAGTACCTGCTGTGCGGGGGCACCAAATAAATTGACCTTGTCCATAGGTGCATCCAAAAGCTTAGATTTGACATGGTCTGGTAATGCCTGTTCTTTCAACCATGCATGCCTCCTGATAACCGTGCCAGTCATGGCTGATCTAAAGGAAGCCTCCAGTGCATCATAGCCACATTTTAAAGAATGGTTACTAACCTACTGTATGTTATGTAACATTTCTTGAACATACTTTTTATCTATAGATTCTTCAGAGGACAGTTTTTTAGTCAACTGGTCAAGCATAAACTCTTGATATTGAATCATATGAAATTGGCAGTTCAAAGCTCTAGCTGACAAAGTAGCAGAGGTGTAAACTTTTTTACCCCATCTCTCTAAGGACCTGGATTTCCTTTCAGAGGGGAGGGGGTTTTTAGAAGAAGTAGCTGCTACAGCTTTAGGGCCCTGGGAGATAGTCTCTGGATCTGCAAAAGGGGCCTTATATAAGTGGTGATGAGTGTCCGGGACCCTGTAGTACCTATCGGGCTTAGCAGGAGCCGGAGGTAAAGTATCAGGAGTAGTGCAAGCATCATTAAATGCATCATCAACAACAGATAGAACTGGAGGTATAGCTAAAGGCCTATGCTGTGGCAAGTGTAGAAAAGTCCTAAGCCTTTTTCTAGAGTCTGAGAAATCTTGGCCCTGCCACAGAAATTTTTCCTCATAGCATGCAAGGTTTCCCCAAAGGAAAATTCCTCAGGAGGAGAGGCTGAAGGGATGGACTCCTCAGCATCAGAGTCTTCATAAGGAGAGTAAGAAGCCTCAGGAGGGTCTGTATGTTCTGAGTCATCAGAGGAATCATCTGTGGCTACAGGCTCAGGGGGCTCTGCTCTAGGCCTCTTTTCTGGAGGAGGGAGAGAGGCCCTGTCTGGATGAGGCTGGGATCCACGAATTAAAGAGATGAGATCCTCTGCCAAAGAAAGCATATGGGAGCTGGAGCTGGGCCTGTGAGAGGGGGGCTTGGCAGGCCCAGGTTTTGAAGCTTTGGCAGCTTTAGCCCTGGCAAAGGCCTTAATAGACATAGCTGGAGGAGGCCTAGCAGCTCCACGTGCAGGGGTAGAAATATCAAGGGGAATGGTGTCTGATAATTCCTGTGAAATCGCAACAGAAGGTTGGATTTCAGAAGCCGTTTCTACCAGGGTAGAAGAGGCCTCGGTAGAAGGCACGTTATCGGCAGAAGAAAGAACCGCTTGCTCGGTTTCGGCCGAAACCGAGACACTTGCGGGTTGCTTAACCGCGGTTTCGGCCGAAACCACGGACCGCGAGTGTCGGTCCTTTTCTTTGCGCTTTTTGGTTATTTGCGTAGTCGGAGGATCCGACGGCATAATGTAGGCAAAATCGGAGCCGAAAATCTGTTCAGCAAAGTCCGAGCGACGTTTAAGCGTCCGCCGGTTAAAAGAAGCACAGGCTAGACAAGCTGCTACGTCGTGGTCTGGGCCTAAACAATGTATGCAATAGGAGTGGAAATCTTTATGAGGTATTTGTTTCCCACAAGATAAACAGTTATTAACTTTCTCTGACATCGGCTGAGGCAAGAAAGAGTCCCCAACGGGGTACTTAGCTTTATAGAAGTCTTCGAAGTAGTATTCGGTAGTAGTAATCTCTGGATCTGACCGACCGGCACTTGCGAACAGCTTCTGCTTTGGGCCACGCGCAAGAAAGACTGAGGAAAATGGCGTCGGCTGATGCCTTTATACCCGAAGAACTGCCGCAATGACGTCGGGTGAAGTGCGACACCAGCCGAAGCCAGACCCAGGACTTTGGAATCCGGCCGACCGAAGGGCTGCCTGACGACAGGACAACCCATTTGTTAAGACTGCAGATGCATCCTTGAAGGACATCATCCATAGTGTAATGAATACTGCAACAGTGAAATGGAAGGACATCAACAGCTGTTATATAGTCTAGTACACAGGTGAAGTACAGTTGTGTACACTTACCATAAATACAGAGAGGTTAGAGTGTATTCACTGTTGACTTGTGGGATTTCCTGCCGGCCCAACTACCAGAGAATATTTTCTCCTCCTGCTGAAGCCGGCAGACACTCTGTCCCAACTTCAATCCGTTTGCATATAGTGATAGCGAACGCCATGACCTCAGTACTTTCTTGCCCCCAGTATGTCCTTGAGGTCAGGGGTCTGGGACTCTAGATTCCAGAATAAGTGTAAAGAAGGAGGGGGGCCATCCTGAGTGAGAAGAATATCCTAGCCTATCCCATAGGCCAGAGAAAAAGGGAAGGAAAAATACTGCAACAGTGAATACACAAACATCTACACAACTGTACTATGTTCTTCGTGTTTCACCGTCGCAGTCCTGACTTGTGGGATGATTACCAAAGCTAAAAAGAGGGTGGATGGAAGGACAAAGGATAGGCAAGGATACCCTGTAAAATGGAAGTGGCAAACCCTGCTCTAGACTTGGAAAAGGTAGGAAGATGGTTGGTGAAGGTATGCACGAAGGACCAAGTAGCTGCTTCCGAAATGTCCTTAGTGGCCACCTTTAAGAAAAGCAGCAGAGGTAACAGTAGCCCTAGTAGAAGCATCCTCACAGAATTAGGAGGCTTCTTACCATGATGGCTGTAGCAAAAAAAGATCCACTGGGAGATACATTTGGAAATGGTTTATTTAGAAACTGCTCTCCCCTCAGAGCTACTGCCAAAGGCCAAAAAATGTTGGTCTGACTTCCTGACATTCTTGGTTCTATCCAAGTAGTAACACAGTTACTTATGCACATCCTAAAAATGAATGATCCCCTCTCCCTTGTTTTGAGGGTTGGGAAAGAATGTAGGCAAGTGTATGGTCTATTTTAAAGAAGTCTCTGTCACCACCTTAGGCATGGTGAATAATGCTGAAAGGTCCCCCACACTTAAGGGCCTGAAGCTCTGACACCCTTCTGGTCGAGGTCATGGCTAGTAGGATGGCTGTCTTCCAAGTAAGCAATTTTATATCAGTGGAAGCCACTGGTTTGAAGAGTGAAAGGGTGAACTTCTGCAGAATGAAACTGAGGTCTGGGGGAACACAATGTGGACAACCCCTCTCAAACTGTTTCATGAGGTGATGTGAAGAAAGAAGAAGTTGAGAAGACCTGCAGAAATAGCTGAAGTGTGATTTTTATAGAGGAATAGGAAAGGGCGGGAGGTTGGCATAATGGTTAAGGTGTTTGCCTTATAAACCAAAGGTGCAGGGTTTGATTCTCAAATGGGGTAAATGGCTAGGCTTAAAATGGCCCAGAAAGGCAGTTAGCCTAGTACTACATCTATTCTATTCTTTTCTATTCTATTCTATAAAGACCCTTTTCAAAAAACACTAGATAAATATGACAGGATCAAAGGGATAGTACAGTTTTGTACCTACCATAAATGTAGATGTTCGAGTGCTAATACAGCTGCAGTAATCACAGATGGGTTCTCTGCCGTCAGGCGGTCCCTCGGTCGGCCGAATTCCAAAGTCTTGGTCCGGCGTCGGTTGTTGTCGCTTTCTCTTCTGACGTCAGTGAGGCCAGAGTATATAAGACACAGCCGACGCCATGTTCTTCAGTCTTTCTTGCCCCAGATGTCAGGTGCCCCCAGAAGGAAGGCAATACCTAAATAGTGCTTATATACATATACAAGCAATGCAATATAATCCAAAATCAGTGGTAGCAAGCAAATAAAACATAGCCGGATAACCCAGTCAGGCAGTATGAAGAGGTTGCTAGGCCTCATGCCTTTACCAAGTGGGGAAGGAGGGAGGGAAACCTGTACTGCAGCTGTATTAGCACTCGAACATCTACATTTATGGTAGGTACAAAACTGTACTATGTTCATCGTGCATACAGCTGCAGTAATCACAGATGGGTAGAATCCCAAAGCTATGCACTGGGTGGTAGGTACTAGGAGGAACTGGGTTGAGCCAGAATGCCCTGCAAAACAGCAGTGGCAAAGCCTGCTCTTGTTCTGGAATATAAAGGCAGATGGTAGTGTTTTGTGAAGGTATGTACAGAACTCCAAGTGGCTGCCTCCAAAATATCTTTGGTAGGAACTCCTCTGAGGAAGGCTGTAGAGGTAGCTGTGGCCCTGGTGGAGTGTGTTCTGATACCTGCAGGAACAGATTTCCCATGATAGGAGTAACAAAACCGTATGCAGTGGCCTATCCACTTTGAAATAGTCTGTTTTGTAACTGGCTTCCCTTGGGCCCCTACAGTATAGGACACAAAGAGTTGTTCTGATTTCCTGAAGGACTTTGTTCTGTCCAAATAATAATGAAGCTGCCTATGGATGTCTAAGGAGTATAGCAGCCTTTCCCCTTTGTTTTGAGGATTGGGGTAAAAGGTGGGTAGGTGTATGGCTTGATTTAAAGCTACCTTGTATACCACTTTAGGCATAAATGATGGGTTGGTACGAAGGGAAACCCTGTCCTGATGGAAAATGAGAAAGAGCTGCACCGCCATGAGGGCCTGAAGTTCAGAAACCCTACGAGCTGAAGTGAAGGCCAGGAGGAAGGCTGTCTTCCAGGACAAATATTGCAAATCTGTTGAGGCAGCTGGTTCAGAAGGAGGCAATGTTAATTTTTCTAGTATGTAATTAAGATCCCAAGCTGGTATTGGTTGTTTCCTAGGTGGTCTTATATTCTTAGCCCCTCTGAGGAACTGTCGTAAGAGTGGGTGAGAAAATAAAGGAGGATCCGTGTTGAATTCTGCAGAGATGGCTGAGGCATGGATTTTTATGGAAGAAAAAGAAAGTTCACTGTTCAATAGCTCCGCTAGGTACTGTAATACCTGAGGCAAGTTCAGTTTTCTATGGTCCTGGCCTTTTTTCTCATTCCAAGAGCAAAACCGCTTCCATGTTGCGGAGTAAGCTTTTCTAGTAGCTGGCCTTCTGGCCTCCAAAATGACATCCTGTACCTCCTTGGAGAGTAGGTTCTGTTGTGGTGTTAAGGAATTTTCCATGCAGCGAGATTGAGTGTTTTCAGCTGACTGTGAAGAGTTTTGTAGCTGTGCTGAGTCAGCAGAAGAGGCATTAGAGGCAGGGACCAGGGAGGAGTATGTGTTAGGCTCCTCAGGAGTGGGTACCAGTGTTGCCTTGGCCAATCTGGAGCAACCAGTATCATCTTCGGTTTGTCTGTTCTTGCTTTCAAAAGCACCTTGGGCAGAAGAGGCAGAGGTGGGAATGCGTAAACTGTCCATGCTGTCCAACTGAATGAAAGGGCGTCCACTCTCCAGGCCTTTGGGTGAAAGGTCTTTGAACAAAACTTTTCCAATTGATGATTCCTGTGGGAGGCAAAAAGATCTATGTCTGGCCTCCCCCATGCTTGGATTATTTCTGCAAAACCTGAGGATGTAACTTCCATTCGTGTGGATCTGTCATTTTTCTGCTTAGATTGTCTGCCAGTGTGTTTTCCAATCCTGGCAAGTACTGTGCTTGAAGTTCGATTTGTCTTTCCAGAGCCAAGTTCCAAAGAGTCATGGCTAGTCTGCACAAGGGGTATGAATGTGTTCCTCCTTGTTTGTTTATGTACCACATTACCGTGGTGTTGTCTGTTCTTATCAGTAATTGTCCTGGATGCAGGAAGTCCTTGAAAGCTGTAATTGCGTTTATTACTGCTAGCATTTCTTTTTGATTGACGTGAAGGTGCTTTTCTTTTTGGGACCATTTGCCCTGAATGCACCTGTTCGTCATGTGCGCCCCCCAGGCGTAGTCTGAGGTGTCTGTGGTTATGACTTGTTTTGCTTGAGGCTTGCAGAATGGGAGGCCTTTGTTTGCTTGACATGCTTGGGCCCACCATAGAAATTCCTTTTACAAACATGGAATTATTGGTATTATTGTTTCCAAACTGTGACTGTGTTGAGACCATAGGTTTTTTAGGTACCATTGAAGTTTCCTCATATGCAGCTTTGCAAATGGGGTTAATAGAATGCAAGATGCCATGAATCCCAGAGCCTGCAGGATTTTCCTTGCAGTAAGCCTGGTACTTTTTGCTAGTATTTTGAAGTACTGAGATAGTTGCCCTTGTTTTTCTGGTGTAAGGTAGGCCATCTGGGTGTTTGTGTCCAAGTTGGCACCCAGGAAAATTATTTTCTGGGATGGTGTCAGCCTTGATTTCTCCTTGTTGATTGTATATCCCAGAGAAAGCAGTAATCGTGTCACATATGCCAGATGTTCCAGAAGTATGTTCTTGCTGTCGGCTTGGATCAGGCAGTCGTCCAGATAAGGGTAAATTTGTATCCCTTGAAGTCTGTAGTAGGCAATCACTGATGCCAGGCACTTTGTGAATACTGTGGGCGCAGTGGATAAGCCAAAGGGCAATGCAGAGAATTGATAGTGGATTGAACCTGCAAGAAATCTGAGGTATCTTCTGCAGCTTTGTCTGATTGGGACATGCAGGTATGCCTCCTTGAGGTCCAATGTTACCAGCCAGAACTCCTTGCCCAGCATGGGAAGAAGCTGCTGTAATGTGAGCATCTTGAATTTTGGTACGATTAGAAATATGTTTAGGGTGGATAAGTCCAAAATGGGTCTCCAGTCGGTTCCTTTCCTTGGTACCAGGAAAAGTCTTGAATAAAAACCTTGACTTTGTTGGTGAGTAGGTACCTCTTGAATAGCTCGCATGCTTATGAGCTTTGAAATTTGCAGTTGAGCCTCTGCCCTTTGATTTTGTGGCAGGTTTGGCATGCCTCTCATTTTTGGAAGAGTGTGAAATTGAAATTTGTAGCCTCTGTTTATAATGTCCAGGATCCATTTGTCTGTTGTGACAATATGCCAATTGCTTGCAAATAGTGCTAGTTTTCCTCCCAAAGGTGCTGCCAGCTGAGACATGCTTGGCATGGAAATGAGGAGTCATTGGGTTTGCTTCCTGTATTGTTGTGCACTGTCTTCGCCACCTCTTGGTGCTGGAGTTTGCCATTGTCGGCCTCTATATGATCCTTGTGATTGCCCTCTGCCCCTTGTGCATCTGTATCTACCTCTTTGGGGCTTGTCAGTGGCTGGAAAGGACCAGTTTTTTGAAGGCCAATTTCTGATAAAACGTGGTGGTTGGACCTGTAAGAAAGCTTTGACAGTTTGCATAGATTTGGCTTTTTCTTCCATTTTCCGTAGTATCTCCTCAGCATTAGTACCAAACAGCACATCCTTTTGTAAAGGAGCATCTAGAAGTTTAGCTTTCACATGATCAGGTAAATTTTGTTCCCTAAGCCAGGCAT
Source organism: Protopterus annectens (assembly GCF_019279795.1). Taxonomy (NCBI): domain Eukaryota; kingdom Metazoa; phylum Chordata; order Ceratodontiformes; family Protopteridae; genus Protopterus; species Protopterus annectens. Next base: position 1,954,083,863 of record NC_056739.1, read on the forward strand.
GTCTGCAAATGACTGATCCTGTAGCTGCCGCTCTACTTGAGGCCTCTAGGGCATCATAACAACATTGTAAGGTGTGTTTACCCACTTGTTCTGCACTATGCATCATATCCTGTAACTCCTTTAAATCTTGTTGTTCAGGTTGAGACATTTTGTTCCTCAATTGTGATAACAGGAACTGTTGATATTTAAGCATATGAAACTGACAATTTAAAGCCCTCATGGCTAGGGTGGCCGAGGTATAAACCTTTACCCCCCCACCTTTCCAAAGATCTTGATTCCCTTTCTGCAGGAAGTGGATTTTTGGCAGTGGAGGCCTTCAATCCCTTGGGGCCTTGTGAAATGGTTTCAGGGTCAGTATTATGGCTTTTGAAGAGAAATTGGTGAGAGCTGGCTACTCTGTAATACCTATCAGGTTTGACTGATGCAGGAGGCAGAGAATCCGGGTTAAGACAAGCCTCCGAATAGACATCCAGTATGTCCAAAACAGGGGGTATAGCCAGAGGTCTGTGTTGAGGTAACAAAAGAAATTCCCTAAGTCTTTTCTTGGAATCTGAAAAGTCTTGGCCTTCCCAATGGAAGTGTTCCCTCAAGGTGTGTAAGGTTTCCCCAAAGGAAAAATCCTCAGGAGGGGATACAAAGGGAATGGACTGTTCTGCATCCGAATCTTCAAAAGGAGAGTAAGAGTGTTCCTCTGCATCAGAATGTTCTGATAAAATGGATCCCTGATCAGAAGAGGGAGAATCTTCCTCCACTCTGGGTCTCTTGTCTGGAGGGGGTTGAGAACCTCTGATAAGAGTAATTAAATCCTCAGCCATTCTAAGCATCTGTTTTTTAGGCATGGGACCTGGAGATGGGCCCTGTACAACAGGCCTCATGGGCTGCCTGGCTGCTTTGGATTTAGTAAAGGCCTTAATTGAAAAAGAAGATGAGGGCCTAAATACACCATGGGTGGAGGTGGACCTGTCCACATTAGTAGGCTCAACATTAGCAGAGGCTTCGGTTGTAGTCTGGGAAAGGGCCGAGGACCCAGCGGTCTCGGGTACAGAGGACACCGCCAAAGAAGTGTCGTCGGTAGTCAGGGACTGCAAAGGCATCTCGCTGAGAACCGGACCACGTGTAGCCTGTTTTGGCGTGGTGTCGGCGGGGACCGCGGGCCTCGCGTGTCGGTCCTTTTCCTTGCATTTTTTGGTCAAAACGGTAGTCGGAGTGTCCAACGACATTTTATAATCAAAAGCTTTACCAAAGTAGTGCTGGGCGAACTCCGCCCGACGCTTAATAGTGCGTTTATTGAAGGTAGCGCAAAAGCGACAGCCCGAGACGTCGAGGTCTGGGCCCAAACAAGGTATGCAGCGGGAATGGAAATCCTTATGCGGTATTTGCTTCCCACAAGAAATACAATTATTAACTTTTTCTGACATCGGTCTGAGGCAAGAAAAGTTTCAACGGGTACTTAGCTTTAATGAAGACTTCGGATTCCAAAATATTTGTAATTCAGGAGCTGGCCGACCGGCACTTGCGAACTGCTTCTGCTTCGGGCACCGCGCGGCAAAAAAGACTGAAGAACATGGCGTCGGCTGTGTCTTATATACTCTGGCCTCACTGACATCAGAAGAGAAAGCGACAACAACCGACGCCGGACCAAGACTTTGGAATTCGGCTGACCGAGGGACCGCCTGACGGCAGAGAACCCATCTGTGATTACTGCAGCTGTATGCACGATGAACATCTGAGCTTGACAAGGGTTTTGTACCTTCTTTCTGCACCAAATAATGAATCTTTTCCATTTGGCGGAGTAAGACTTCCTAGTGCTAGCTCTCCTGGCTTCTTTTAGAATGTTAAGGACCTGTTGTCGAACGGCAACCGCTTTCATGGGATCAAAGTATCATCCAAGCTGTCAATTTGTGTGTGTGTGTGCAGGTTGGGGTATGATTGTGCCTCTGTTCTGCATTAACAGGTCCACTTTCTGTGGCAGCAAACATGGTTCTTTGTTGGTTAGGTTGAGTAACAGGGGATACCAGTGTTGCCTCCGCCAGTCTGTGGCTATCAGAACTACTCTTGGCCTCTTTTCCCTTATTTTCAGCAATACCCTGGGTAGCAGTGAATTGGGGGGAAAGCAATGAGGAATAGGCCTGTCCAAGGAAAGGAAAATACATACATCTTCCAGGCTAACTTCATTTTGTTCCTGGAGCAAAACTTCTCCAAGTGAGTATTTTCTTTGGTGACAAAAAGGTCCATCTGTGGCACACCCCATATTTTTGGCTGTACTGAGAAAAACTTCCCAATGCAGTTGCCACTGTGGGGGTCTGACAGTCTCCTGCTGAGATGATCCACTAGTTGACTGGTTTCTTCTAGTAGGTACTGTGCTGTGAGGTGCAGCCCTAGGCAGTTTGCTGTTTCCCAAAGATCCATGGCTATGCAGCAAAGGGTGTAAGAGTAGGTCCCCTTGCTTGTTTATATACCACATAACTGTGGCATCATCTTTCTTTACCCAGGCAAACTCTTTCCTCTCAAAGGTGAATTATGATTACAAAATCATCCTCTAAGTCAAAGGAGTAAAAAAACTCCTGGGGTGGGGTATCCCTCTTTCTTTTACCAGGAGATGTTTTAGTGGGAGGGAGGTGTCGGGATCTGACCAAGAAATTCGAATCCTCAAGTAATCTCACTAGGTCTTGTTGGAAGGCCTACGAGTGGGAGCTGGTAGGCCTAGGCTGAAATAGGGTGGGTGCATCTTTTTTATAAGGTGCCTTAGGTTTTGGTCTGAGGCCAATCTCTGCAATAGGACCCACATGAATATCAGACTCCTGCGAGCAGCAGACAGAGGCAATCTCCTGACTACACTAAGAGTCGTAGTCAGTTTTAGAATGGTCATCAGAATCCAGAGTCAGCGAAGCAGCCCTGAATCCAAACGATGAGCAAGTCCTTTGTCTTATAAGAAAGTACAGGGACTCCTGAGGAATATTGGCCTCAAAACGGGTCTCTATAGAGGCCTGTGCCATCATCTAATTCGAAGGGGGCTGCAAGGGCGCCTCACCTTCAACAATCGCAAACCTAGGACTGGCCAACAGTGAATGAACGTTGTTTGAAGCCCTAAGTCTGAAATGCTTTCCCTTTTCTGCCTAGGGAGCTCTACTTCAGTTTGACTAGTAGACAACATGGTACATGAAGGCCCTAATGACCCTCTGAAATGTTTAGCTAGAATCTCAGCCCTTCACTTGACAGTTCTGCTAAAGCAAGCACAAAACTGACAGTTAGGAATGTCATGTTCTGGTCCCAAACAAGTCACACAAAAAGAATGAAAGTCCTGGAGTGATATCCATTTGCCACAGCAGACAGTTGTTAACTTTCTGTGGCATTAGTCAAAAAACAAATGAAAAGCTCCCCAATGGGGTACTTGGGCTTTAGATATCTTCCTCTAGTGTAGACCAACCAATGCACTGACTAGCACTCTGGTTCAGGCTCTAATGGCAAGAAAGAACAGAGGTCATGGCTCCAGAAGACTCCCTTTATCCCAAACAGTGAAGTTGGACAGCTCATCCGCCAGCTTCAGGAGGAGAGGAAAATATTTTCTGTTAGTCGGGCCGGCCAAGGGCTTCCACGGCAGGAAATCCCACAAGTCAGAACTGTCACAGTGAAACACAAAGAACATCAACTAGTAGCATTAATTTCTTCCCACCTACATCGATTTATAGGCAAGTACTACGCTAGCAGTCAGTTTCTTTTTTTATGCTTGAATTAACCTAACCCATTTGGTTAGAGACTAGTCTTACCCATCCCCATGGTTAATAATTATATACTACCCATCCCCATGGTTAATAATTATATACTACCCCTAATGAGAATAACTCAGGGGGCAGTCTTGGGTTAAATTTTGTGTTTACCATCCATAGATCTAAGTTGCATTTAAAACAAAGTTCATCTTTGTACACATCTACGGGGATGGGGAGTATGTGAGACATAACTGACCCCCCAAACCATTCTATTGACATAAAACAGGTTTAGATCCTTACAAGAACACATCTGGCATCAGTTAAAATTCATCAGTACTGGGAAAGTGGATGCCTTGTATGCCAGCCACAGGTTAACTCTTGGCAGTCTGTCGGATGCAGAGCATAGCGACAGGACTCTGATTCGGTCCATGTAGGACATGTTGTTTAGGCCTTGTATCCTTTACTAAGGTATCTCTGTGGGCATTCCAGTTATTGAATGCGTCTGGACAGATACACGCCAAAGGGGGCATTACAATCAATCAATGACTGGCCTAATGAAAGTAGAGTTAATGGGGGCAATGACATCCCTAGATCTAGACACAATCCCTTTGTTTACAAGCTGTGCAATACAGAAGGACGTTCGTAGAACAAAGGACACATGTTCAAAAGTTGGATCACTGTCCATGTAAGTTTCCAAATTCCGAACAGATTCTACTCTTAGGGACATTGTCAATGTGATAGTTCCCTGGGGTAGAGGACTTCTCAAAGGCTACAATAATGCATTTTTTGGCATTTAATTTCAGTCTACGACTCTGGTACCAGTTATTTATTTGGGACGATCCTTCCTGCAAGATGACTAAGTCATTTGGGGATTCAATGCAGATGACTGCAAGCTAGGAGCAGTCAAACTTAGCCACAGCCCTTTGGTATTCGCTTTTACTTCAGAAAAGTAAATGCCAGACAGAAGAGGTCCCAGCACAGAACCATGGGGGGGGGGGGTTCCACTGGTGACTCACCTCGAGGTAACTTCCTGGTTTTGATTTCCTGCATCCTGTGAGTCAGCTGGCAATACAGTGGGTGACACTGGGATTTATTTAGCTTTTCTATATGCCTGAGTGGGGAACTGAGACAAAAGTTTTGGACAGGTTGAGGTATGCAGCATGTACCATATTGGCTTCATTCGTTGTATGTTTGAAAGTAACAGAATTCCTGGCTACAGATCCTCTCTGGTACATCTCATTTCAGCAAAGTACAGTTGACTACAACCCACGTGAGTTCACAACACATTTATACTCTGAATTAGAGAGTGTACAGGTATTAACTGAAAAATAACAAGGTTAATATTTGACATTTATGTGTAAAACATGTCTAAAGCGATCCTCTCAATATATCTTCTAACCACAACTTAAAATATAAAATACACTGAAGTACTGTGTACTTTACACGCTCTCGATTATGGGATCTTGATGGTGTGTGACAAACACGTTGCTAGGATGGCACTGCTGCCAAAGTTATCAAGAAATCAACAGTTTCTGCTCCAGGTTAAAAAAAAGCCATATTTTCACTCTTACCCAGGTGGTGGTGTTTACATAAAATTAACTTACATAATCAACAAAAATCTCTGCCTTTAACATACACAGAAACACAGATGGTTTGTAAAGCATTCGGCACAGTATGGAGTACTAATCATACATACTAATAGCAGTGGGAGAGGTTCAGGTCTGTCATAACTTGCTGGGGCACACTAGCACAAAGGAAAGACAAATTGGAGTGAGTACTGCGCAAGATACAATCTACTAGAATGGGTAGCTTAGGTGGAGACAGAAAATCTCATGGCACTTAAAAGACTGCGAGTCCTTACTATTTACAATACTATTTACATTAAAATATTTATGCACGCATTTTTATTTTACAAAATCTTTAACCTCTACAACTTTTTTCAACTTAATTCCATCTATAGTACATTATTTGCGCTCTCGAAATATGCAATGCGATAAAAATACTTTATGATCCATTTTTAGTTTTTCTTTTGTCCCATAATCTCCAAGCAGAATTATTTCCATATCATTTCCCTAACCTCCACGCATTTCCATATGCTTCTGCTATATCTCCAGAATTTTTGTCCAGTCACATTCTAAAAAGAAACTATTCATCGTTTCTTCCTCTCCATATATTACATTTTTTTTCTTTGGACAGTTCAGATTTCATTAATGCTTTTGCAGTTAACTTACTTAGCATTAAACGTAATATAAAATCTTGACATTCACACTGATTTTCAAACCTTACACCTTTTCTTTCTTCTAACTGTATTTTGTTTTCTCCAAAATGTTCACAGGAATTAATCCAATAACAGATCTATATCACTGTATTACAGCACATACTCATACTTATTTCTCTAATTGCCAGTGTCTACCCCTTCACTTTTTTTAACAATGTTCTTTTATATTTCCATTGAATTCCATTTTCATTTCTCTCGCGCAATGTTTTTTGCATCCTAATTCTAATACTTTAGATGTAAATTTACATTTTCATATATTATAACTTTTATGAACCAGCATCCTTGTAATGACACCAAAAATGTCAATGGGTTGATCATTCCTAAACCTCCCTTCTCCATACTGCTATATGAAATTCTTATTTTTAATAAAGTTCAGTCTTGATCCCTATATACCACCAACAATTATATTCAACAATTATTGCTGAATATTCTGGAAACAAATACTCCTCCTACAGAACTCAACTTCTCCATTACCAAAATAATTAAAATAAACAAAAATGATGTACTTACCATGACAATAGATCCACATTGTCTTTCTCCATTTGGTTCAGCTTGTTGGTCAAATCTGACTCGGATCAGAGATTGGCCATATTCCAAAGACTTCAGCCCAACAAGCTCTGTCTCCTCTACCCATAACCCCCCCTCACTCAACTAAGCTTACCTTAGAGTTTGCCCAACACTGCCCAAACTGACATCGCTCAATCACAGCAGGAAAATAGTAATGACCCCAACAAAGAAGTAATTCAACCTCCCTGACTCTTATCGTACCATGATCGTGAAACTAGTTTTAATGACGGGGGTCAGAGGGAAGGAAAGTTGAATCAGATGGAAAGAGACAACACAGATATGTCATTATGTTAAATACATAAGTTTCATATCTGATGTTGTCTTTTCAATCTGGATTCAACCTGTAGGACAGAGTCCCCAGCCACATAAAACCCTGGGGTGGTCAGTATATTTCACAATGCTGTGGAACCAAAAGAAGCTGGACCTCAACTGAATACCCACTTTTTATAGTGAGATACAAAGGTGCGAGGTCCCACCCACATAGCAGCTGTACAATCATCATCTTAAGCAGCTCTGAAAAGCTGTATGTAGCCATAGGCTCAAGCAGAATAACATTTTGGTTTACAGTGCAAAGGCTTTCCTTTCAAACTATACCCAAATGAAATACAATCAGATAGCCATATGGAGAGAGTAACCTTAAACACTGACATGCCTTTGAAAAGAAACAAATAACTGTTTTTACTTGGGCAGAACCAATTTCTGAAACTAACCTCAATTATCTACGTACATGAAGAAAATACAGTAAATATTTCCTCTTGTTGGAAAATTCAGGAAACAGTGGTAAGTGAATGGACTGATTCAAATGGTTTTCCATAGCTGTCTTAGGGAGAAGGAAGGATCCATGCGGAGGGACACCCTGTCTTTATGAAAAAAAAACAGAGGTACAGAAGAAAGGGCCTGCATTTCTGACACCCGCTTGGCAGAAGTAACAGCCACTAAGAATAAAGTCTTCAGAGACAATGACTTCAAGTTAGTTGTAGCAGAAGGTTCTAATGGAGGTGCAGCCAGCAACTGAAGCATGAAAGGTAAATCCCAAGGTGGGACAGAGTCCTGGACAAGAGGACACAACAAAAAAGTACCCTTAAGGAAAGCCTTTGAAATGTTGAGAACAGCCAGAAGCATATTGTCCCTACCAATGTGAAAATTGGAAACGGCTGCCAATTGCACCTTAATAGTAGAATAACTGGAGCCCGAATTAAACAATCTGCTAGAAAGTCCAAACTGACCTTCAAAGGGGCTGAAAAGGGATCCAAACTCTTAGAGGTTGCCCAACAAGTGAAAGGTTTCCACTTACTATTATGCACACTACATATAGGCATTTGAGAAGGCAAAATATGCACTACTCTACCTGAAAACTTGGAATTTCTGTTCATTAGGGCAATTGGCAAAACCATGTGGATAACTTGAATGTCCAAAGGCCAGGTGGATCCAGACCTACCGGGTGAGAAATCAGAACTGGAATGGGATGCAGGGCCCAAGGAGAGTACTTCAGAAGAGGCCAAAGAAAGGGAAACCACACCTGATGGGGCCAAAATGGGCAATGAGGATTAGTCACTCTGCAATGGGCTGTCCTCTGAAGAAACTTTATTATCAGAGGGTAGGCGTACAGATCATCCAGGGGCTAAGCATACAGAAGAGTGTCCCTAGGAGACCGTTTCTTAGGAGGGACTAGGACTAAGGCAAAATAGCTGTTGCACTTGGTGTTGGATGGAGGTGCAAACAGATCACAACACAGAGTGCCCTAGCACCAAAACATCGGAGAAGCAACTCTTAGATTCAGTGACCACTTTTGCGGAAAAAGAATGTTCCTGCTCAAACTGTCTGCTAATATGTTGTTTTCCCTAGGATATGCACTTGAAATTAGAAATGGTTGAGACAAATAAAATCGCCCACTGCCAGACTCAAAACCTTCTGATAGAGGATAAGAAAGCAAACCCCCCCAGTTTGTTCAGATATTAAACAGACATGCTGTCGGACTGAACTGAAATCACACCCTTGGGAAGAATATCTTGAAAGGCCTGCAATGTAAGAAGGACCACTCTCATCTACAAGATTATGTGAAGATTGGCTGCGGTAGTGGACCAGGCTCTCTGGACAATACTCCCTTCAAAATGCCCCCTCACCTGAGAAGACAGGCGATAGTCTTGACTTTGTCTGGGAGGTACCAACTGTCTCCAGGTGGGCACCGAAGGAGACTCCAACCACCACCTGATTTGATCTTGAAAGACATTTCTCAGCACAATGGGCAACTCTAATGGATGTGTCAAGTAAGACCATTGCACTGCCAGTATCCACTGCAGAACCCTCATGTGGTACCTCACTAGGAGAACCAAGCAGATGACTGCTGCCATGTGTCTTAAGAGACTGAGGGTTTTGATAAAGGTAAGGAAAAGGCTAGACCTCACAAGACCAATACTCTGGAAACTAGTAGTCTTGCAATCTTATGAAACAAGTGGCAGCCTATGTTTGCAAAGGGAAGTGGATGGACTTCTGATATCTGGTTGCAATTTTCAAAGAACTGCACAGCTGAAGTAAGGTGTCCATGATGCTAAGGATGCTCTCATGGAGGCAGTCAAGAGCCAATTGTCCCAGTAAAAAGACCCAGAACCTTTGCAGCCTAAGCCAGGCTGCCACGACTGCCATGCACTTAGTGAACACCTGGAGGGCTGTGGTTAGACCAAAGGGCAGCATTGAAATGGTAATAAATGACCCAAGATGGAAGTGTAGAAACCTGGAATGTCTGGATATCTTTATGTGATGGTAGGCATCTTTGAGGTCAATCAAGCACATCCAATCATCCTTCCTCAAGACAGGCTGAATGCACTGCACAATCACCATCTGGAATTTAGTCTGTTCTACAAAACAATTCAAGTTGCTCAAATACAGAACTGGCCCACAGTCCTTGTTCTTCTTTGGAACCAAAAACAACCCTGAATAGACCCTGGATCTGGATGGTCTAGTGGGACCTCTTGGATGACTTGATTTACTTAATAGCTTCTGGATTTTGATGGCTGCATCCCTTCTCTGATGGAGTGGCATGCTTGAAAGAAGTTTGGGATTTAAATTTGGAATTTCCAAAAATGGAATAGTACAGACTCTGGATATGACCCTTAATATATGTCCAAGGTGATGGCCTCCAGAGACGGACAGTCGGCCAACCCCTCAGGGTCACTGAAAGGGCTTCCAGTAGAAGGCTTCAGAAAAGGCTTAGTTCTGCGTACCAACCCTGCTGCAAAGGTTGTGCCCTTGTGGTTACCCACCAGCCACGGGGGGGCTCTCAGAAGGAGTTTCCTGAAAAGGCTGCTGCACTTAAACAAAAGACACACTTTCCTCCCTTCTGCTGGCTCTGACAGAAGGTCTGTTGAGGGGGTAACAAAATGTAATGCAATGGCAGATAGTGCCTTCCAGTCCTGCTCACTCCTGGTCAAAGTATCCTTAACCTTATGCCCAAAAAAAAAAGAGCCATCAAAGGGGGCATTAATAAAGGGTGCACTGAAGCAGTCCACAAAATTACACAGCCTCATTCAAGCATTGCTACACATGGCAATGCCGGCACCAGTGGCTTGTGACGTGTCATCAGCCATGTTGGACAGTGGATGCATGGATACATTCGCAACAAACTAAGGTGGGCATCTCGGCCTACAAAGTCTTCTGAGACTCCAGAAGTCTGCTGCATCTTGATTACACTTGACATTTCTAACAAAATGTCATGCTGAAATCTGGTCAAGTGAATGAGAGAGTTCAACGGCCTTTGTGCAAATGTGGCTGAGGCATAGGATCGCTTCCACAACTGGTCCAATGCCAGAGATTCCCTATAAGGGAAATGAACCAAGGAACTGTCACTATTTACTGCAATTCATTACTGTAACAGCATTTTACTGCATTTCATTACGGTTTACCTGTATTTTTTTCATACTGTGAGTTCTGGTTTTGTCTTTTGTCTGCAAGTGGTTAATCTGTGCTTTTCTGAGAGTTGTACTGTGTTCTTAACCCTTAAATTGAGTAGCACAGTCTGGATACAGGTTTGTTGAACCCAGAGCTGTTTGTTTTTGCCTTCTGCCTTTCTGGCAACCATCTTGTGTTTGCTTTCTGTGTTTCTGGCAGCCATCGTCTGTTGGTAGGGGGCCTATCTTCTCTGCTACTGAGAGAAGCAGGGCTGCCTGGATCTTCTCCGGCACAAGCTGATTGTTAGAGACAGCAGGAGCTAGCAAGACTGGGTAGATTTCTGTTACCAGAATCTTCTATTTTTTTGTGGTATTTAAACCCTGAGATTGAGCTGGTTTGGGTTTGTTTGCTCATCGTGCACCGCAGCTGCACTGTTTTTAACCCATTGCGAGGTATTGCAGCTACAAAATTTCCCTTAGTAGCACTTGGGTGATCACATAGTAGCACTCATCTTTGACCTTCCACCCTTTACCCCCTTAGCTCTCTCTGGCCTCTCTCCCTCAGATTCTAACAAATATGGATGGACAATTTTTTTGTGGTTTCTCCTGCCAATCTGGTTGACATGGGCATCCTGAGACAGTGTAGTAAATGCTTCATGTACATTGACAATCCTCTACTGCTACCACCTAGGAATACAATTTGTGAGAGATGCAATTACATTAAGAACCTAGAGTCTATGCTCTCTCCCTCACAAGCCAGTCTATCTGGCACGGAGAAGACTGTCAACACAAACACCACACTTCAAACACCAGCCACACCTACACAACACGCACCCACATATGCAGCGGTCCTCAACAAAAACATACCCAAACAAAAGAGACCGCAGAGGCAAAAACACACGCGAACTCCACAGCCCACCACAAGGCACAGTCCACACTCTTGTCTCTCACAGCCACTAAAGCCTAACTATAAACCCAACATATTAGTCATAGGAGACTTCATTGTGACACAAAGATGTGCCCCTCACCAGGCATTATAAGGAGAAAGTCACTGTTGGTTGTTTGTCTGGTGCCAGAATCAGTCATATCACACAAGTCTCTCAATAACAGGTACTGTTAGGACTCCGTCATAGTCCATGTTGATGTGAATGACTTGAGTAGTACCTCCCTGGACTATATGGAGAGACACATGATCAGGCTCACAATGTGTGTCCCAGGCAGGTATGATATCTGGTTGCAATTTTCAAAGAACTGCCCAGCTGAAGTAAGGTGTCCATGATGCTAAGGATGCTCTCATGGAGGCAGTCAAGAGCCAATTGTCCCAGTAAAAAAGACCCAGAACCCTTGCAGCCTAAGCCAGGCTGCCACGACTGCCATACACTTAGTGAACACCTGGAGGGCTGTGGTTAGACCAAAGGGCAGCACTGAAATGGTAATAAATGACCCAAGATGGAAGTGTAGAAACCTGGAATGTCTGGATATCTTTATGTGATGGTAGGCATCTTTGAGGTCAATCAAGCACATCCAATCATCCTTCCTCAAGACAGGCTGAATGCACTGCACAATCACCATCTGGAATTTAGTCTGTTCTACAAAACAATTCAAGTTGCTCAAATACAGAACTGGCCCACAGTCCTTGTTCTTCTTTGGAACCAAAAACAACCCTGAATAGACCCTGGATCTGGATGGTCTAGTGGGACCTCTTGGATGACTTGATTTACTTAATAGCTTCTGGATTTTGATGGCTGCATCCCTTCTCTGATGGAGTGGCATGCTTGAAAGAAGTTTGGGATTTAAATTTGGAATTTCCAAAAATGGAATAGTACAGACTCTGGATATGACCCTTAATATATGTCCAAGGTGATGGCCTCCAGAGACGGACAGTCGGCCAACCCCTCAGGGTCACTGAAAGGGCTTCCAGTAGAAGGCTCCAGAAAAGGCTTAGTTCTGCGTACCAACCCTGCTGCAAAGGTTGTGCCCTTGTGGTTACCCACCAGCCACGGGGGGGCTCTCAGAAGGAGTTTCCTGAAAAGGCTGCTGCACTTAAACAAAAGACACACTTTCCTCCCTTCTGCTGGCTCTGACAGAAGGTCTGTTGAGGGGGTAACAAAATGAAATGCAATGGCAGATAGTGCCTTCCAGTCCTGCTCACTCCTGGTCAAAGTACCCTTAACCTTATGCCCAAAAAGAAAAGAGCCATCAAAGGGGGCATTAATAAAGGGTGCACTGAAGCAGTCCACAAAATTACACAGCCTCATTCAAGCATTGCTACACATGGCAATGCCGGCACCAGTGGCTTGTGACGTGTCATCAGCCATGTTAGACAGTGGATGCATGGATACATTCGCAACAAAACTAAGGTGGGCATCTCGGCCTACAAAGTCTTCTGAGACTCCAGAAGTCTGCTGCATCTTGATTACACTTGACATTTCTAACAAAATGTCATGCTGAAATCTGGTCAAGAGAATGAGAGAGTTCAACGGCCTTTGTGCAAATGTGGCTGAGGCATAGGATCGCTTCCACAACTGGTCCAATGCCAGAGATTCCCTATAAGGGAAATGAACCAAGGAACTGTCACTATTTACTGCAATTCATTACTGTAACAGCATTTTACTGCATTTCATTACGGTATACCTGTATTTTTTTCATACTGTGAGTTCTGGTTTTGTCTTTTGTCTGCAAGTGGTTAATCTGTGCTTTTCTGAGAGTTGTACTGTGTTCTTAACCCTTAAATTGAGTAGCACAGTCTGGATACAGGTTTGTTGAACCCAGAGCTGTTTGTTTTTGCCTTCTGCCTTTCTGGCAACCATCTTGTGTTTGCTTTCTGTGTTTCTGGCAGCCATCGTCTGTTGGTAGGGGGCCTATCTTCTCTGCTACTGAGAGTAGCAGGGCTGCCTGGATCTTCTCTGGCGCAAGCTGATTGTTAGAGACAGCAAGAGCTAGCAAGACTGGGTAGATTTCTGTTACCAGAATCTTCTATTTTTTTGTGGTATTTAAACCCTGAGATTGAGCTGGTTTGGGTTTGTTTGCTCATCGTGCACCGCAGCTGCACTGTTTTTAACCCATTGCGAGGTACTGCAGCTACAAAATTTCCCTTAGTAGCACTTGTGTGATCACATAGTAGCTCTCATCTTTGACCTTCCACCCTTTACCCCCTTAGCTCTCTCTGGCCTCTCTCCCTCAGATTCTAACAAATATGGATGGACAATTTTTTTGTGGTTTCTCCTGCCAATCTGGTTGACATGGGCATCCTGAGACAGTGTAGTAACTGCTTCATGTACATTGACAATCCCCTACTGCTACCACCTAGGAATACAATTTGTGAGAGATGCAATTACATTAAGAACCTAGAGTCTTTGCTCTCTCCCTCACAAGCCAGTCTATCTGGCACGGAGAAAACTGTCAACACAAACACCACACTTCAAACACCAGCCACACCTACACAACACGCACCCACATATGCAGCGGTCCTCAACAAAAACATACCCCAACAAAAGAGACCGCAGAGGCAAAAACACACGCGAACTCCACAGCCCACCACAAGGCACAGTCCACACTCTTGTCTCTCACAGCCACTAAAGCCTAACTATAAACCCAACATATTAGTCATAGGAGACTTCATTGTGACACAAGATGTGCCCCTCACCAGGCATGATAAGGAGAAAGTCACTGTTGGTTGTTTGTCTGGTGCCAGAATCAGTCATATCACACAAGTCTCTCAATAACAGGTACTGTTAGGACTCCGTCATAGTCCATGTTGATGTGAATGACTTGAGTCGTACCTCCCTGTACTATATGGAGAGACACATGATCAGGCTCACTGAATGTGTGTCCCAGGCAGGTATGTCCCTAACCTTAAGCATTCTACCATCACCCAGAATGATGCTTCAATACAAACAGAAAATGACTAACAATTGGCTAAGTTTCTGGTGTCATTCCAAGGGGATCCAGTACCTGACAGCCTGGGAACAAATAATCGACAGACCACGATGCTTTGCCAGAGATGGCCTTCATCCGTCTCCCTTGGGCTTCAGGCTTCTAGCAAAGGCTCCTGCCTCCCCATAGTGCCTTTTTTTAAGTAATGCCATGAGGTTAAAACAACCAACATGAAAATTTCTTCAAAAATCATACTGCTAAACGCTAAGAGTCTAAACATGAAAATGCACTCACTGCAAGCAGTCTTAACCCTGGAAGATGCTGACATTTGGGCAGTCACAGAATTCTGGTTCAAAGCTGCACTTAGCACCCCAGCTATACCAGGTTACTCGTTCTATAATACATTCAACCCCCAAACTGTGGGCAGCAAAGCAAAAGAAGGTGGAGTTTCAATCTATATTAAAGACATACACACCTCCAGGCTGGTCAAACAGTATGACGCACAGGAGACACTCCAGGTGCACTTAACCACTGACAAGACCAGATTCAAATCATAGTCATCTACAGGCCCCCAACTTTGACTCAAGATGCCCACTCCGCCTATTTGCACCTCTTCGCATCTATCAAGATTCAACCCTTTACCTCGATCCTGGGCGACTTAACAATCCAACTACAGACTCGAAGAAAGTACAGTTGTATACACTTACCAAAAATGCAGATGTTCGAGTGTTCTCACTGCTGTAGTCTTCACCATTGGGTTATCCATGCTGTGGTATCCCTCAGTGGGTCCGAATACCAGAGTCAAGGTTTTGTGTGTCGTCTGCTGTCGCTTGCTGGGTGACGTCAGGTCGTCTGAGCTATAAAGGAGAGCAGGCGACGCCATTACCTCAGTTTTTCTTGCCTTAACCAACCAAAGAATTCCAATTTTAATAAACATTGGAAGTCTGGGGTCAGAGACCCGCACAGGAATATGTGCCTCTCTTAAGGATAGCAGATATCAAGTGGAAGGAGGGAGGGAAAGCATGACTGTAGCAGTGAGAACACTCTAACATCTACATTTACGGTAAGTGTGCACAACTATACTATGTTCTTCATTTCTCACTGCTGCAGTCTTCACCATTGGGAAGTTTCCAAAAGTTGACGAGAAGGGTGGAAGGTTGAAAGAAACTTAACATTGGGACAGCATGCCCTGCAGAATTGAGAAGGCAAACCCAGCCCTAGCTTTTGAGAATAGATTCAGATGGTAATGCTTGGTGAAGGTGTGGACTGAAGTCCATGTGGCAGCTTCCAGGATGTCCTTGGTGGATACTCCTCTAAGGAATGCTGTAGTAGAGGTTGCCCTGGTGGAATGGGTTCTGATGGTCCTAGGAGGTGGTTTTACATGCAAGGAGTAGCAAAATTGGAAGCAGAGTGCTATCCATATGGAAATGGTCTGTTTGGATATAGGTTTCGCCTGTGCCCGTTTTAAAGCTGACCAAGAGCTGGTCAGTTTTCCTGAATGTCTTTGTATGATCCAGATAAAATCTGAGTTGCCTGTACACATCCAAAGAAAGCAGTATTCTTTCCCCTAGGTGAATGGCCTGGTTGAGGGTAACATCCGAAACCATCTTTGGCATGAAGGAGGGGTTGGTTCTCTGGGAGACCCTGCCTGCATGGAAGATGATAAATGGCTCAATGGCCATTAAAGCTTGAAGCTCTGACACTCTCCTGGCTGAAGTGATAGCCAGGAGAAAGGCCGTCTTCCAAGAGATGTACTTTAATTCTGAGGATGCTGCAGGCTCAAACGGGGGCAGAGTAAGCTTTTCTAAAACATAAAGTACCAAACACTGCCTTACACAGAAAAACACTCAAACCACTCGTAAATATGTAAAAATGTATAAGCCAAATCCAGGATGAGTGGTCAAACGTAGCAGATCAAAATAACTGAGTGAGTCCAGAAATAATATACGGATTTATTCCACAGTATTGTAAGACACCCATACAATACACTGTAACTAGCAGTTGATAAGCGCTTTCACCCAAAAATGAGCTTCATCAGATCAAACCACTGCTACCCATGGTTCCCTTATATATTGTATAACACCCTATCAAACAATCAAGTAATTAAATAATTAAAACATATAACAGTAATAAAATCTCATTTACTTAAAAACACTCACTATATAAACCAAATCCCTGACAACATACTCTATATAATTATATGTTTGATTATGTATAATAACAACAAAACCATATTGTCTAAAAGCTCTATACATATATATTCTTTAAATGATCAAGAATATTAAAAAACATATATATATAATTTATAATATAATATATATAAAAAATGTGTACACTATATATAAAACCTCCTAAAAAACATATGTGTGTTCAATATATACTAAAATAACATCTTAATATGAAACTGGTGACTAACACTGTCTTATGTAGGAAAATGACAAAGTTGGGTGAATCGTAAACATATACTACCTGAGCTTAACATTAACATTCCTCCTTTTCTTCAGGGCTGGCTTGATAGAGGCTCTCTCATTCAAACCTGAGCCTCTATCAGCTCTTAATCTCATAATCCACTTACTTTCTCTATCCTCAGTGTGGTTTCTAATGTCCCCACCCCTGATATTAGGTTCTATTAATTCTAAGGCCCTGAATAAAAAATGGTGTTCATTACCTAACTCAACCACATGTTTAGCCAATGCATTATGTGTGTTACCTTTCTTCATGTGGTATACATGTTCACGTATTCTATCTTTAAAATGACGGTTAGTCTTACCAACATAAAATGCATTGCATACCGGGCAGACTGCCAGGTACACAATATTCATGGTCATGCATGTGGCTGCTACCTGAGTTCTGAACTCTATATGTGAATCTGGATGTATAAACACTGTATCATTATCCATGTATATACATTGATTACAATGTCCATTGACATTGTAATCAATGTATATACATGGATAATGATACACATAATGCATTGGCTAAACATGTGACATAAGACAGTGTTAGTCACCAGTTTCATATTAAGATGTTATTTTGATATATATTGAACACACATATGTTTTTTAGGAGGTTTTATATATAGTGTACACATTTTTTATATATATTATATTATAAATTATATATATATGTTTTTTAATATTCTTGATCATTTAAAGAATATATATGTATAGAGCTTTTAGACAATATGGTTTTGTTGTTATTATACATAATCAAACATATAATTATATAGAGTATGTTGTCAGGGATTTGGTTTATATAGTGAGTGTTTTTAAGTAAATGAGATTTTATTACTGTTATATGTTTTAATTATTTAATTACTTGATTGTTTGATAGGGTGTTATACAATATATAAGGGAACCATGGGTAGCAGTGGTTTGATCTGATGAAGTTCATTTTTGGGTGAAAACGCTTATCAACTGCTAGTTACAGTGTATTGTATGGGTGTCTTACAATACTGTGGAATAAATCCGTATATTATTTCTGGACTCACTCAGTTATTTTGATCTGCTACGTTTGACCACTCATCCTGGATTTGGCTTATACATTTTCTAAAACATAGTTCAGATCCCAGGCTGGGGTGGGCTGTCTTCTGGGAGGCTTGATATTAGAGGTTCCTCTAAGGAATTGTTTGATAAGAGGCTGTTCTGTATCAAAGTGTGCCGAGATGGCAGAGGCATGGATCTTTATGGAGGAGAAGAAGAGACCCTTATTAAAGAAGCTCAGCCAGATAATCTAGAATAAGAGGAATGCAGGGCAGATGGATGTCTGCCCCTTTGGACTGGCTCCAGGAGCAGAATCTTTCCCATTTTCCAGCTTAAGATTTTCTGGGGCTGGGCCTTCTGGCTTCTGTGATGATGTCAAGGACTTGCTTGCTTAGCATAGATTCCTTGTTGGTTATGGTAGAATAAGCCATACTGAGAGCCGGAGTGTCTGAAGGTCTGGGTGCAGCATTGCCCCCCCACCGGGATAGCAGGTGGGGTATCAGAGGTAACTGCCAGGGGGGGCTGGAGAGAAAGGCTGCACACCAGTGGGTACCAATGCTGTCTGGGCCGATCTGGGCTTGAGTACTGCTTTTGGTTATTCCTCCCTTATCTTGATTAATACTTTTGGAATGAGGGGAAGAGGTGGAAATGCATACACAAAGAGGGTATTCCAAGGGAAGGTCAGGGCATCGACCTTCCAGGCCAGGTGATGGTACTCCTTGATGCAGAATTTCTGTACTTGGTGATTTAAATGAGAGGCAAAAAGGTCCACCTGGGGGGGGGGGTCCCCATGTGTGGGTAATTTGTAGAAAACTGTCTGGATTTGCCATTCGTGTGGGTCCAGCAGGTTTCTGCTTAAGTGGCCTGCTAGGGTGTTGTTGATGTCTAGTAGGTACTGGGCTATAAGATGTATTCCCATGGATAAGGTTGTTAGCCACAGGTTCATGGCTAGTCTGCACAGGGGTAAGATCGAGCCCCCCCCCCGTTTGTTGATGTTTTGCACTGCTATCATTTCTTTAAACTAGAATGCTTAAAATTCTAGGTGGGCGCCCCAGGCTATGTCCGAAGCATCTGTAGTTATGGTCCGGTCTGATGGATGGAGGATGAATGGAAGTCCCTTTTTCAGGGCACAGGCCTGGGCCCATCAGAGGAACTCTGATTTTATGCAAGGGATCACAGGCAGGGAGGTGTCCAGAGGTTGAGAGTGTTGACACTATAGGTTCTTTAGGTATCACTGAATTTTCCTCATGTGCAGTCTTGGCCAGAGGTACCAGGAGGATGCATGAGGCCATGTACCCTAGAGCCTGCAGGAATTTCCTGGCAGAAAGATGGGTTTGGGAGGCCAGAGTAATGAAGTATTTTGGTAGGAAACTGTTTTTCTGGGGACAGAAAGGACATTTGTTGTTCTGTGTCCAGTAAGGCTCCCAAAAATATGATTTTCCTGGTAGGTGTATTTTTTTTATTTCCTTTTGTTGACAGTGAACCCCAGAGAGGTGAGTAGGGTTTTTACAAATGAGAGGTGCTGCAGGAGCAGTTCCTTGCAGTCTGCCTGGACGAGACAGTCGTCCAGGTATGGGTAAATCTGTACACTGTTTTTCCTGCGAAAGGCAATGGCAGGAGCTAGACATTTGGTGAGTACCCTGGGAGCATTAGATAAGCCAAATGGCAAAGCAGAGAATTGAAAGTGTAATGAGCCTGCTCTGAAGCGCAGGAATTTTCTGCATGATTCATTTATTGGGATGTGCAAGTAAGCATCCTTTAGGTCTAAGGTGATCATCCAAGCTTTGTTTGGCAGCATTGGTAGAAGCTGTTGTAAGGTAAGCATTTTGAATTTTGGGATTACCAGGAAAGTACTGAGAAAGGATAGGTCCTCGATGGGATGCCAAGTTCCCTCTTTCCTGGGAACAAAAAATAGTATGGAATAGAATCCTTTTGCACCTTGTTCTGGAGGCACAGGTTCTACTGCCCCTATGGCTATTAGGTTTTGCACTTGTTTTAGTGCTTTTGCCCACTGGTTTGGAGGTAGGTCTGGGTACCCTCTTGGAGGTGGTAGTTCTCAGAAATTGAATCTGTACCCCTGAGCAATGATTCTTAAGACCCATTGACCTTTTGTTATAAAGTTCCAATTTTCTATGCAAAGAGATGACCTTCCACCTAACGTTTGGTGTAGTGGAGGCAGGCAGAGATGGTAAAGGTAGTCACTGAGTTTTTTGCATACAGGGTTGGTTGTGAACTCCCTGCTCTAGTGTTAGTGGGGGGGGGGGCACAGTTTAGTTCTTTGCTGGCCCTGAGTTTGAGCCCTGGCAGGTCTGTCCCTACGGGTTTTGCCTTGTGCCTGCCTGTTTGGTGCAGGAAAAGACCAGTGTTTAGAGGGAAAGTTTCTGCTGAACCTAGGAGGTTGTACTTGAAGGAAATCTTTCACAGTCTGCATTGATTTTGCTTTGTCTTCCATCTTTTTAAGTACCTCTTCAGTTTTCTGTCCGAACAAGCAGTCTTTGTCAAGAGGTGAGTCCATGATTTTAGCTTTGACATGATCAGGGAGAGGTTGTTCCTTCAGCCATGCATGTCTTCTGATAACAGATCCTGTCACTGCTGCCCTGCGAGAAGCTTCTAGGGCGACAAATCCACAGTGCATGGAGTGCTTTGCCACCTGAGATGAAGAGTGCAGTAATTCTGCTATCTCTTTATTATTGGCAAAATCTGGTAAAGCAGAAATTTTCTGTTTCAAAAGTTCCAAAGTGTGCTGTTGATATTTTAATATATAGAACTGACAGTTGAAAGCCATTATAGTTAAAGTTGCAGAGGTATATACATTTTTACCCCATCTATCTAGGGCCCTGAATTCTTTGTCTGAGGGAGTAGGATTCTTTGCAAAGGTAGCCTTAACTCCCTTAGGTCCCTGAGTAATCACCTCTGGATTTCCTATAGGATTTCTGTAGAGGAATTTAGGTTTGTCAGGTACCTTGTGGTACCTGTCAGGTTTTCTGCAGGCAGGTGAAAGGGTGTCCGGGGTAAGGCTGGATTCTTGGTAAACATCATCTCCCACCTCCAAGATGGGTGTGACGGCCAGAGGCCTATGCTGGGGTAGGTCCAGAATGTCTCTTAGTCTTTTCTTGGACTGAGGGAAATCCGTTGATTCCCAGTGAAAGTGTTCCCCGAGGGTGTGGAGGGTTCCCCCAAAGGAAAAGTCCTCCAGAAGTAATGCAGAAGAAATAGATTCTTCTGCATCTGAGTCTTCATAGGCAGCAAGAGGATTTTCCTCTTTAAAAACAGAGGAGTCAGATCCCTCTGAGTCTAAATCCAAATGGATGACTGGAGAAGGTTCCATTTTCCTTTTGGCTGGAGTGGCCTGATTACCCCGGATGAAAGTGATGAGTTCCTCTGCCATTTTAAGCATTCTAGTTTAAGGAGGGGGAGGAGTAGCGGAATGGAGACTTTTTGCTGTTTTCTTTGGAGTGGGTCTAAGTCTGGCCTGAAGGGTATCCCTCAGTGCTGGTGTATTATTCGGAAGAGAGGGTGAATGCCTTGAAGAGAAATCTGAAGTGCAAGTGGTATCCTCGGAAGCTGGTGCCTGCTTAGCAGCTCTGGACCCAACAGAGAGCGAGACAGCCGAAGGGTCGTTAAACTATGCAGACATCTGCAGCATACAAGACTCCGAAAATGTCTCAGTAGAGGCCTGCGAAGTAATTGAGTCGAGCATCACGGGCGGTGGAAGAACTGACAACCCGTTCAGCGGTGGTGCCGTCAGAAGGCTTGGCCTTATGCGGTCTGTCTCTACCCTTTTCTTTACGTTTTTTTCAAAATATCTGCAGTTTGCTGACGGATGGATGCCATATCGGTAATCTGAGACGGAAGACGAAATTAACTGGCTACAGAGCTCTACAAAGAATAGTTCCAGGATTAAAGAGGGCACAGAACCGACAGCGGGGTACGTCGTGATCTAGGCCTAAGCAAGTGACGCAGTAAGAATAGAAGTCTCGGTGTGGTATTTGTTTTCCACAGGCGAGACAGTTATTGACTTTTTCAGACATCGGCTAGTGAAAGAAAAAGGAAGGATCCCCAATGGGGTATTTAGCTTTAGACATTTTCAGCTGAAGTTTGAAATCTGGAAACAGCTGACCAGCACTGTTGCGAATTGCTTCTGCTACGGGCTCCACAGCAAGAAAGACTGAGGTAATGGCGTCACCTGCTGTCCTTTATAGCTCGGACGACCTGACATCATCCAGCAAGAGACAGCAGCTGACACACAAAACCTTGACTCTGGTATTCAGACCAACTGAGGGCTATCACAGAATGGATAACCCAATGGTGAAGACTGCAGCAGTGAGAAAAGAAGAACATCTACTCACGCCAAAACACAAATGTCCAGAGATTCAATTCAAATGCCTTGGACCAGCTGGTTGACACCCCCAGAAGAGGTGGTAATATCTTGGACTTGGTATTAACCAACATGAGTAACCACTGCAGCATCCCTACAGTGTCACCCTACTTGGTAAGGTCCAACCATAAGTGGTCACTTTCGAAGTCACCATCTACTCTGATCCCCCCTAGCTAGGGTCAAACAAAAAAACACTTTTCCAAAGCTGATTACAACCTCCTGAGAGAGGGTATAAACAACTTCACAGCCCCCTCCTACTCTGTAGGAACTGGCACAAATGTCCAAACCTATACCAAAGTACTATATGGGCATTTACTTAGCTGCATGGAATCGAGAATACCAGACAGGACAAAATCCTCCTCCTCAAGAAACAGTAAATGTGCCTGGTGGACATCTGCAATAAACTCTTAAGGAAAAAAATGCTGTCCAGGACCACGAAGGAGCAGGTGCCTAACTGGACGCACTCTCTCCTATAAGAGCACTAGTGAAAACCTCCAATGCTAACAGAGTCTAAACTGGCCACATCTGATAAAGACAATCATAACACCTTCTTCACATATGAAGCATTCAGATCTGCTCAAAACTGGTAGTCAAGGACACCGTATACACAAAACTCTGTAGATATAGCCAACCTGCTAGCAGACAGGTTCAGCAAAAACTTCACCCCTCTACCCCCCAATCAGTAAATCAGGACAGCCCCAGCACCTGTCATCATCCCCTTATCTCAAGGGAGCAAATCATCACTGCCCTCTCAAAGATAAAAAACACAGCCTCCATGGGACCAGGCAACATTCCAGGCTGTGTCCTACATAAACTCAGGCAAAAGCTCTCAGCACCATTAGGCATCCTATTCAACCAAAGGTCGAGTACCAGCTTCGTCCCAGCCGAATGGAGGACAGCCACTGTCATCTTTCTTCACAAAGGTGGAGCATCCACTGATCCAGGAAATTATAGGCCCATCAGCCTAACTAGCCTGATCTGCAAGGCCATGGAATGCATTATCACAGACCTCATTAACAAGGATATTGGCAACCTCCAAGCACTTGATCCCACACAGTTTGGTTTTGTCAAGAGGAGGTCATGTCTGTTAAATCTGGTCAACTTCTTTGAGGCAGTCACCACATTCAAGGGGAAGATGGAGTACATCGCCTACCTTGACCTGGCCAAAGCCTTCAATACTATTCCCTACTCAGATACAATAGATAAACACTCTTAATTAGGCATCAACCCTTATGTTACTAGATGGGTAGCTAACTGGCCACTGATAGAACCCACTCAGTCAAAATGGGGGAAGCCACCTCTAGTAGTAGACCCATAAAGTGCAGTTGTGTACACTTACCATAAATGTAGATGCTCAAGTGAATTCACTGTTGCAGTCCTTACAAATGGGTTATCCGGCTCCCGGTAGCCCGCAGTCAGCCAGAATACCAAAGTCCTTGGTATATGATGTCGGCTGCCTCCGGATTAAGCCTGACGGCAGGATGTCGGGTATAAAGGCAGGCAGCCAACGTCATTTCCTCAGTTTTTCTTGCCATAACTGTCAGGAGCCCCTAAAAAAGTAAGCCCAGGTAAAGAAAAAATCCAGTCTGTGCCCCAGGAAAAAAGGGGGATGGAAGGGGAGGAAACCAGGACTGCAACAGTGAATACACTCGAACATCTACATTTATGGTAAGTGTACACAACTGTACTATGTTCATCATGTTTCAGTGTTGCAGTCCTTACAAATGGGTTGATTCCCAAAGCCCAGGAAAAAACAAAAAGGGAGGAGGAACACCACTGATTAATGGTTGGTAAGAATGCCCTGCAACACTGCAGTGGCAAAACCAGCCCTGGACTTAGACAAGGGCAAATTGTAATGTATGTTGAAAGTGTGGACAGAGGTCCAGGTAGCTGCTTCCAGGATGTCCTTAGTAGGGACACCTCTAAGAAAAGCTGATGAGGTAGCTCTAGCAGAATGGGTCCTAATGCCCTGAGGAGGAACCTTGCCATGCTGTAAGTAACAAAAGTGAATACAATGAGCAATCCACTTAGAAATAGTCTGTTTAGAAATAGCTTTGCCCTGGGCTCCAGCAGCAAAACTGACCAACAACTGATCTGACTTTCAGAAAGGTTTAGTCCTATCCAGGTAAAATCCAAGTTGCCTATGCACATCCAGAGAATGTAGCAACCATTCTCCTCTATTCTGAGGATTAGGAAAGAAGGTAGGCAGGTGGATCGACTGGTTAAGAGTCAGGCTAGAAGCCATCTTAAGCATAAAAGAAGGATTAGTCTGAAGAGAAACCCGATCCACACGGAAAGTGATAAAAGGCTCTATTGCCATTAGGGCCTGCAGCTCAGACACTCTTCTAGCTGAAGTAATGGCCAAAAGGAAAACAATTTTCCAGGAGAGAAACTTCAAATCTGCTGAGGCAGCAGGCTCAAAGGGAGGCAGAGTAAGTTTCCCAAGCACAACATTAAGATCCCAAGCAGGAGTAGGCGCCCTTCTAGGAGGCTTTAAATTGCTAACTCCCCTGAGGAATTGTTTCATCAGGGGATGAGAGAAAATGGGTTGTTCAAAGGAACAATGAGCAAAAATAGCTGAAGCATGAATCTTGATAGAAGAGAAGGAAAGTCTGCCATTAAATAAACCTGCCAGATAATCAAGAATTAGAGGAAGAGTAGGTTGAGGTGGGTCTTCTCTCCTCTAGTCTGCATCCAAATGGAGAATCTTTTCCACTTATCTGCATAAGATTTCCTAGTACTAGGCCTCCTGGCCTCACGAAGGACCTCAACTACCTGTTGAGAAAGGCTTAAATTATGAGCCAGGCAGTCAAATGCAGAGACTGAAGGTGAGGATGCAGAATCTTTCCTCCTTCCTGAGCCAAGAGATTTGGTATTGGGGAAGATGCCAAACCACAGACTGGGAGAGACTGCGAAGAAGTGGATACCAATGCTGCCTAGGCCAGTCTGGAGCTATGACGATGGCCCTTGGTTTTTCGTCCCTTATCTTTAACAACACTCTGGGAAAAAGAGGCAGAGGAGGGAATGCATAGATCAATAGCTGTGTCCAGGGGAAGGACACAGCATCCACTTTCCAAACTTTGTCATGATGATCCATGGTGCAAAAGGTTGGAAGAAGGTGGATGGCCGGAGAAGAAAAGAGATCCACCTGAGGAGTGCCCCAATGCTGAATGATGTGATGGAAGATGGTCCTGTTTAGTTGCCACACATGAGGATCCAGGCCCTGCCTGCTCAATTGGTCTGCCAAGGTGATGAGCCTTCCTGGAATAAACTGGGCTATCAGATGAATGCCCAAAGAGGCTGCCATGGACCATAGTCTCATGCTTTGTTTGCACAGGGGGTAAGAGCGAGTCCCTCCCTGCTTGTTGATGTACCACATGATTGTAGTGTTGTCTGTCCTGACTAGAAGAGTACCAGGAGAGAGAAGATGCTTGAAAGCCATCAAGGCCTGCTGGACTGCCATCATCTCCTTCAGATTTATGTGCAGTTGAGCTTGTTGATAGGTCCAAGTTCCCTGAATACATGTGCCCTCTAGATGTGCTCCCCAAGCGTAGTCCGAGGCAACCGTGGTGAGAGTCTGGCTGGCAGGAGGTGGACAGAATGGTAGGCCTTTGTTCTGTGCACAGGCCATTGCCCACCAAAGGAACTCCGTCTGCAGGCAGGGAACCAGAGGAAGAATCAAGTCTAAATCCTGAGTGTGTTAACACCAAAGGTTTTTGAGGTACCACTGTATTTTCCTCATATGCAGTCTTGCATATAGAATCATTACAATACATGAAGCCATGAACCCCAGGGCTTGCAGGAATTGCCTTGCAGAGAGCTGGGTCATGCTTGCCAAGTCCTTGAAGTAATTTGAAGGATCCATCTGTTTCTGTTGAGGGAGGGATACCATCTGGGTAGCTGTGTTCAGACTCACTCCCAGGAATACAATCTCCCTGGTGGGTACCAATTTTGACTTCTTTTCATTGACTGTGTAGCCCAAAGTAGTGAGAAGGTTCTTTACAAAGTCCAAATCCTTTAGACGTTGCTCTGGAGAGCTTGCTTGAATAAGGCAATCGTCCAAGTAAGGGTAAATCTGAATGTTTCTTTGCCTGCAAAAGGCAATGATGGAGCTAGACATTTTGTAAAAACTCTGGGAGCAGTAGATAAGCCAAAGGGAAGTGCAGAGAATTGGAAGTGCCTGTTCCCCGCTCTGAAATGAAGGAACTGCCTGCAGCTTTCTCTTATTGGGATGTGCAAAGTAAGCTTCCCTTAGGTCCAAAGTCACCAGCCAGGAATTCTTGGCCAGCATTGGCAGCAACCCTCTGAAGGGTGAGCATTTTGAATTTGGGGATCACCAGAAAGGTGTTTAGAAAGGACAAATCCAGAATAGGATGCCAGGTGCCCCCTTTTATGGGAACCAGGAAAAGTCTTGAGTTAAAAACCCTGGCCTATCTGAAGTGCAGGAACTGGCTCTATGGCTCCCAGGTTTAGCAAGGAAGAAACTTGGAATTCTGCTTCTGCCCTTTGAAGTGGGGGAATATCTGGGTATCCTTGGAGGACTGGGAAGGTGTGAAAGGAGAATTTGTAGCCTTGAGATACTATTTTTAGCACCCATTTGTCATCCGTGATAGTGTGCCAGACATCTGCAAAAATGGCTAACCTTCCCCCCAAAGGAAACCCTGGGCCCGCAAAGGCAAGCAGGGGGAAAGCCTTAGTCATTGAGAAGATTTGCTTTGGGAAGTCTGCTTAGAACTCCCAGTTTTAGAAGATGAAACCTGCCAGTGTTTAACCTCGTGAAGGGTGGAAGTCTGTCCCCTGGAAGACCTGTAGCCCCTGGATCTAGTACGACCCTGTTTACTAGGGTCAGGAAAAATCAACTCTTAGAAGGGTAATGCCTGCTAAAACAAGGAGGCTGAACTTGCAGAAAGTCCTTAACAGTTTGCATAGATTTAGCCTTATCCTCCAGCTTCTTAAACACCTCTTCTGCTTTGCTTCCAAAAAAAATTGTCCTTATGCAAAGGCACGTCCAGTAATTTAGACTTTACAGGTTCAGAAAGGGGCTGTTCCCTGAGCCAAGCATGTCTTCTGATAACAAAACCAGTGGCCGCTGATCTGCAAGAAGCCTCCAAAGTGGCAAACCCACAATGTAGAGAATGTTTAGTAACCAGAGTGGCAGAATTCAATATGTTTTGCATGTCCTTATTCTCCATCAGGGAAGGAACACCAGCAGTTTTAGTCTTGATAGCCTCCAAAGTATGCTGCTGATACTTAAGCATATGAAAGAGACAATTAACAGACCTATCACCCAGGGTGGAAGAAGTATAAACCTTTTTACCCCACCTAAGGCCCTAGATTCCCTGTCAGAAGGAACAGCATTTTTAGCAACCGTGGCTTTAACACCCTTAGGGCCCTGAGAAATAATCTCTGGATCAGCAGTAGGATTCTTGAAAAGGAACTGATGAGAATCAGGAACTCTATAATACAGAACGGAGTGTCAAAAAATTCTCCATGAAAACTTCAACAACAACTTCCAAAACCGGAGGAATAGCCAAAGGCTTATGCTGAGGCAAAACCAAGAACTCCCTAATCCGCTTCTTAGACTGAGGGTAATCCTGACTTTCCCATCTAAAATGCTCCCAGAGTATCCCCAAAAGAGAAATCTTCTGGGGGGGAGGCAAAAGGGATGAAGTCTTCAGCATCAGAGTCCTCAAAACCAGAAAAAAGCTTAGAATGTCCTTCATTAGCAGAGTTGCTAGAAATTTCTGAGTCTGAGGCAGACAAAACATCCGGGGACGATTCCCTAGCCCTCTTGGAAGGATGCTGACAGCCCCTGATAAGAGTTAAGAGATCACTAGCCATCTTAACCATCTGAGCCAGAGGTAATTGAGGGGAGGCCGATGCCTGTTTAGTAGTAGATTTTCTGCAGACAGGCTTACTAGAAAGCCGGAGTGACTTGTAAGGCCTAGCCACCGCAGAAATGTGGGCTGAGGTAGTCTGCCTGGATCTGGTCTCTGGGCAGAGAAAAGAGGCCTCAGAAGCTGGCGTCTGCCTAGCGGCTCTGGAGCCATCAGAGGCAACGACTGACGGAGGGGTCAGAAGACAAGGCAGAAACCTGAGAAATGGAGGACTCAAGAAAAGCCTCTGAAGATGCCTGCTACTGAACATCAGCGGAATGAAGGAGCAAGAAAAGTGTCTCACTGGCTGCCGCTGGACCGACAACCAACTTAACAGGGATGTCGTCGGTTAATTTAACCCTAGGCCTGTCGCAGTCCTTATCCTTGTGCTTCTTAGGCACATCCGAAGTCGGGAGACCAAAAGACGCCATACCAACAAACGCAGGCCAAACTCCGAAGTGCTTATACAAAACTCTAGCTCTGCGGCGTATGGTACATGGATTAAAAGAAGCACAGAGATCACAATTTGGGACGTCATGCTCAAGGCCCAAACAAGTAATACAGTAAGAATGAAAATCATGATGTGGAATCTGTTTTCCACAGGCAAGACATTTATTAATTTTCTCGGACATTCGTTAAAGCAAGAAAAAAGGGTCCCCAACGGTGTACTTATCGGAGGATGTCTTCAACTTTAAAA
This sequence comes from Protopterus annectens, assembly GCF_019279795.1. Classification (NCBI taxonomy): domain Eukaryota; kingdom Metazoa; phylum Chordata; order Ceratodontiformes; family Protopteridae; genus Protopterus; species Protopterus annectens. The sequence continues at coordinate 1,954,112,608 of NC_056739.1, forward strand.
GTCAGAATACAAAAAGGAGGTAATCGGCCGACCGGCACTCATGCAAATTGCTTCTGCTTCGGCCTCCGTGGCAAGAAAGACTGAGGAAATTACATTGGCTGCCTGCCTTTATACCTGGCGTCCTGCTGTCAGGCTTAATCCGGAGGCAGCCAACGTCATATATCAATGGACTTTGGTATTCTGGCCGACTGCGGGCTACCGGGAGCTGGATAACCCATTAGTAAGGACTACAACAGTGAAACATGATGAACATTGAGCGGCGTACCCCAAGGATCAGTCTTGGGGCCTCTTCTGTTTGGGTATACTTTCTAAGGCGCAAGCCAAAACTAGTGGTCTGTCCAAGTTTACAGATGACTGTAAGCTGGGCGAGGTCTTAAATTCTCCTAGTAATATGAATATCTTATCTTCCAAGAGGGCCTTACCCAAACTAACAAATGGTGCCAGAAGCATTCAAATGGAATGCCAAGAAATGTATCATTATCCCCACTGGGGAAAATGGCGTCCCCACTAATTATCACATTAATAACAATGTACTACGCACGCAATCAGTTGTGAGGGACTTGGGCACCCAGTTTGATAGCAAGCTGACTTGACCACCATGTTGCCTCCATTGTACGGAAGGCTTTCTATATGGCCCACCTCACTATGAAGCGCATCTCATCCAGGGACAAGGAAGTCATAACATCCCTGTATTCTTCCCTTACAAGGCCCATTATTAAGTACAATACACCCTTCGGCATGTACCTTGCCAGCACATGCAGCAGCTGGAGAGACCAGAGGTTCCTGACTAGGAAAATTACCTTGCCAGCACATGCAGCAGCTGGAGAGACCAGAGGTTCCTGACTAGGAAAATCCAGGGTCTCAAACACCTACCCTATATAGAGAGGCTAAAAACCCTGTCCCTCTATTCATTCGCATACAGACTGTTCATAGGTGACCTGTGACTAGCATACAAAGCCATCTTAGACTCACCCAGCTTTGATGGAGTTGCTGCATATCCTTAAGTCAAACTACACTCGTGCAACCCGCACGCAAAGCCTCAACCTGGTCTGTGACATTAATAGAACTTGTTGGCAGTATAGATTTGTGTCCCAAACACTCCCCCATCTGTGGAATAGACTCCCTCTCCATGTCAAGCAGAGTACCACACTAGCCCTCTTGACGACTGGATGGGAAACGGAAAATACACCTCTGGGATCCCACCTGTGTCCCTGCTGGACGGGGGAAACAGGTGCTGACTTTGTAGAAACATGGGCAAAATTCTTGGCTAGGCTTATAAGGGCCTCCAGGCCAATAACCTAGTATCGTCCTATGAACCTATAACTGGAAGGAAAGCCATTTTATTTTGGCATGTTGGGTTGAATAATTCTGGATAATCCTTCAATCAACACTCACCTTTCATTTAAGGATTTCAGCAGAGAAAGTACAAATTCATCTCTCTCTAAGCAGGAGGACTTTCAGGATTTCATATTTACATATGCTGGTAAATTCTGGGAACCTAGCAAGGTGCCCACCAAAGGAACTCCAGGCAGGGAACCAGAGGAAGAATCAAGTCTAAATCCTGTGTGTTGACACCAAAGGTTTTGAGGTACCACTGTATTTTCCTCATATGCAGTCTTGCATATAGAATCATTACAATACATGAAGCCATGAACCCCAGGGCTTGCAGGCTGGGTCATGCTTGCCAAGTCCTTGAAGTAATTTGAAGGATCCATATGTTTCTGTTGAGGGAGGGATACCATCTGGGTAGCTGTGTTCAGACTCACCCCAGGAATACAATCTCCTGGTGGGTACCAATTTTGACTTCTTTTCATTGACTGTGTAGCCCAAAGTAGTGGTTCTTTGAATAAGGCAATCGTCCAAGTAAGGGTAAATCTGAATGTTTCTTTGCCTGCAAAAGGCAATGATGGAGCTAGACATTTTGTAAAAACTCTGGGAGCAGTAGATAAGCCAAAGGGAAGTGCAGAGAATTGTTCCCCGCTCTGAAATGAAGGAACTGCCTGCAGCTTTCTCTTATTGGGATGTGCAAAGTAAGCTTCCCTTAGGTCCAAAGTCACCAGCCAGGAATTCTTGGCCAGCATTGGCAGCAACCCTCTGAAGGGTGAGCATTTTGAATTTGGGGATCACCAGAAAGGTGTTTAGAAAGGACAAATCCAGAATAGGATGCCAGGTTTATGGGAACCAGGAAAAGTCTTGAGTTAAAAACCCTGGCCTATCTGAAGTGCAGGAACTGGCTCTATGGCTCCCAGGTTTAGCAAGGAAGAAACTTGGAATTCTGCTTCTGCCCTTTGAAGTGGGGGAATATCTGGGTATCCTGGAGGACTGGGAAGAGGAGAATTTGTAGCCTTGAGATACTATTTTTAGCACCCATTTGTCATCCGATAGTGTGCCAGACATCTGCAAAATGGCTAACCTTCCCCAAAGGAAACCCTGGGCCCAAAGGCAAGCAGGGGAAAGCCTTAGTCATTGAGAAGATTTGCTTTGGGAAGTCTGCTTAGAACTCCCAGCTTTAGAAGATGAAACCTGCCAGTGTTTAACCTCTTGAAGGGTGGAAGTCTGTCCCTGGAAGACCTGTAGCCTGGATCTAGTGCGACCCTGTTTACCAGGGTCAGGAAAAATCAACTCTTAGAAGGGTAATGCCTGCTAAAACAAGGAGGCTGAACTTGCAGAAAGTCCTTAACAGTTTGCATAGATTTAGCCTTATCCTCCAGAAACACCTCTTCTGCTTTGCTTCCAAAAAAAATTGTCCTTATGCAAAGGCACGTCCAGTAATTTAGACTTTACAGGTTCAGAAAGGGGCTGTTCCCTGAGCCAAGCATGTCTTCTGATAACAAAACCAGTGGCCGCTGATCTGCAAGAAGCCTCCAAAGTGGCAAACCCACAATGTAGAGAATGTTTAGTAACCAGAGTGGCAGAATTCAATATGTTTTGCAAGTCCTTATTCTCCATCAGGGAAGGAACACCAGCAGTTTTAGTCTTGATAGCCTCCAAAGTATGCTGCTGATACTTAAGCATATGAAAGAGACAATTAACAGACCTATCACCCAGGGTGGAAGAAGTATAAACCTTTTTACCCCACCTAAGGCCCTAGATTCCCTGTCAGAAGGAACAGCATTTTAGCAACCGGAGGGCCCTGAGAAATAATCTCTGGATCAGCAGTAGGATTCTTGAAAAGGAACTGATGAGAATCAGGAACTCTATAATACAGAACGGAGTGTCAAAAAATTCTCCATGAAAACTTCAACAACAACTTCCAAAACCAGAGGAATAGCCAAAGGCTTATGCTGAGGCAAAACCAAGAACTCCCTAATCCGCTTCTTAGACTGAGGGTAATCCTGACTTTCCCATCTAAAATGCTCGTATCCCCAAAAGAGAAATCTTCTGGATGGAGTCTTCAGCATCAGAGTCCTCAAAACCAGAAAAAAGCTTAGAGGACTTTCAGGATTTCATATTTACATATGCTGGTAAATTCTGGGAACCTAGCAAGGCTAATTTTATCACTGACACAGTGGCAGCCAATCAAAATACATCATCAGCACTGTCATAAGAACAGTGAGTGTTTTATCTGAGAAAGAGAAGATATTAAAGAATTCTGACAGATCTTAGTCTTGGGACATGTAAGCCTGACAACTCACTATTCTGAAGGTTAAGGTTGGAGAAAAATAAGTTATGTACTTACCATAATGTCCCATCTATGTTGTTGCTTTTCATTTGTCTTCAATCCATGGGACTCGGAGCTGGCATAGATACGACTCGGCCGCATACTCCAGTATTGGATCCAAAGTCCAAGCTCCTACCCTACCCATAACTCCCCTGTCTCCCTCCTCCCCTCAGATCGTGTTTGTTGCAGAAAAACAGCAGCATCCCCAACTGCACTACATGCCTATAAAAATGGCACTACCAATGAAAGACTTATAGAGGAAAACATTTTTGCCAGGATAGTGGGACTATGACTCTCTCATCCGGTCGACTACACAATCCACACAAGGCAGGGGGAAAGAGGGACAGACAGAAGACAAATGGAAAGCAACAACTCAGATGGAACATTATGGAAAGTACATAACTTATTTATCTGAAGTTGTTGTTTTCATTTGTTCTTCATCCTGAGGAACAGAGTCCTCAACAATCAATCAGACCTGGGTGGTCCTCATGGAAGGATATTCCAGAGCACGGCTGAGCCAAAGGGTGGCCCTGTCCCTAGAAAGAAGATTCAGTTTATAATGGCAGATAAACGTGTGAGATGAAGTCTAGGTAGCCGCAGAATAAATATCATCTAAGGGAACCTTAGACCAGAAGGCCACAGATGTGGCAAATGACCTGGAGAGGCTGAAGGGATGGACTCCTCAGCATCAGAGTCTTCGTAAGGAGAATAAGAAGCCTCAGGAGGGTCTGTATGATCTGAGTCATCAGAGGAATCATCCGTGGCTACTGGCTCAGGGGGCTCTGCTCTAGGCCTCTTTTCTGGAGGAGGGAGAGAGGCCCTGTCTGGATGAGGCTGGGCTCCACGAATTAAAGAGATGAGATCCTCTGCCAAAGAAAGCATATGGGAGCTGGTGCTGGGCCTGTGAGAGGGGGGCTTGGCAGGCACAGGTTTTGATGCTTTGGCTGCTTTAGCCCTGGCAAAGGCCTTAATAGACATAGCTGGAGGAGGCCTAGCAGCTCCACGTGCAGGGGTAGAAACATCTAGGGGAATGGTGTCTGATAAATCCTGTGAAATCGCAACAGAAGGTTGGAATTCAGAAGCCGTTTCTACCAGGTTAGAAGAGGCCTCGGTAGAAGGCAAGTTATCGGCTGAAGAAAGAACCGCTTGCTCGGTTTCGGCCGAAACCGAGACACTCGTGGTTTGCTTAACCGCGGTTTCGGCCCAAACCGCGGACCGCGAGTGTCGGTCCTTTCTTTGCGCTTTTGGTTATTTGCGTAGTCGGAGGATCCGACGGCATAATGTAGGCAAAATCGAGCGAAAATCTGTTCAGCAAAGTCCGGCGACGCCTAAGCGTCCGTCGGTTAAAGAAGCACAGGCTAGACAAGCTGCTACGCCGTGGTCTGGGCCTAAACAATGTATGCAATAGGAGTGGAAATCTTTATGAGGTATTTGTTTCCCACAAGATAAACAGTTATTAACTTTCTCTGACATCGGCTGAGGCAAGAAAGAGTCCCCAACGGGTACTTAGCTTTATAGAAGTCTTCGGTAGTATTCGTAGTAGTAATCTCTGGATCTGACCGACCGGCACTTGCGAACAGCTTCTGCTCGGCCATGCGGCAAGAAAGACTGGGGAAAATGGCATCGGCTGATGCCTTTATACCCGAATGACTGCCGCAATGACGTCGGGTGAAGTGCGACACCAGCCGAAGCCAGACCCAGACTTTGGAATCCGGCCGACCGAAGGGCTGCCTGACGACAGGACAACCCATTTGTAAAGACTGCAGATGCATCCTTGAAGGACATCCCTTTGGCTCAATAGGTCAAGGAAATGCATTCAAAAATCCATCACGCCATAGTGACTTTAGAGACGGGCTTACCCAAGAAAGGTTTGGAAAAGGACACCGAGCTGGTACGACTTATGAAAGGACTTTGTTCTATGTAAATAAAAACACAGCTGCCTGTGAACATTAAGCAAGTGCAATTTGTACTCCCCTTTATTCTGGAAATTTGGAAAGAAAACTGGTAGATTAATGACCTGGTTAATATTAGACTCAGATGCCACTTTGGCTAGAAAGGATGGATTGGTCTGTAGACACCCCCTATCTTTATGGAAGACCATATAAGGGGGTTTAATAGATAAGGCCTGGATCCCAGGAACTCTCTTGGCTCAAGTAATCACTACCAAAAAAGCCGTCTTCCAAGACAGAAACTGCAAATCAACTGTGGTTGTTGGTTTGAATGGAGGAGAGACCAAGGCTTGCAACACAAAGGTAAAATCCCAAGGGGGCATTGGGGTCCCTAATCGGGGACCTAAGAAGAAAGGTGCCTTTCAAAAAGGCCTTACAAAGCTTAGAGGAAGTCAATGATGCCAAATTTTCAGTCCTAGCTATTATGGGAACTGGAGCAACCAAGACATGAGCTTCAGGCTGACTGGGTGAGGCATCCTTGAGGGATGTGTAATCAGACCCAGAACAGGATCTAGAATTCAAGGGGGACACCTTACATGATACCACAGAGTGGGGAACCAAACTTGGCGAGGTCAGAAAGGGGCAATGAGGATCACAGAGATCCCCAGCCATCGAGCTTTCTGAATGAACTTGGGAACTAGAGGGAGAGGAGAATAAGCATACAGTAGACCGAAGGGCCAAGCATGAACTACAGTGTCACTGGGGGACTTCCCGGAGGTGGGGCTGGGAGCAAAATATTTGCTGCACTTCATGTTGGAAGGAGAGGCGAAGAGATCACAGCAAGACTGACCCCACTTTAGAAAGATCCTTTTCGCTACTGAAAGATTCAGAAACCACTCGTAAGGCATCAGAATAAACCTACTGAGCCTGTCCGCCAAAATGTTCGACCTCCCCGGAATGTGTGTTGCTTCCAAAAAATGGCCAGTGGAGATCACCCATTCCCACATTCTCATAGCTTGGCGACAAAGGGGATAAGATCTGGTCCCCCTTGTTCGTTGATGTACCAGACCATTGACATATTGTCGGTCTGAATGGCAATAGTCCCTGGAGGAAGAAAGGCTCGGAGAGTCTGCAACGCCAAAAGCACTGCCCTCACCTCCAGGACACTGATATGCAAATTGGTCTCCACGGATGACCACGTGCCTTGGACCATGCTTCCCATGCAATGCTTCTCCCACCTGAGCAGGGAGGTGTCCATGGTCACCGTGACCATGGGGGACAGAAGAACAAACAGACAACTCTGGAGGAGATCTGGGGATTGGAGCCACCAATGAAGGCAGCCACTGCAAACAAGGGACAGACTAACAGTGTGACAATGGAAGGTCTAACAAGGACCACTGCACAGATAAAGCCAACTGCAGAACTCTCAAATGAAGATGTGCAGTTGGGACAAGAGTGACTGCAGCCGCCATGGATCCCAACTCCCAAAGAACTACACCCGCCAGGGGAAGGTTGGCTTGAAGAATGTAAAGCATATGATGACAGAGTGATAACAACCTGTCTTGAGGTAGAAACACCCTGTCCTGGGGTTGTACCTATCCAAGCTCCTATGAAGTCCAGTACCTGCATAGGTGCCAGCTGAGACTTGCTGACATTTATGGTTATACCCACAAGACGGGCAATGTGAAGTAGATGGTCACTGGCTTGAATCAGTCAATGCCTGGAGAAAGCGGAGAGGAGCCAATTGTCCAGATAGGGAAAGACTTGAAACCCCTGCAGCCGCAGGTGAGCAGCCACTACCACCATCACTTTGGTGAACACCCAGGGGGGGGGGGGGCGGTGCAGAGCACTCTGAACTGAAAATGGTTGGCTCCCAGCTGGAAGCAGAGGAACCTCCAAGAATGCCTGTCCAACTTGACATGGTAGTATGTGTCCTGTAGGTCAACCAAGTACATCCAGTCGTTCATCTGCAGGAATGGCACAGTGGATTGAAGGGTGACCACCTGGAACTTTGCCTTGGCAACGGACAGGTTCAGGCTTGAAAGATCCAGATCAAGTCCCCCATTTTTCTTTGGCATCAAAATGAACCTGGAATAAATGCCGGATCCAGACTGGTCTGGGGGGATGGGCTGGATGACTCGCTTTTCGAGCAGCCTAGCAATTTCCATGGCTGCCTCCTCCCGTCGACTGGGTGGCACATCTGGGAGGTGTCTGGGTGGAACTGGGGGATGTAGAAAAGGAACCGAATAGGTTCATAGGTTCATAGAGCAGTGACGCTGAAGTAATCCTGGGGTATATCTGCAATCTCCCATCCATTGGTCAAGATTCCTCTTGAACAAGACCAGAGAGGTGCTCTGCCTCCCACAGCAGGAGTCTCTGGGTGATGAAGGCAGCATAAGACATATTGGTGAGGAACTTTTGGGGCCTTTCAAGCTGCAGCAGGTGTCTGGTCAGATACATTCGAGCGGGGCATTGTACTCAATCATGAAGGTTTTCCTCTACTTTAGCTTTATATGAGTGTAAAATCTAAAGGCTACTGTCAACCCTGGGTCCCTAGATTCTGATGACTTTTTTCTGTCAGTCAGTGGATTGCCAATATGGGTAGCTAGGGTAGCCTTTTTTTTTCCCAAAGGGTATGACTATGCATTTTGTTATCCATTTCTGTGAGGCCAGTTTGCAGTCATCTGCAAACTTTGTCAGCCATAACCCTCCTGTGTTTGCTTGTACTTCAGAAAAGTAGATGCCGAACAAGAGTGGACCCAGGACTGAGCCCTGTGGGACACCACTTGTGACAGGCTTTGAGTCTGACATGGCTCCAGCAACTCTGACCCTGTGGGTTCTGTCACTTAGCCTCTGGATATGATCTGCAGAACCAAACGATTGTTTGTTATTGACTCCCAGGCTGTTGGGTGCAGAAATAATCGCCCCCAACTGCCTCCAGAGATGAGCAGTTGGGCAACCCCTCAGGGATGCTGGAAGGGTCTGTCCAAGAAGGAATCTGGAGACTCTCGACTTTTTGTACCCCCTCTGCCATGAGGGCGGCGTTTATCGTATCCTCCCTCTGCCTCTGGGGGAAGGCAAATCCTGAGCATCTTGGGAAGAGCCTTGAGTCTTCCGAAACCACATCTTCCACACCCCACGCTGATTACTACAGAAGGATCATTGTGGGGTCGAGAAGCCGATCCTGACCGCAGATGTCTTGCCATCTTTCTTGCTCTGGACTAAGGTGTCACAAACTGTTTTCCCAAACAAGGTGGAACCATCACAGGGGAGGCGTTCATGCAAGATGCCTTGCAGGACTCAAAAAAAAAAGCACAAAGCTGGAGCCAGGCATGTCATCTAATGGCCACGCCCTAAAAGTGCCCTCGGTAACATGTGACAGAAGACTCATGGATGTATTGGAAATGGATGCAAGGATGGCCATGCGGGAAGAAAAAAACTTCTTCTCCTCTGCCAACATGGACCCTGGAGCAGACTCGGCAACTTCTTTAACCAGGTCCCTTTGTAGTCTGACTACATATGCCAAATAATTCAGTGCACATAAGGCAAAGGTGGCCGATGCATAGGCCCACTTCCCAAAACAATCCATCGCCTGAGACTCCCTGTCTGGAGGATGAACTAAAGAACTCTCCTGTACGAGCTTTTTTTTGGTGGCTGCCGCAACCACTATGGCATCGACCGGGGACCCCTCGAACCAGTGCTGTCTGTCTGAAGGAGCACAGAGTACCTTTGTCAGATGCCTGGGGATAGGCTCAACTGTATCTGGTTCCTTCCATGCCCTAGAAGAAATCAGATTCACTAGAGGATCCACAGGAGGGGATACCCAGGCGGTAGAGCTTCCTCTTCCAAATGCCTCCAGGAATACAGACTCATCTGGGCTGGGCTTCTAGGCAGACCACCCACCACGTTGCCAAAGGATCTCCATGATGTCTCCAAAGGAGACATCATCCGGGGGTGATCAAGGAGAACCCTCCCCTTCCTTTAAGTTGGTGTCCTCTGTGATGGACTCCTGTGGGGAGTCCAAGTGCCTCCTCTTGCATGTGCACTTCTGAGGGGGCTCTACTGGGGGGCTGGGATTCCAGGGAGGACTTGGAAGCTTCAGGGAGTTCCCATGAGGGAAAATTCTGGACAGAATGGCGACAGGCTGTCCTTGGGGGGGGGGGGGCAGACTCCTGGCCAGAAAAACAGGGAGCCAGGATGAACTCTGAGGAGGAAAGCATCAAGGGTCTCGGAGAAGCTGAGAGGACCCCCTCCACCACCCTGAAGGCAGACGGTTGGATCTACTGCCACCTGCATCGAGGGAGAGCCAGAACCGAGCCTCCCAGAACAGAGACTCTGAGAGCGAGGGCAGACTCCGAAAGCCTCAAAGTCGATGCCATCCTCTCTGACCAGACCACAAGGTTAAGGCTCAGAGAGTTGGTTGACTCTGAAAACATTGGAACCGAACCACTCACAGCAAAGGTTGGCGTCGAGGTATCAAGACCCATCGGTGCTCACATCTCGACACCAGGAAACGTCAGACCTGATGACTCCGAAACCGGAGGTCAGATCGGAGGAGGAGTAATGGGGAGAAAAGTGGACTGCATGCTCCCAGCCCCAGAGGGGGAAGGAGCAGGAAAGACTACCAAGTGAATCTGGGCCCGAATAAACTTCCACATCATCCTGTCCACCTCAGCTTCAGAGAGGCACTGAGAGGACCAAATAGAAGAAGCCACCAACCTGGGCCTGGAGTGGAGGCAGAGAGGGGGGGCAGAGCCCAGGAAGTCTCTGGCTACAGTGAAAAATGAGGCAAATGGAGCAGAGGACAGCACCGGGTCTGATCCGGTCGGGCCTTGGCCAGGGGCTGGGCCAAGGAACAGCAGTCAGGGGACTGCTTCTTAGGCCGATCCCGCTCCTTGGTTCGGGTCTTCTCCCCATCCCTGGGCTTCTTGGTTGGAGGTTGAATCCCAGAAGCTGGGGCGGAGGAAGAAGCACAGGCCTTAGAAGGGGGTGGAAGAAGGTCCTTTTCCTCCTTTCGAGGAAAGTGTGGGGATTGAAGCCTACACAGATCGAGCAGGAAAAATCCAGGTGAGGTACACCCAGACAGACTACAGAGTGTGGCCATCAGACGGTGGAAGCTTATGGTCACACTCTGCACATTTCCTGAAGTCTGGCTTGGGGGTATTGGCCATTGCAACAGCAAAGAAACACATCACCCACTCATTCACCACAAAGAGGAGAAATAAACAGAGAAACTTTTTTTTTTTTTTTTTACCAACGCCACACAGCGATAGGAGAGGGTAAAAAGGAAGACAAAGCGACAAGATACCAGAAAAAGAGAAGGAAAAAAGCCAAAATGTTACCACTTACTGCTAAATGGAGCTCGGAACTAAGGAACCACACTGCTGTTCCAAGTGGCAAACAAGATCTGAGAGGAAGAGGGAGACAGGGGCATTATGGGTAGTGTAGGAGCTTGGACTTTGATCCGACACAGATACGACTCGGCCGCATACTCCAGCCTCATCTCCAGAGTCCTTCGGGTTGAAGAGCAAATTAAAACAAGTTCAGATGTATAAGCTTTCTTATCAAAACTATCAAATGATTTCCTATCTTTGACAGAAGGAATACGGTTAGTTGTCAAAAGATGTTTTTCAGATGATGGTTTTGATTGGAAATCACTGCAAGGTCTGATCTAGGGTTTGGAAAAAAAATTGTGTGTCTGTGGAATCTTATACAATTTATCAGATTTCTTGGAGATAGGAAGCCAACTATAGACAGACAGCAGGCTGCCAAGAAAGCAACCTCCAATATTGAAAGAAAAGGGATTAGGAACAGCTGCAGGCTGAGAAAAATTCAGCTGTAATAAGTCACAATATCTTTACTGGATCCTGGTATTTTTGTTCCCACTCCCTGCCTAGTTAAACACATAGGACTGGTCATAAGCAGTTAGCCTTGATCAGAAATCAGACTGCTTTCTAAAAGATCAAGCTCTTCCTTTGACTCCCACAATGCACTACTCCATCCTCAGCACTTTGGATCGTGTTTAGCTAAATTTCAAAGTCAAAGGCCCAAGATATTTGCAAAAAGAGAGGAACAGACAGGACTTGGAAGGTCTGCAAGATTTGTCAGGAGAGAACTGTGTCAATTTGGAGGCAGGAGGATGATTTGTTAAGGGGGACAGACAAGGACAATCAAAACCCAACATTATGGCAAGTACGCAACTCTTGTAGCCTTGGTTACCCAGCCAATCCACTTCAAATATGTGGGTGAGTCCCCAGCTATATGTCGTGAGACGCATGACAGCATACCACAGAGTACGGTAGCCCCATAGAAAGACCTTCACTCTAAAGATCATATCTTGCGTACAGTATTAGTAAATCTTGCCTAAGTAGGCAGTGAAGCCCATGTTGCTGTAGCACAAAGTATAAGGAGAAGAGTTTTTTTATACAGTAGCTGAAGTAGCCATAGCTCTGGTATAACGTGCCATTGATTTGAAAGGAAGAGTTTTCTGTTCGCAGAGGCATACACAAGTGATACAGGGTCTATCAATCACACACACACATGGCTACTTTAGGGTCTATATTAGATAATCGAAACTTTAGGTGATAGAATACCTAAAACTCGACACCTAAACAGCTAAAGCTATAAGCCGTGAATGGCTACTTCTGCGCATTTTTTCATAGGGAAAACAATTGCTTGTCTGGATTAAAAAAAAACTTTCAAAGCCTAATCAAGTGGGGGGCTGTACCCCCCCATAACCCCCTAACTAAATATACAAACTTCAAGATCACTCTACAGTGGAGAAAAGGGAAGCTTCCCGATAACGGGCAAGCACATTTTTTCTCTATGAAAAAATTCTCAAAGTGGCTGTTCGCGGTTTACTGCTTTCACTGTTTAGGTGTGAGCTTTAGGTATTCAATTACTTAAAGTTTCGACTGTATGATACAGACCCCCCTACTTTAGACATCTTTTGTCTGATTCTTGCAGAAGCAAAGGATACAAATAGCCTATCACACCTTCTGATGCTTTGCTCACTGCAACTCTAACAAATTTTTTTGCTGAGGTTACTGCTACTAGAAGAATGTTTTCAAATATAGAAATTTCAAATCAGTTGTACTGCCTAGTTTGAATACGGAGTAACTGATCTTCTCTAAATCCCAAAGTGGAATAACTTCCTTAATATTTGGCTGAAGGAGGAAGGTTTCTTTCAGGACAACTTTACAGATTATCTGCAATTATAAAGATTGAAGTTTGAAACCCTGGTGGAAGTTGGAAATTGCTGTCAAATGTACTTCAATAGTGGATAAACTGAAACAGTAATACAAAAGGATACTGGAGCTGAGAAGGGGTCCAGAACCAGCCAAATCACACATACAGATAACTTATTCCATTTGTCAAAGTAAACCCTCCTAGTCATAGGTTTCAGCATATTGGTAAGGATTTTGATGGGCAAAAAGGGTACCTGGCCATCAAGGAAACTGCAGAAGCCATATGGTTAGCTGACGGAACTGAATGTTTGCATGGGGACTGTCAGACAGGTGGGACAGGTGATCCAGAAGTTGACTTAGAAGTAATGGTTTCTTCTTGGAATAAGGCCAAAGCCAAGAGGAAAGGTACAGCTGTGTTGAGAACTTGACATAACTGTACATGTTAGAGTAGATCAGTGGTGATCTCTTGGGACTTTTTGCCATGACAGAAGCCCAAACTAGCCTGAACACCAAAGGCTTTTATCACCCCCAGCCCTTGCTTGCCGATGTCAGGACATCAGTGGCATACACGGTTATCTTTAGGTCTTTCCTGTCCAAGGTTTGAAGTCCAAATGTTAACCAGACAGACCACAACCTGCCCCACTGACCTTACTGATGGATACAGTCAGTCACTTTGCTGGAGGAAGGTGATAGGGTAACTACACCAATTTCAGGGGAAGCAAGATAGAGGGTCAGATGGGAGGGAAAGGGTACTGCAACACTGATATATTCGAACATCTACAATTATTGTTACATTAAACACAACTGCACTATGTTCTTCTAGGACAGTGTTACAATTCTTAGTTTTGGGAAGAATTCAAAAGATTTTTACTATAATGGTTAAAAGAGCATTCTATGCCAAGGATATCAGGCTCTGCAGGATGGCAGAGGCAAACCCTGTTCTTCCTCTTGAGACAGCACCAAGTTGGCACTGTTTGGTGAAAGTGTGTTGAGAAGACCAAGTAGCTACTTTCTGGGTTGGTGTCTCTTTCTAGAATACTGTTGTAGTTGCCTTTGTCCTGGTGACGTGAACCCTAACAAATATTTGTTTATCAAGGTTTGTACAGTGACTCAGCAGTGTGAACACTGACTCTAGATGATTGCCATTGTTGATATGACACCCTGACAACATGTGCACAAAAATAACTAAATAAAACTGAACAATGAATGTGTAACAAAAGGTAATATAGCTATTTGCTCTGAGATGGTCTGCTTCCCCAGAGCTCTCCCCTCCTTAAATTCTGCAACTGCCAACAGAGCTGATCAAATCTGTTAAGAATCTAATTCTGGTGAATTTCTTTACTAATTTATTTATTTTACTGCATTTGTTTACTATAGACTGGGCAGAAAGCCCTTTTCAGTGGAGGCCTGTGGAAAAAAGCTCAAGAAAAATTCCTACAATACATAAAGAACATAGTAAACAAAGATATATTTAAATATACAAAAATCAGAGAATCATTAACAGCAGCAACATGTAATTATGAAACTTCTTCCATGGAGAAAAGCACTGGAGGAGGGGGACATTATTTGTATACCTCTCTTTACGATACTCTTTATGCAATCAGCAAACACTAACATTTAAAACAAAACATCATTAATAAAAAGCAGCATCACGTTAAAGAGCAATGAAACATATTTGGAAACTAACTTGACAGACAAGAAAAGGAGAAAAATAGAGAATTAGTATTAAGAGACGAAAGAATGTTTTAGGATAGGAAGAAGAGAAGACAATTGAGGAAAATGAGAAATTTTGGTCCAGTAACTAAGGGAATAATGCTTGGAAAGAAAAGGAGAAAGCAAAAGCCAGGACATTTATCATCCAGTTGCTGTGCATGCACAGAGCCAGGTATCTTCTAGGTATTCTTGTTTGTGCCTTAAGATTTGGTGCTTATTCTGTTTCTTGGAGTGAGAGGATTGGATCTCCAAATTTTGATCAGGAAAGAGGTACAAAGATTCACTAGCAGAGCTGTTATTTTTTGGAACACTAACATTTTGTTACTGGATTACAACCAGGGCATTTGTTTGAATAATAAAAAGGTTGTAGGAAGTGACTAGTTGGGAAATGTAAAGTAATGGTTTAGCTCTAACCCCACAAGACAAGAACATTCTTCAGGAAGGTCGAACACAGACAAACACTTGATGCCCAAGCCTTTGCTTAAAACTGAATACCAAGAAATGCATTATAGAACCTTTTGGTAAGTCTACCATCCCAGGTCACTATCAGTAAAACATCTGTAAAAGTTGATTCACCAGTCAGGGGATTTGGGAAAGAAAAGTTGTGTAAAATCTTACCATAACCATAGATGTCCTTCTCTTCCATGTTGCAGTATTTTAAATGCGGGTTTACTCCTCTTGCTTTGTGTACGTCTGGCCAGCATGCAAAAGTTTTCAGTCCCTATGTGGAGCATGGGACGTCTGACGTGGCTGTAGGAACGTGGGCCATAAAAGTGACATCCGCACGCACCAGCCCTCAGAACTTCTCGGCCACCAGTTGCACACCAGGTGTTCTGTCTCTCTCTGTCGTCTCATTCGAGAAATCAGATAAGTACCCCATTGGGGAACCTTTCAGTCCTTTTACTTATTATATTGCCTGTTCATGTCATCCAGAAAGGGCAAGTTAAGTGCGGCCAGCAGATTCCTCATAAGGACGTACACAACCAGTGTCTTTTCTGCTTGGGTTGGTTGCACGACCACAAGGCCTGTTCTATTTGCCAGGCGTTTGTGCCCTAAACCTTGCGTAGTCATTTGCATGCGCTAAACTTATACCTAGAAAATCAGAGGTTAAAGCAGATTATGTTAGGGATGGAGGCTTCATCCGACATACATTATTATGTTTCTAACAGACAGAGGCAGCTAGTAAAATCACCCCTTATTATACATCAAATTTGTGGTTCACATTTGGGATGTATGGCTAGACCTATAATGGCCCTAGTGGCCATTAGCATAGTATACACCCATGAACCTATAAATCTTTCTGAGGCCAGATGAGGCCGATAATGATAACTGGCGGCATATTTTGCCATTTTATACTATAACACTGTTCCAAGAGACCGAATTGAGTGGACTGTAGGTTAATCACAATGGGAACAGCATAAAGTAGTACAGGGATAAGAAAGTACTGAGCAATACTTTTTTGGCATTATTTGTGAGGAACTGTGACTCTACAGAAAGCACCTAACTTTTGGTGGGTGCTTTTTTGCCGCCTGTTTTATGTGATTATTACATTTTTAACTTTCAACACTGACTCCTATTAGCTTAGTTTGACTTACTACTTCTCTGTTGTTAAAAAAAAAAAAAGAGATGCTGAAATTACTTTTGTAGTCAGTTGACTGCTTTGAGGTAAATAGGATCAGCTGTTTTTTTTATGGTTAAGGAGCAACTGTGTACCAGACAGATAGGCATCTATGGTGGGAAAAGACTCTTGGGCGAGTTGTTTTACTTTATCTATGCTTTCAGCAAAACAGATAATTGTTGAACTGACTGTGTACTGTATGATAGTGGCTTGTTTAGAAGTCATGTGGAGGTCATTAATGAATATATTTAACAGGGAACCTAAAATGGATCCTTGAGGGGTATGCACTGTAATGGGATGAAAAGACAACATGTCATTTTGCCATTTTACTGCCTGCTGCATATTTGAGAGGAAGATGGAAAAAGTACAGTTTTGTACCTACCATAAATGTAGATGTACGAGTGTATACACTGCTGCAGTCATTACACTTGGGTTATCCTGCCGTCAGGCGGTTCCCCAGTCGGCCTGAGTTCCAAAGTCTTGGTCCGGCGTCGGTAGCTGTCGCCTCCTCCCTGACGTCAGTGCGACAGGGGTATATAAGATGCAGCCGACGCCATTTTCTTCAGTTTTTCTTGCCCCAGATGTCAGGTGCCTCTTAATAGCTAGGCAATTCCAATTGCTAATAAAACATACAGAATAAAAGCAAAAAAACAACTTACAGTTACCAGCAAATACTCCCCATAGATAGTAAGGGTAGAAGACATAGGTAAGTACCAGCCAGTAAGAGGGGAAGGAGGGAGGGTAACCTGGACTGCAGCAGTGTATACCACTCGAACATCTACATTTATGGTAGGTACAAAACTGTACTATGTTCATCGTGTTACACTGCTGCAGTCATTACACTTGGGTAGAATCCCAAAGCTGAGGAAGGGTGGCTGGTTCTATAAGGCATTAGGGGTGGCTATAAGGCCCTGCAGCACTGCAGTGGCAAAGCCAGCTCTGGATTTAGAATATAGAGGCAGACGGTAATGCTTGGTGAAGGTATGTACAGAACTCCAAGTTGCTACTTCCAAAATATCCTTGGCAGGTACTCCCCTGAGGTAGGCAGTTGAAATGGCTGTTGCCCTGGTGGAGTGAGATCTAATGCTGCTAGGTACAGGTTTTACATGGTATGTGTAGCAGAAACATATACAATGTCCTATCCATTTTGAAATAGTCTGTTTTGAAATGGCTTTTCCCTGTGCTCCTGCAGCATATGCGACCAATAATTGCTCAGATTTTCTGAAAGCTTTGGTTTTGTCCAAGTAGAAACGTAACTGCCTGTGAATGTCCAAAGAGTGCAGTAGTCTCTCCCCTTTATTCTGTGGTTTAGGATAAAAGGTTGGCAGGTGAATAGTTTGGTTTAGAGCCACACTGGATACCACCTTTGGCATAAAAGTAGGGTTAGTTCTTAAAGACACCCTGTCCTGGTGGAAAATGAGGAAAGGTTCCACTGCCATTAGTGCCTGTAATTCTGAAACTCTTCGTGCTGATGTTATTGCCAGGAGCAGAGCAGTTTTCCAAGAGATATATTTTAATTCTGCTGTGTTGGCTGGCTCAAAAGGAGGTAAAGTTAGCTTCTCCAAAACAAAGTTGAGGTCCCAAGTTGGAGTAGGTGCTCTACGGGGCGGACTTATGTTTTTAGCCCCTCTGAGGTATTGTTTTAACAGAGGATTAGAGAAAATTGGTGGATCCGTGTTGTAATGAGCAGAGATGGCAGAGGCGTGGATCTTGATGGATGAGAAGGAGAGTCCTTTGTCCAGCATCTCAGTTAAGTATTGTAGTATCTGAGGAATGTTTGGGACAAGAGGGTCAAGGCCATGAGCTTGGTTCCAGGCACAGAATCTCTTCCATTTATCCGAATAGGCTTTCCTGGTACTAAGCCTTCTGGCCTCCAGAATGACATCCATAACAGCTTTAGAGAGAGGCATTGCTTGCTTGACTAAGGAATCTTCCATGCAGCTAGATTTAAGGTCTTTAGCTGGCTGTATAGTATTTGTTTGTTGTGCTGAGTCAGCAGATGTGGGATTTGAGGCAAAATCCAGGGTGGTTCTTGTGCTAAGCTCCTTAAGATTGGGTACCAGTGCTGACGTGGCCAGTCTGGTGCAATCAGGATTATCTTTGGCTCTTCCTGTCTGGCTTTTATGAGTACCTTTGGCAGGAGAGGTAGTGGTGGGAAAGCGTATACTTGTAGGTTGTCCCAGCTGAATGAGAGGGCATCCACTTTCCATGCTTGTGGATGGTAACTCCTTGTGCAGAATTTTTGTAGCTGGCAGTTTATTGGGGATGCAAACAGATCTATGTCCGGGCTCCACCATTTCTGTGTTATCATTCTGAATATTTGTGGATTCAACTCCCATTCATGGGGATCCATGATGTTTCTGCTTAAGTCGTCTGCCAGTGTGTTTTTCTCTCCTGGCAGGAATTGTGCTTGCAGATGAACTTGAAGGTTTATAGCTGTGTTCCACAGGGTCATAGCTTGTCTGCATAGGGGGTAGGAGTGAGTGCCCCCTTGCTTGTTTATGTACCACATAACTGTGGTGTTGTCGCACTTTAGTAGTAGTTGTCCTGGATGTAGCAGGTCCTTGAAAGCTATAAGCACATTTTGTACAGCTAGCATCTCTTTTTGATTGATGTGAAGATGCCTTTGTTCTGCGGGCCACGTGCCCTGAATACATTTGCCTGCCATGTGTGCTCCCCAGGCGTAATCCGATGCATCTGTTGTCAGTGTTTGCCTGGCTGTGGGTTGTGTAAAAGGCTGTCCCTTGTTGAGGTGACAAGCTTGAGCCCACCATTGAAACTCCTGTTGAAGGCATGGGATTAGTGGTATAACGGTTTCCAAACTTTGACAGTTTTGAGACCATACATTCTTTAGGTACCATTGTAGTTTCCTCATATGCAGTCTGACATATGGAATTAGTAGTATGCAGGATGGCATGTAACCCAAGGCCTGCAGAATTTTTCTTGCAGGGAGTTGGGTCTTTGTTGCCAACAATTGAAAATATTGAGTCAGTTGTCCTTGTTTGTCTGGCATGAGATAAGCCATCTGGGCCGGTGTGTTCAAGCTGGCACCCAGGAATATAATCTCTTGTGAGGGCACTAGTTTTGATTTATTTTCGTTTACTGTGTACCCCAGGCAACTTAATAACTGTTTTACAAACGCCAGATGCTTTAGAAGAATATCTTTGCTCTCTGCTTGAATCAGGCAGTCGTCCAGATACGGATACATTTGAATTCTTTTCTGTCTGCAAAATGCAATTACTGGTGCCAGGCACTTTGTGAAGACCCTGGGCGCAGTAGATGAGCCAAAGGGCAGTGCAGAGAATTGGTAGTGCATTGAACCTGCTATGAATCTGAGGTATCTTCTGCAATTTTGTCTGATAGGGACATGCAGGTATGCCTCTTCGAGGTCCAAAGTCACGAGCCAAGCTTTCTTGCCCAGTATGGGAAGAAGCTGCTGTAATGTCAACATTTTGAATTTCGGAACATCCAGGTAAGTGTTTAGAGATGAAAGATCCAGAACAGGCCTCCAGGCTTTGTCCTTTCTGGGTACCAGAAAGAGTCTTGAGTAAAATCCTTGTCCTTGCTCCTGTGATGGCACCTTTTGAATAGCTCTCATATCCAATTTGTTTTGAGCCTCTGCCCATTGATTTGGTGGCAGATTTGGCATTCCTTTTAACCTTGGCAGAGTGTGAAAGTGGAACCTGTAACCTTGAAATACAATGTTGAAAACCCATTTGTCTTTGGTGATCATTTGCCAATTGTGGTAGAAGAGTCCCAGTTTTCCTCCTAAGGGGGCTGCCAAGAAGGATTTGTTTGGCAGCTGTAGTGGAAAGTCATTGGAGCTGCTTTTTATATGGTTGGGTTCTGTCTTCCCCTTCTTTCTGGCCTGATGTAACCCATTGTGAAGGCCTGTAAGGACCTTGTGTGTGACCTCTATCTCTTGGACGTCTGTATCTTCCCCTTTGAGGTCTGTCTGTAATTGGAAAGGACCAATTCTTAGTTGGCCAGTTTCTGCTAAATCTAGGAGGCTGAACCTCTAAGAAATCCTTCACCGTTTGCATAGATTTTGCCTTATCCTCCATTTTCTTTAATACCTCTTCTGCCTTAACTCCAAACAACACATCCTGCTGCAAAGATGCATCCAATAATTTTGCTTTAACATGATCTGGTAACATGTGTTCTTTTAACCAAGCATGTCTTCTAATGACAGAGCCTGTAACTGCTGCTCTGCAGG
Source organism: Protopterus annectens (assembly GCF_019279795.1). NCBI lineage: Eukaryota > Metazoa > Chordata > Ceratodontiformes > Protopteridae > Protopterus > Protopterus annectens. Next base: position 1,954,132,892 of record NC_056739.1, read on the forward strand.
AGGCCTCTAGAGAATCAAAACCACATTGCAAAGTATGCTTTCCCACCTGTTCAGCTGCATGCAATAAATCCTGCATTTCTTTAAAATTAGGAGGATCTGATTCTGGAAGCATTTTTTGTTTTAACTGAGACAGTAAAAATTGCTGATATTTTAGCATATGAAACTGGCAATTTAAGGCTCTCATTGCTAAAGTTGCAGACATATATACTTTCTTTCCCCATCTGTTTAATGCTCTGGAATCTCTGTCAGAGGGAACTGGATTCTTGGCTGATGAGGCCTTAACTCCTTTGGGTCCCTAAGATATAATTTCAGGGTCAGCTACAGGGCTTTTATACAGAAATTTATGAGTCAGGGACTCTGTAGTATCTGTCAGGTTTAACAACGGCTGGAGGTAAGGAATCACAATTTAAGCTGGATTCAGTAAACACATCATCCACAATATCGAACACTGGCGGAATAGCAAGGGGTCTGTGTTGAGGTAATAAAAGGAAGTCTCTGAGCCTTTTCTTGGATTCTGAGTAATCCTGGCCTTCCCAGTGGAAATGCTCCCTCATGGTATGTAGGGTTTCCCCAAAGGAGTAGTCCTCAGGCGGTGAGGCTGATGGAATTGATTCCTCAGCATCAGAATCCTCATAAGGGGGTAAAGAGTATCCTAGGTCTGAGGATGAATCAGAAGAGATGACACCTGGTCAGATGAGTCATAATCTGCATCCTGTCTAGGCCTTTTATCAGGAGGGGGATGGGACCCCCTGATCAGAGTGATTAGGTCTTCTGCCATTTTGAGCATTTGTTTCTTAGGCATGGAGGCCTGTCCTGGAGAATGCTGTATTTGTTTCTTTGACTTTAAAGGAGGCTTAGACTTAGCTGAGGGTTTAATGCTCAACTGAGTAGGTCTGAAGACACCCTCTGTAGCTGTGGGTTGCTCAGCTACTCCGGATCCCTCTGAAAGGTTAGTCTCGGTAGGCTGAAGAACTTGCGCGTCCGAAAGCCCAGCCGTCTCCACGTGGGAGTCAGAGGCGGCTTGTGGTTCTACAGAAGCGGTTGTCAGGGGCTGCGAAGGCGCCTCGCTGAAAACTGGAGAACCGGCGACTCGCCTATAAGAGGCTTCATCATCAGTTTTGGGCCTCGGAAGCCTATCCTTGTCTTTGCGCTTTTTGTGTATTCCCGTCGTCGGAAGTTCCGACGGCATGGTATAATTGAATTTTCTACCAAAATAATATCGGGCAAAATCAAACCGTTTAATAGTGCGCTTGTTAAACCTGGCACAAAACCGACAACCAGTGATGTCGTGGTCAGGGCCTAGGCATGGGATACAATAGGAATGGAAATCCTTGAGGTATTTGCTTCCCACAAGAAATACAGTTATTAACTTTTACTGACATCGGTCTGAGGCAAGAAAAAGTTTCCCCAACGGGGCACTTAGCTTTGTAGAAGACTTCGGTTCTGGATTCGGAATGAAAATCTCAGGAGACAGCCGACCGGCACTTGCGAACTGCTTTTGCTTCGGGCACCGCGCGGCAAGAAAGACTGAAGAAAACTATGTCGGCTGCATCTTATATACCCCTGTCGCACTGACGTCAGGGAGGAGGCGAGAGCAACCGACGCCGGACCAAGACTTTGGAACTCAGGCCAACTGGGAACTGCCTGACGGCAGGATAACCCACGTGTAATGACTGCAGCAGTGTAACACGATGAACATCCAGAATAATGAGGTTTCATGTATTCCAAAGTAATCTAATTTTTTGAAGCAGTTCTTAATGGGATACCATTTAGAAGGCTTTGAATAAATCTAGAAAATGTCCTGAGACCAAGTTCCCAGAGTTTCAATATTCGTTAACAGATTTTACAAAACTAAGAGCAGCTATACATTTACTATGACACGCACGGAAAAAAAAGTTATGTACTCTCCCTAACGTTCCATCTGAGTAGTTATACTTCATTTTCTGCAACTTGTGGGTTTTCGGATCCATATCGGATCCAAGACGGCAACATTTTATCAAGCATCTGCTCCAAACTCCTCCCCTTACTCATAATCCCTCACCTCTCCTACCTTCCCCTCAGATCGAGTTTGCCATTAACCAAACTATTAGCAACTCAATAACGTTAGCCTAAAACAGGCTCGGGGAAGGAGGGAGGGACGGTTGCAGAAAATGAAGTATAACTACTCAGATGGAACGTTATGGTGAGTACATAACTTCTTTATCTGAAGTAGTTAACTTCATTTACCTGCCTGTGGGACAGAGTCCCTAGCTACCAAAACTCCTGGGAGGCCCTCATGGAAGGATATTCCTGAGCACTGCAGAGCTGAAGGATGCTCTCCCTCTACAGATCAAACCCAACTTATAATGAGAGATGACTGTATGTGACCTTGCCCAGATTGCTGCTGCACAGATATCACCCACAGAAACCCTAGACCAAAAAGCAGCACAAGTTGCCATAGATCTGGTGGAATGGGCTTTAATAGGACCAGGTGGGGATAGGCCTTTATCCCTATAGACTTGCAGTATACATTGTGTAATCCACCTGGCTAAGGAGACCTTGGAAATGGCCTTGCCCAAAAAGGGTCTAGAAAAGGACATGAATAATTGGTCAGACTTACGAAATTGCTTAGTCCTGTGTAGATAGAAATGAAGCAGTCTATGAACATCTAGCAAGTGCAGCTTATATTCACCCTTGTTCTGGAAATTTGGAAAGAATACAGGCAGATTAATCATCTGGTTAATGTTAGATTCAGAAGTCACTTTCGGTAAGAAAGAAGGGTTCATGTGAAGCAAAACCCTGTCTTTATGAAAAATCAAGTAGGGGGGCACGGCAGACAAAGCTTGGATCTCAGAAACCCTTTTAGCCGAAGTAATGGCCACTAAAAAGGCGGTCTTCCAGGACAGAAATTTTAAGTCTACTGATGCTGCTGGTTCAAAAGAGGGTGCCACCAATGCCTGTAGAACTAGAGTAAGGTCCCAAGGGGGGACAGAATTCTTAACCGGGGGATGCAAGAGAAAAGTACCTTTTAGAAAGGCCTTGCACAATCTCAAGAAGGCCAGAGCATTCAAATTTTCACCAATATGAAAATTAGATATGGCTGCCAGTTGTACTTTCACTGTGGAGGAACTAGCCCCTTGTTGAAAAATATATGACAAAAACTCTAAGAATCCAGGAACCAGGGCAGTAAATGGATCTATGTTTCTCTGAGAAGCCCAAACAAAGAATCGTTTCCATTTGCTGCGAAAAACCTTCCTAGTGGAAGCTTTGAGGGATGCCACCAGAATACTCTTTACCGAAGATGATAAACCGGGGGTCCTAGCGATCAGGGGAACTGCAGCAACCAAGCCATCAGCTTGAGGCTGTCCAGGTCGGGTGGACTGATGCCCGAGGGATGAGATATGAGATCCAGGCAGGGATCTAGAATATGTGGAGGAGTTAGAGCATGAGACCAGAGGAAGGGGAACCACACTTGACAAGGCCAGAATGGGGCAATGAGGATCACTTTGCACCCCAGTCGGTATGCTTTCTGAAGAAACTTCGGAATTAGAGGTAGCAAGGGATAGGCATACAGTAACCTGGGAGGCCAAGCATGGACTAGAGCATCACTGGGGGAGTCTCCTGGGGAGGGGATTACAGCGAAGAACTCGCTGCATTTCGCGTTGGAAGGAGATGCGAATAGATCGCAGCAAGGGTGACCACACGCTAGGAAGATCTCCTCCGCTATTGACTGTTTCAGAGACCACCCGTATGGCATTAGAATAGCCCGACTCAATCTGTCCACTAAAACGTTGGAGTGTCCCGGGATGTGCATTGCAATCAGAAACAGACTGGTGGAAATCGCCCACTCCCACACTCTCATGGCCTCATGGCAGAGAGGGTAAGATCTGGTCCCTCCTTGTTTGTTGATGTACCAGACAACGAACATGTTGTCTGACTGAACTGCAATAGTTCCCGAGGGGAGAACAATGTGAAAGGCTTGCAACGCTAAAAGCACTGCCCTCATCTCCAGAACATTGATATGCAATCTGGTCTCGGTTTGGGGCCACGTGCCTTGGACTGTCCTTCCCAAAAAATGCCCCCCCCCCACCTGAGCTGGGAGGCGTCCGTGGTCACTGTGGCTTGGGCTGGGGATGTTAAGAATGGGTAACCTGCCAAGATGTCTGGCGAATGGAGCCACCAAAGAAGAGAAGTCTTGCAGGCTTTGCAAATCCATATGGGGTAGTCCATGGGGAGGTCTAACCAAGACCACTGAACTGCCAAGGTTCACTGAAGCACCCTCATGTGAAGACGCGCACATGATAGAATTGAAATTGCTGCTGCCATGGAGCCTAGGGCGCGGAGAATGTCGCTCGCCATCGGTGTCCTGGGGCCAAGGATCACTGACACATGGTGGTAGGTTACGGCTCCTGCCTTGAGTGAGAAAAACTTGTAATAGTAGAGTGTCCAACCGTGCCCCTATGAATTCCAAGGTCTGTGTCGGATTTAGGCGGGACTTGGAGATGTTTATGGTGATCCCTAGAATGACTGCAAGATGCATGAGGGAGTCTCTGGCCATGCAAAGTAGACGCTTGGTGGTAGCAGCGAGGAGCCAATAGTCTAGGTAAGGAAACGCCTGAATTCCCTGAAGCCTCAGGTGAGCCACTACTACTGTCATAACCTTGGTAACCACCCTGGGGGCTGTGGTGAGACCAAAGGGTAGGGCTCTGAACTGGAAATTATTGGCTCCCAGCCGAAGCGAAGAAATCTCCTGGAGCTTTTGCAAATCTTGATGTAGTAGTAAACGTCCTGGAGGTCTATTGAACACATCCAGTCGCATCATCTGAGATAAGGTAGGATGGACTGTAAGGTGACCATCTGGAATTTCTGCTTGGCTACCAACAGGTTCAGAGTAGACAGGTCCAATACGGGTCTGAGATCCCCTGTCTTTTTTGGCACTAAAAAAAACCTGGAGTAGACGCCTAATCTGGACTGATCTGGGGGAACAGATTTGATGGCCCGATTGTAAAGCAGCTTCGAAATTTCATGAGCTGTGGCCTCCCTTTGAGTGGGTGGGACATCTGGGAGGCGCGATTGTATAGGTGGGGTGATGAACGGGATGGAGTATCCTCTGGATATTATTTGGAGCACCCAACGGTCCGTCGTGATGGACTCCCAAGCAGTTAGGTGCAATGACAATCTTCCCCCAACTGTCTCCAGAGTAGGACAGTCAGGCAACCCCTCAAGGTTGCTGCGTGGGTCGGTCCGAGAAGGTCTCCCTCGACCCAAAGTTCGTTGGGCCCAGTCTGCCTCTAGGGCGGCATCTGTCTTGTCCTCCTCTGCCTCTAGGTCCTGAGTGTCATGGGAAAACTGAGATTTTCAGAACCACATCTTCTTCTGCCCTCTCCGATTCCTAGAAAAGGATCTTTGAGGGCTAGAGAAGCAGACACCGACAGCAGACAAGAGTCTTCCCATCCTTCTCACTCTGGACTAAGATGTCACGAAGGGAGGAACCGTCAAAGGGAGCATTTGTGAAAGACGCCTTGAAGGGATCTGTGAATTGACAGAGTCTGAGACAGGCGTGCCGCCTCATAGCTGCACCAGTCCCAGCCGCCCTAGCCGCTCCTTTCGTGGCATGGGAAAGAAGACGCATGGACGTGTTAGAAACGGATTTCAGAGTCGACTTTTTCACTGAGAATAGCCGCTTGTCCTCTGACAAGGACTCTGGGGGCAACACAGCGAATTCTGTGACCAGGTCTTGCTGGAGTCGAATAACGTGTGCCAAATAATTCAGTGCTCATATGGAAAATGTCACCAAAGAAAAAAATCACTTCCCAAAGTGATCCACCACCCTAGACTCTTTGTCCGGAGGGTGGACCGAAGAACTTTCCTGAGCCAGTTCTCTCATGGTGGCAGCCGCCACCACCATAGCATCCACAGGGGATCCCTTGTATCAAGTCTGTCTGTCTGCAGGAGGAGACAGGATCCTGTCTGGGCATTTGGGTATTGGCTCTATGGTGTCAGGCTCCTTCCATGCCCGTGTGGTGAGAAGATCCACTAACGGATCTGCAGGAGGGGACACCCAGGATGTAGATGGGCCCGTGAGACAAGCTGATGGGAGTCGCAACCAAATCCAATCTGGGCGAAGTCCAAGGCAATGGGTTTGGGGTCTCAATCCCTGGGAGAGAACCCTCTTCACCACGTCGAAGGCTGAAGGAGAGCGCACTTCCTTGGCAACCAACAAGGAAGAAGCTCTTCCCGGCTCCGTCGTGAGGATTGGGGCTGAGGCCAACGTAGCCAGGGTTCCGAAGGAACGGCTCAGATCCAACAAAGTCTCTGTTCCCTCAGATCTGGCTTCCTGTTCTCGGCCCTGAGAGTTGCTCAGATCCGAACAAGTCTGATCCGAGGAACTCAAGGTAATGGCCAGAGTCGAGGTTGGAGGAACTGTCAGTGCCAAACCCCCAGCTCCGAGGATCCTTGGATCCATAAACCCCGAGACAGATGGTCAGATCGGTGAAGGAGAGACAGGATGAAGAAGGGCACAGAGTTCTCCTCTCCGGCCGGAGAGGAGCCTGGCAAGACTTCCATTTGGATTTGAGTCCGAATGAATCTCAGCATCATCCTGTCCACGTCAATCTCCGATAGACTCTGAGTCGACCGAGAGGAGGCGACCGACTCGGATCTGGCCCTGTGAGACGACCTTGAAGAAGGCCTCTGATCCAAGGGCTCCGTTGGCTCCAGGGAGAACCTCGGGGAATGGAGCCGAGGAGAAGTGGTCCTAACAACTTTCATAGGTGGATTGAGAAAAGGCTCCCGCTCAAGAGATCGCTTGCGGTGCCTCTCCACCCTTTTCTCTCTCTCTTTTTTGTAGCTTTTGTCCCTGCCTCAGCAGGCTTAGAGGGAGGTTGAGTCCCAGACTGAAGGGGGGGTTGGTCGGCTACAGGAGCTGATGTCTAGGCAGTCGTCTCTAAGGCAGAAACTGGTAGCAGGTCCTTGGCTACCAGTTTCGCCTTCCTCTCTTTAAGGGCTCTGGGATTGAACCCTGCACATACAACACATGGCAAACTAAGATGGGGAATGCCAATGCAAATAACACATAGAGTGTGGCCATCAGCCAGTGAAAGTTTGTGGCCACACTCTGTGCATTTCTTGAACACTGGTTTAGGCTGGTCAGCCATAAGACACTCCACTGAGCAAAACGCTAGACTAGACACACACACACACACACACACACACACACACACACACACACACACACTCAGGGCTCAGGGGTTGGCTAGACCTACTCTATTTCAAGAAAGAAACACAAACTTTCTAACTACTCACTTTTTTTTTTTTTAAACAAACCGACAAGACGAAGGGGAGGAAGGGCCAACACAAACAACTACTCTCACACACTAACTTGAGAATCAAAAGTTCCACTTACTATACCCGACTTGGAGCTATACAGACCACGATGTGTACGCATGAAGCGGCAAACGAGATCTGAGGGAAGGTATTAGAGGTGAGGGATTATGGGTAAGGGGATGAGCTTGGAGCAGATGCTTGATAAAATGTTGCCGGCTCGGATCAGAATACCCACAAGTTGCAGATAAATGAAGTTAACTACTTCAGATCCATGCTTTATAGGAAAAAGGAAGCAGCTGAAAGCGAGAAAGCTAAGGAGTTTAGACTGGATGCGTCTTCAGACCTTTTGGGCAAAGACGTTGGTATAGTCCTGAAGTCTGCGAACCAAGTTTCACCTTCATGGAGTAGAAGACTTGGCACCTTTTTCATATAGTTGGGACATAGCTTTGAGTGAAGGAATGGTTGATTAGGCTAGACATAGAAAAAGCAAGGGCATCAGCAGCAGTTTTTAAGTACTCAGATGGAATGTTATAAGGGGCAAGAGTGGTAGATTTTAACTTTAGCAACAATTTTTTTTTATTGCAGAGATGGAGATGGGTTTCAGTGCAAGTGATTTAAGGGATAACAAGGAAGGACAGGAACTTGTGTCTGCCTGTGCCAAGGGGTTAAGAGAGGTTACTACTTAGATGAAGTGGATATTGAATTCACTGGCTATGCTGTCAGAATGGTCAGATGAAGTAGGTGTAGGTTGTGTTGTTATACCAGCTTTTAAAGTTGGTTGACTATAGTCCAAAAAAAACATGGGGTTGTTATAATTTGCTGCCTGTAAATTAATATAGTAGTAGTTTTTTTTTTTTTTTAAATCCATCAGTTTTCATTTGATTTTTAGTGGAGTTTCTGAGAGGTTATAGTACTGATGGACAGCAATGACTAACTTGCTTCCATTTTTTCCACACTCTCTCTCCAGCTTTCATAAGCAATTTAATACCTTTTTTCTGAGTTAGAATGTCCATGATCGGGCCAGTAAAGAGCAGCAGTGTCATGACTGGCTTGTCTGCCATCACTTTCTAGGATATCACAGGGATAAGGGGACGTGAAGAGAAGGCGCAAAGAGGTCTGTCCAGATGAAGACAATGCCTGTTCTCAACTTCCTATTCAGGGGGGTTCTCTAAGTAGAGCCTGATGATCTGTTTGTATAGGAAGCACAAAAGTCCAACTCTGCCAACCCTCCTCCAGTGCATTAAATCTAAAAACAAGTCTCTTTTCACCATCCATTCACTGGAGTCTAGGAGTGATCCACTGATCGTGGATCCTACTAGGCTGTCCTGTCTTGGAATGTACAAGGCTATAGGGGTTGGGCCTACATGAAAAACTGCGGGCCATAGTTTCATAGTTAATCTGCAAAGAAGGTAGGGGTGATTGCTCTGCTGCATGCTGACAACCCAGTTGTACAGTCTGTCAATATATTTACTAGTATATTTATGCTCTGCCACCTAAACTCAACTACATGTTCCTGGGTAATTTATCTTGTCATTTACAAATGGGAGAATATGGCTAGGTTTAAAAGGCCTCCTAGGGTAATTAGCTTATTAATCACCTGTGAACCTATTGTTCCTGGTTAACAACTTTGCTTTGAATGTTTTTATGGCTGTAATTACTATCACCATCTCTTGTGCTGATTTGCTAGATTGCTAGGTGCCCATTCCATGTCCCCTGGGCTCTGAAGTTGCTCAGATGCACCCAAGCCTGATCTGAGTTCCTGTGCTTTTTCTCTGGGAGTTACAAAATGATTCCTAGGTCTATCCTGATTCTCCTCCTTCAGGCATGGAAGGAGAAGTATTGATGTTTTCAAGGATTGCTGGTGTTGAGACCAGTATTTTTTAAAGAACCACTGTAGTTTTCGAATATAAAATTTTGCTAGGGGGACAATTACGCTACATGGAGCCATGTACCCCCAGCATGCTCAGAAATTCATGTGCTGTTTTGGTCCAATTACTTTGTACATGGTGGAAGTATTCTGAGAAGAAAATTATTTTGTCCGTTGGCAAGGAATTCTTCTGTTGGACAGAGTTTAATTCTGCCCCTAGGAAGGTGACCCAAGTGTCAAGTGCCAGTTGTGACTTTTGGATATTCAAGGTTTGGTGCAGCCTCTGAAAGCATCTGTGGTTATTTTCATGGTTGACCTGAGCCCTGCAGTAGACGTTGCCTGAATCAAACAATCATCTAAAATAATTGACAAAATGTGAACCCCTCTGACGTTGCCTGAATCAAACAATCATCTAAAATAACTGATAAAATGTGAACCCCTCTGGTTTAGCAAAAAGCTATTACTGATGCCAGGCATTTAGTAAACATCCTGGGAGCAACAGATAAGACAATGGCAAGGCAAAAAAGTACAGTTTTGTACGTACCATAAATGTAGATGTTCGAGTGTTCACCCTGCTGCAGTCATCACACTTGGGTTATCCTGCCGTCAGGCGGTCCGGCAGTCAGCCTGAATTCCAAAGTCTTGGTCCGGCGTCGGTTGCTGTCGCTTCTTCCCTGACGCCAGTATATAAGAGGCATCCAACGCCATTTTATTCAGTTTTCTTGCCCCAGATGTCAGGTGCCCCCAATAGGTAGGCATTATATATATATATATATATATATATATATATATATATATATATATATATATATATATATATATATATATATATATACACACACATACATATAGCTATATAAAAATAAAACAAAACCCTTAGGCACAAGCAAATACACCACAGAAGTAGTATAGGATAGAGTGTTAAGAGATAAGTTCAGCTAGTTCAGAGGGGATGGAGGGAGGGTAACCTGGACTGCAACAGGGTGAACACTCGAACATCTACATTTATGGTAGGTACAAAACTGTACTATGTTCATCGTGTTACCCTGCTGCAGTCATCAAACTTGGGTTGAATCCCAAAGCTAAGGATGGGAGGTGGAGTCAAACAGGGTTAGAAGAAGCTGGAAATGAGGGAGTCATTGGGTTTGCTTCCTGTATTGTTGTGCACTGTCTTCACCACCTCTTGGTGCTGGAGATTGCCATTGTCTGCCTCTGTATGATCCTTGTGATTGCCCTCTGCCCCTTGTGCATCTGTATCTACCTCTTTGGGGCTTGTCAGTGGCTGGAAAGGACCAGTTTTTTGAAGGCCAATTCCTGCTAAATCGTGGTGGCTGGACCTGTAAGAAAGCTTTGACAGTTTGCATAGATTTGGCTTTTTCTTCCATTTTTCATAGTATATCCTCAGCATTAGTACCAAAAAGTACATCCTTTTGTAAAGGAGCATCAAGAAGTTTAGCTTTCACATGATCAGGCAGATTTTGTTCCCTAAGCCAGGCGTGTCTCCGAATAACTGATCCTGTAGCAGCCGCTCTACTAGAGGCCTCTAGGGCATCATAACCACATTGTAAGGTGTGTTTACCCACTTGTTCCGCACTATGCATCATATCCTGTAACTCTTTTAAATCTGGTTGTTCAGGTTGAGACATTTTGTTTTTTAATTGTGATAACAGGAACTGTTGATATTTAATCATATGAAACTGGCAGTTTAAGGCCCTCATGGCTAGGGTGGCCGAGGTATATACCTTCTTACCCCACCTTTCTAGAGATCTTGATTCCCTTTCTGCAGGAAGTGGATTCTTGGCAGTGGAGGCCTTTAATCCCTTAGGGCCTTGTGAAATGGTTTCAGGGTCAGCATTATGGCCTTTGTAGAGAAATTGGTGAGAACTGGGTACTCTGTAATATCTATCAGGCTTTACTGGTGCAGGAGGCAGAGAATCAGGATTAAGACAAGCCTCCGAGTAAACATCATCCAGTACCTCCAAAACAAGGGGTATAGCCAGAGGTCTGTGCTGAGGTAACCAAAGAAATTCCCTAAGTCTTTTCTTGGAATCTGAAAAGTCTTGGCCTTCCCAATGGAAGTGTTCCCTCAAGGTGTGCAAGGTTTCCCCAAAAGAAAAATCCTCAGGGGGGGATACAGAAGGAATGGACTGTTCTGCATCCGAATCCTCAAAAGGGGAGTAAGAGTGTTCCTCTGCATCGGAATGCTCTGAAAAAATGGATCCCTGATCCGAAGAGGGGGATTCTTCCTCCACTCTGGGTCTCTTGTCAGGAGGGGGCTGAGAACCTCTGATAAGAGTTATTAGATCCTCAGCCATTTTAAGCATCTGCTTCTTAGGCATGGGTCCAGGAGATGGGCCTTGAGCAGCAGGCCTAGTGTGATGCCTGGCTGCTTTGGATTTAGTAAAGGCCTTAATAGAAAAAGAAGATGAAGGCCTAAAAACACCATGGGTGGAGGTGGATCTGTCCACATTAGTAGGCTCGACATAAGCCGGGGCTTCGGTTGTAGTCTGGGAAAGGGCCGATGACCCAGCGGCCTCGGGTACAGAAGACACCGCCAAAGGAGTGTCGTCGGTAGTCAGGGACTGCAAAGGCGTCTTGCTGAGAACCGGACCACGTGTAGCCTGTTTCGGCGTGGTGTCGGTGGAGACCGCGGGCCTCGCTTGTCGGTCCTTTTCCTTGCGTTTTTTTGGATAAAACGGTAGTCGGAGTGTCCGACGACATTTTATAGTCAAAAGCTTTACCAAAATAGTGTTAGGCGAACTCCGCCCGACGCTTGATAGTGCGTTTATTGAAGGTAGCGCAAAAGCGGCAGCCCGAGACGTCGTGGTCTGGGCCCAAACAAGGTATGCAAAGGGAATGGAAATCCTTATGCGGTATTTGCTTCCCACAAGAAATACAATTATTAACTTTTTCTGACATCAGTCTGAGGCAAGAAAAGTTTCCCCAACGGGGTACTTAGCTTTAATGAAGACTTCGGTTCCAAATATTTTCGTAATTCAGGAACTGGCCGACCGGCACTTGCGAACTGCTTCTGCTTCGGGCACCGTGCGGCAAAAAAGACTGAAGAACATGGCGTCGGCTGTGTCTTATATACTCTGGCCTTCCTGACGTCAGAAGAGTAAGCGACAACAACAGACGCCGGACCAAGACTTTGGAATTCGGCCGACCGAGGGACCGCCTGACGGCTGAAAACCCTTCTGTGATTACTGCAGCTGTATGCACGATGAACATCTGCAGTGGCAAAACCAGCTCTAGTCTTAGAGTATAGAGGTAAGTGATAGTGTTTGGTGAAGGTGTGCACTGAACTCCAAGTTGCAGCTTCCAGAATATCCTTGGTTGGCACTCCGCTGAGAAAGGCTGCTGATGTAGCTGTAGCCCTGGTGGAGTGGGACCTAATGTTAGCAGGTACTGGTTTCCCATGATGTGTGTAGCAGAAACGTATGCAATGCCCTATCCATTTAGAAATGGTCTGTTTTGAGATCGCTTTTCCTTGTGATCCTGTAGCATAGGCTACAAAGAGCTGGTCAGTTTTTCTGAAAGCCTTAGTTTTATCCAAGTAGTAACGTAATTGCCTGTGAATGTCCAAAGAGTGCAGGAGTCTTTCTCCTTTGTTCTGGGGATTTGGGAAGAAGGTGGGCAAGTGAATGGTTTGGTTTAGGGCCACACTGGATACCACCTTTGGCATAAAGGAAGGATTAGTTAGAGAGACTCTGTCTTGATGAAAAATGAGGAAAGGTTCCACTGCCATTAGTGCCTGTAGCTCTGAGACTCTTCTAGCTGAGGTTATTGCTAGTAGTAGGGCAGTTTTCCATGAAAGAAATTTTAAATCAGCTGAAGCTGGTTCAAAGGGCGGCAGTGTAAGCTTTTCCAGAACAAAGTTGAGATCCCAAGTAGGTGTTGGAGCTCTCCTTGGCGGTCTTACGTTCTTAGCCCCTCTGAGGTACTGTCTTAGGAGTGGATGTGAGAATAAAGGAGGATCTGTGCTGTAATGAGCTGAAATTGCTGAGGCGTGGATCTTAATAGATGAAAAGGAAAGTCCTTTGTGTAACATCTCTGTTAAATATTGTAGAATCTGAGGGATGTTTGGATCAAGGGGATTTAGGCCTTTCAGGCGCAAAATCTTTTCCATTTGTCTGAATAGGTTTTCCTGGTGCTGGGTCTCCTGGCCTCCAGAATGACATCCATAACAGCTTTGGATAAAGGTGTTGGCTGGTTGCTTAGGTAATTTGCCATGCAGCCAGGTTTAAAGTCTTGAGCTGGCTGTGTAGAATCTGATTGTCTCGCTGGGTGAGCAGGTGAGGAATTTGTGGCAAAATCCATGATGGGCCGTGGGCCATGTTCCTTAAAACTGGATACCAATGCTGGCGTGGCCAGTCTGGTGCAACAAGTATCATTTGTGGCCTCTCTAATCTGACTTTCAGCAGTACCTTTGCTAGAAGAGGCAGTGGAGGGAAGGCATACACTGTTAATGTTTTCCAACTGAATGAGAGGGCGTCCACTTTCCAAGCTAGTGGATGGAAAGTCCTTGTGCAAAATTTTTGAAGTTGGTGGTTGTGGGGGCTTGCAAACAGATGTGTGGGCGTCCCCATTTTTGAGCTATCATTGCAAATACTTGTGGATCTAGTTTCCATTCGTGTGGATCCATGATGTTTCTGCTTAGGTCGTCTGCCAATGTGTTTTTCTTTCCTGGCAGGAATTGTGCTTGTAATTGAACCTGGTAAGACAGTGCAGTGTTCCACAAGGTCATTGCTTGCCTGCATAGAGGGTAGGAATGTGTGCCTCCTTGCTTGTTTATGTACCACATTACTGTGGTTTGTCCGTCTTTATTATTAGTTGTCCTAGGTGTAGAAGGTCCTTGAAAGCTGTTAGGGCATTCTGTACTGCTAGCATTTCTTTTTGATTGATATGCAAAGCCTCTGATCTGTATTCCATTTGCCCTGAATGTACTGCTCTGCCATGTGTGCTCCCCAGGCATAGTCCGATGCATCTGTTGTCATAGTTTGCCTGGCTGTGGGTAAGGTGAAAGGCTGACCTTTGCTGAGGTGACATGCCTGTGCCCACCATAGAAACTCCTGTTGAAAGCAGGGAATGAGTGGCATCATTGTTTCCAAGCTGTGGCTGTGCTGAGTCCATACACTTTTCAGATACCATTGTAATTTCCTCATATGCAGTTTTGCAAATGGTATTAGTAGTATGCAAGATGCCATGAATCCCAAGGCCTGCAGAATTTTTCTTGCAGGGAGTTGGGTCTTTGTTGCCATTATTTTGAAATACTGAATCAGCTGTCGTTGCTTGTCTGGCATGAGATAAGCCATCTGGGCCGTTGTATTCAAGCTGGCACCCAGGAATATTATGTTTTGTGAGGGCACTAGTTTTGATTTCTTTTAGTTTACTGTGTACCCTAGGCAACTTAGAAGGTGTTTGACAAATACCAGATGCTTTAAAAGAATGTCCTTGCTTTCTGCTTGGATAAGGCAGTCGTCCAGGTATGGGTATATTTAAATTCCTCTTTGGCTGCAGTATGCAATTACTGGTGCCAGGCATTTTGTGAAGACCCTGGGTGCAGTAGATAAGCCAAAGGGCAGTGCAGAGAATTGATAATGCATTGAACCTGCAATGAAGCGGAGGTATCTTCTGCAATTTGGTCCGATAGGGACATGCAGGTATGCCTCCTTGAGGTCCAAAGTGACTAGCCAAGTATTCTTGCCCAGCATGGGAAAAAGCTGCTGTAGTGTTAGAATCTTGAATTTTGGTACTTGCAGATAGGTGTTCAGAATTGAAAGATCCAGAATGGGTCTCCATGTTTTGTCCTTTCTTGGGACTAGGAAAAGTCTTGAGTAAAATCCTTGTCCTTATTCCTGTGTAGGTACCTGTTGAATGGCTCTCATGTTCATGAGAGCTGTAATTTGGTTTTGTGCCTCTGCCCATTGATTTGGTGGCAGGTTTGGCATTCCTTTGATCCTTGGTAAGGTATGAAAGTGGAATCTGTATCCTTGAGAGACAATGTTTAGAACCCATTTGTCTTTTGTGATGATGTGCCAGTTGTCTGCAAAAAATGCTAGTTTTCCTCCCAAGGGAGTTACCAGGAGAGATTTGCTTGGTAGTTTGAGGATAGAGTCATTGTGTTTGTCTTCTGCTAGCTTGGGGCCTGTCTTCTCCTCCTTTCTGGGTAGCAGAACCCCATTGGCGAGGTTTGTAAGGGCCCTGTGACTGACCTCTGCCCCTTGGGCGTCTGTATTTGCCCCTCTGTGATCTGTCTGAAGCTGGAAAGGACCAGTTTTTTGTTGGCCAATTTCTGCTGAAACGAGGGGGTTGTACCTGCAAAAATCCTTGACCGTTTGCATAGACTTTGCCTTATCCTCCATTTTCTTTAAAACCTCTTCTGCTTTGACACCAAATAATACATCCTGCTGTAAAGGTGCATCCAATAATTTTGCTTTAACATGGTCAGGAAGGGTTTGTTCTTTTAACCAAGCATGTCTACGTATGACAGAGCAAGTAACAGCTGCTCTACAGGAAGCTTACAATGAATCAAATCTGCATTGTAAAGTATGTTTGCCCACCTGTTCAGCTGCATGCAACAGATCCTAAATTTCCTTGAATTTAGACTGTTCTGAATGTGTGCTCATTTTTTGTTTTAACTGAGACATTAGGAATTGCTGATATTTCAACATGTGAAACTGGCAATTTAATGCTCTCATAGCCAGAGTTGTGGAGGTGTATATTTTCTTTCCCCATCTATCTAGGGCTCTGGAATCCCTTTCAGAGGGCACAGGATTTTTAGCCATAGAAGCTTTTGCTCCCTTTGGACCCTGGAAAATTGTTTCTGGGTCAGCTACAGGGCTTTTATAAAGGAATTTGTGTGAGTCAGGTACTCTGTAGTATCTGTCTGGTTTGGCTGGAGCAGGAGGTAGAGAGTCTGGATTTAAACTAGACTCCAAGTAAACATCATCCACAATATCTAAAACAGGAGGGATAGCAAGAGGTCTGTGCTGGTGTAGTGAAAGGAACTCTCTGAGCCTTTTCTTAGAATCTGAGTAGTCCTGGCCTTCCCAGTGGAAATGTTCCCTCATGGTATGTAAAGTTTCCCCAAAGGAGTAGTCTTCAGGGGGAGATGCTGAGGGAATGCAGTCTTCAGCATCAGAATCTTCATAAGGTGGAAAAGTGTGATCCTGTTCCTCAGAAGAATCTGAGGAGAGAGAAACCTGGTCAGAGGATGCATAATCCTCCTCTTGTCTTGGTCTTTTATCAGGAGGGGGATGGGAACCCCTGATAAGGGTAATCAAATCTTCAGCCATCTTAAGCATCTGTTTCTTAGGCATGAGGCCTTGCACTGTAGACTAATGTACAGTTTTCTTAGGTTTTAAAGGAGTTTTAAGCTTAGCATAAGATTTAATGGTGAGTGTAGTCGGTCTGAAGACACCTTCTGCAACCGAAGGTGTTTCCACTGCACCGGTGTCTAATTCTGCTCCGGTGTTGGTAGATGGCTGCGTTGGCCGAGTAGGCTCCACTTGGGAATCCGCAGCTGTCTGGGGTTCCAGTTCTGCGGTCGTCAGGGGCTGCGTAGGCACCTCACTGAAAACTGGAAAACCAGCGACAGGCCCAGCTGAGGCCTCGGAGTCTGGCTTGTTCCTAGGCTGCCTGTCCTTATCCTTGCGTTTTTTATGTATGGCGGTCGTCGGCTGCTCCGACGGCATGATATAATTAAATTTCCTACCAAAGTAATGCCGTGCGAAGTCAAAACGGCGTTTGATAGTTTGTTTATTAAACCTAGCGCAAAACCGACAACCTGTGACGTCGTGGTCTGGGCCTAGTCAAGGAATACAATAGGAATGGAAGTCCTTATGAGGTATTTGCTTCCCACAAGAAATGCAGTTGTTAACTTTTTCTGACATCAGACTGAGGCAAGAAAATGTTTCGCAACGGGGTACTTAGCTTTATTGAAGACTTCGGACTGAAATTCAAATCGAAAATCTCAGGTGTCGGCCGACCGGCTCTTGCGAACTGCTTCTGGCACCGCGCGACAAGAAAGACTGAAGAAAATGGCATCGGATGCCTCTTATATACCCCTGGCACACTGACGTCAGGGAAGAAGCGACAGCAACCGACGCCGGACCAAGACTTTGGAATTCGGGCCGACTGCGGGACCGCCTGACGGCAGGATAACCCAAGTGTGATGACTGCAGCAGGGTAACACAATGAACATCTGGAAGTGGGCCCTCACCACCTTGAAACACAGACACTTGCTGTGGGTATACAGGAATGAGAAGGTAGGCACCCTTTATGTTCAGTGTCGCCATCCACATTTCTGGTAAAAAAAAAAAAGGGCAGAAGTGGTTCCAGTATTAACATTTTGAATGTGTACTACCAGAAATCTGGGTCTCCAGATCCATTCCTTCCTTTTCACTATCAGACAGGAGTAAATACCCTGTACCTTTTCTAGTGGAGTCGGATGAACTGAACCTTGTTTTAAGACATCCTCTATGGAGGAGTGGAATCAGGTTTGTCTATTTCGGGAGATGCCTAGGAAGTCCCCCCCCACCCCAAAAAAATCTACATGGTGTAACTTTGTTTTTAACACAGCAATGTGTTTTTCTCCAATATCCATATTAACACATTGTGCATTCGACATGCATGGTGTACGTCGACCATTAGTACAGGCCAGGTCTATATTATGTCCTTGAAAAGGCAGTTCAACAAATGGCATTTACATCGAAAATGCCGGTCAGCGAACTCGTTCTTCTCCCACTAAGTATACATACCAACTCCGAGATCGCACTACTGTCAGGAAAGGGCAAATTTTCCCACTTTCACTGTACTGTGATCTCACTATGAACAGTTAGCTGACCAGCATTTTTGATGTAAATACCATTCACTGAATTGCCTTTTCGAGGACATAATATAGACCTGTACAAGCCACTTATGCTATTTTTGTTTTCCCAAAAATACAACTCACACTTCTCTCCTCAGTGACCCATGCTTCTATTTTCACATACAAACCTTCATGTTCTCAAAAATAAAAATGCTCTTCTCTTCTTATTCAGTTACACACTGCCTAATAACGTCTTTGAATCCTTCCCTACAACTATTTACAAAGTGTTCTGCTCTGCTATTTGTTTCCTACTATTTTCTTTTTGCTACAATCTCCTGTTCATAGGTTCATAGGTTCATACTAGGCTATCTGCCCTAGGGCATTTATAAGCCTAGCCAGAATGTGTTTGGCTTTCGCCACCCATTTTAAATTTATTTTGCTATGCCCTTTTTCGAGGTTAGTATACTGTGCCTCTATCTAACAGTGACACAGAAGTGATACCCGGGGTAAACCTACGATCTCCCATCCACTCATCAAGATTCCTCTTGAAGAGAGTCAATGAGGGACTCTGCCTAACCTGGACTGGGATTTTATTCCAGAGTGAAGGGAGCCTCTGGGTTATGAATCTGTCCCACCAGCATGTCCTATTTATTTCAGTGCTGAGGTTCAAGTCTCTCGGCGTAGCTCGATGGGATTTGGATTTTCTGAGGTGCAGCATGTCCATTAATTCGGGTTGGACATGGCTTTATCGTCAGGCACAGATCGCCTCTGAACAGGTGGTATGCCACTGAGTAGAGCTGGAGTTTCTTTAACCAGGCAGCATATGGCATCTGTTTGAGCCCTTTGATCCTCTTGGTGAGGTACTTTTGGGGTCTTTCCAGTTGCTGCAGGTGTCTGGTAAGGTACATCCCAAAGGGGCATTGTACTCAATTATGGGCCTGATGAGGGATGAGTAAAGAGGCACGATGACCTCCCTGATCTAGATGTGAATCCCTTCATGATTAGGTGGGCTATATAAAATGTTTTTCTAACCACTTTGGCCACGTGGTTGTCAAATGAGAGATTGCTATCAACTTGGGTCCCCAGGTCCCTAATTACTTCTTCTGTACTTAATGGATTTCCACCTATGTGGTAATTTGTGGGCACTTTGTTTTTGCCAAAGGGGATGACTATACACTTTTTGGCATTTAGCTTGAGGCCATGGCACTGGCACCAGTTGTCTGTTTCTATGAGGCCCTTTTGGAGGATGCTTGTGTCGGCTGGAGAGTCGATTATGGCACCCAGTTTGCAGTCATCTGCGAACTTGGTCAGCCACAGTCCTTCCGTGTTGGCCTGTACCTCCGAGAAATATATACCGAACAAGAGAGGTCCCAGGACTGAGCCTTGTGGGACACCACTTGTAACTGGTTTGGAGTCTGACATGGCTCCAGCAATTCTAACCATGTGGGTTCTGTCCTTGAGCCAGTTTGCAATCCATCTAGTGATATAGGGGTTTATATTTAAGCTGGTGAGCTTATCTATAATGCCCGAGTGGTGATGATCCTTTCCAATCTCTCATTTGACAACCACGTGGCCAAAGTGGTTAGAAAAACATTTTATATAGCCCACCTAATCATGAAGGGATTCACATCTAGATCAAGGGAGGTCATCGTGCCTCTTTACTCAAGAGGTCCAAGTAGGCTGTGTGGACCACCTTCCCCTCGTCAATGGCCTTGGTGACTGTTTCAAAGAAATCAACCAGGTTTAAGAGGCAGGATCTGCCCTTAACAAAGCCGAACTGGGTAGGATCCAGTGTTTGTAGGTCCCCAACATCTTTATTTATGAGGTCCATGATGATCCTTTCCATAGCTTTGCAGACCAAGCTAGTCAGGCTTATGGGGCGATAGTTTCCAGGATCCGTTGAGGCACCACCTTTATGGAGAGGGACCACTGTTGCTGTACGCCACTCTTTGGGCACATATCCTGTAGTAAGGCTGAGATTGAACAGTAGTTTTATGTTTGGGTTTAGCTCTTCTTTGAGTTCATGTAGGGCAGCCGGGACACCATCTGGTCCCATTGATGCTGTGTTTTTGCTTTGGAGAGCGGCTCTTACCTGAGCATCTGAGATGTCAGGGGCAGCACTCTGCTGGGATAGATATTTGCCCTTTTGGTGGGGAGGGGGGGGTAGAAGTTTGCGCTGAACCTGTCAGCTAGGATGTTGGCAATGTCTGTGGGTTTGGTGTATTTTTGTCATTTTGGACTAATTCTGAGCATATCTGGGAATTACCACCCAGGTTCCTAACATAACTAAAGAAAGCCTTGTGATTATCCTTAGTGTCCTGTGCAATTTTTCTCTCGAAGCTGGCCTTAGACAATTTTATGTGTGCCCGTAGTTTTTGCCAATACTGATCAGTGATGCCTTCCCTTTTGGGATTTTGCTTTATCATTTAGTAGCTTCCTCCTTCTATTGTATAGTTTGTTTATGGCTAGGGTCCACCAGACAGGACGTCTGCCTTTGGAGGATTGGGTCTTGGTTTTATTTGGGATTGCATGATCCATGCATTCCTGAAGGTGTTCATAGAATCGTTTATAAAGGATTCTGCGGTCTGGGCTGTATTTTCCACAGGCCGGGGCTTTGAAGGATTCCACCTCAGTTTTGAGGAGTGTAAAATTTACTTTAGAGAAGTTTTTCACTGTGGTTTTGTGGGCAGGGGGTGGGGTCGGGATGTGAATATCCAGTGAGATTAGTTTATGGTCTGATCTTACCAGTGAGGGATACACTTCTGGTCTGGAGCATAGAGTCCCCATGTTGGTGATGATCAGGTCCAGTATGTTTTCCCTCTTGTGGGAGTGGTAACAAGTTGTTCCATAGCATTTGAGTTTATAAATTCTAGGAACCTTTGGGCTAGGGTGTTGGAGCTAGAGTAATGCTCCCAGTCTATGTTTGGGTAGTTGAAGTCCCAATATAATGGTGTTTGGAGAGACCTTCATATTTTCCAGTGTTCTCAGGAAGGCCGAGTGGGGTTCCTGGGTTTGGGAGGGTGGTCTGTAGCAGGCTATAAACTGGAAGGCAGTTTTACCCACTGTTAGTTGCACATGGATAGTCTCTGATGCTTAGTGCTTTGCCACCAACCTGGAGGTGTGGGTATCTTTGATGAATATCGATACTCCCCCTCCTTTTGTGGTTCGGTCCAAGTTTTGGGGCCGAAAAGCATGGTATGAGGTATAACCTGGTAGTGCTGGGGTGCTCTCGGGAGCCCTGAACCAGGTTTCTGTTACTGCACAGATATCGATGTTCTCCATGCTAAGGAGAGTTTCGAGTGCGTGCATCTTGAGGTTTAGACTTCTGGCGTTGAGTAGCATTACTCTTAGTTCGTTACCTCCCTTACCTCCTCTAAGATGAATAGCTACTCTGCTTCACTGCACCTCTTACATGATGTTTATCTGTGAGTCACTCTACTCTTACACATGTCTGTGATCTTTAACTGGGTATCATTTCCCTGACACCATTCTTTCTTCCCCTTCTCCTACTAATTGATTCATTAACCTTTCTATTTCTAGTCCTGTGGGTGGAGCCCCCCCCCCCCCCCACACACACACACACACTTACATAGTTATTTATTTATACATTGCAGTTTGTTTACCAGGATAGTCCATTGGGTTCAAGGGGCCCATTTTCAAAGGAGTCCTGGGGAGAAAAGCTCCAGAGAAAAATACAATTGAATAAAACTCAGTACATAATACATAACTGCATATAAATGATCCAAACATTCACATAGAAGACTTAAAGCCAATTTTAACAAAGACAGAAATATAACAGATAATGTACATCAAACTTTTTTTTTGTGTGTAACGCACATGTGAAGTACAAAATAATACAAATCTCTAGGAAGCAGTGATTACATAATTAGGTTTAAGACAGTGAGAAGTGATATAGAGAGTATTGAGTAGGATGGGAACAGGAGCATAGCCATTGTGAGGTGAGATACGAATGCAACAAGGTTTTGAATGATGAGAGACTGCTAGTAATGCGGACGGGAGATGGAAGAGAATTCCACAGACATGCAAGGGAGAAGGACATGAGATGATTCCCTGCTGGACTCACCCTTGTACTTCCACCCCTGAGTTGTCACTGCCTGTCCTACTAACTCCTTACCTTCTTTCAGGATATTTCTCTCAAATCCCAACAAACAGTTTTTGCGTAACCTCCCTGAGATCAGGCAGTCTCTACTTCAGCAGTTTCCTTAGTTCTCTCAAACTGCCCTAACCCACTACAGTTCCAAAATATACGGGACTATGTTTCTCATTCACTTTCACACTTCCAGCATGCGTCAAACCCTAAATACATCCTTGCTAACTTTGCCTGGGTATAAAAATATTTGTGCAGGCACTTCTATGCAAAGATTTTAAATCTGAGCAATTTGGTGATATACTGCAGTATATTTGTTTTTATTTTTTGTGTCTATGTCCCGCTGCCTTTTTCACTCATCTCTTTCCTTCTTCCTCTCTTCCCCAATCCAGTTTTTCACTATCCTTAGTAACCCCATCCTCCCTTCCCTTTTCCACTCTTATTGCTTGTTAAGAAGTCTGGTAGCTTAGTTTCATTCCCTACCTCCTTTTTTCATCTATTTTAACCCCTTGGTATTCCCATTGTCCCAATTCTTCCCAACTGCTACTCCTCTGACTTCTGTCCAGGATTTGTCTACTCCTGTTAGTGTCTGTGGCCAATATCATGTGTGTTATTTCATATACCATCTCCATAGAACCTTTCTCCGTAGGGTATCCTTGTTTAAACCACATATTAGGAGGACTCTGTCCCTCCATGTTTTTCATTCTCTGGCTCCTTCCATTTTTGGGGGAGAAAAATACACTCTCTCTGGTCCAAGAGGGTTGTTTTTCCCTACTTGGGGACTCTAACAGTGCATTCATTAGATTTCTCCTTTTCCCTTCAGCTCTCCTCTCTATATCGGTCAGTCTAATAACATTTGCTATCTGACACGCTTGCAGGTTACATGCAAATCTGGTACTCCCAGGCTTCATTCCTCAACCAGATCTATGAATTTTCTTCCAGGCAACTCTTGACCTCTCTCCATCCCAAATATATTCCCAACATGGCTGATTTACCTTCTTTAATAAATCTAGCCCAGATAAAGTATAAAAGGCCTGGTCTGCGTATTTGAACTGTGGCTTGATATTCATGTTTACTACCTGCACCCTCTGGTCTATGTCCATTTTGTTTTCCATCTCTGCACCTGCTCTCGTTCCTTTAAACATATGCATTCATATGAAGGTTTTAATGATTTAAATACAGTCTGTAACCAGACATTTTAACTGCTCTTTCCACATCTTACTTGTTTCAGTGTCCTCTTCTCCTCTCAAAGTGGCTGCTGTCTTCTCTCTCCATTTACTTTACATCCTGATATGTTCGCCATCTCTCTCGGTTTACTTTATATTCCTATACGTTCGCCATATCATCTCTAAGTCTTCCTCATGTCAAGCCATTGTGGGCAAGATACCCACATATAGCATGATTTTTTTAATCGGATCCTCCCCAGTCATATCCATTAATGTTCAAATTGCTAATCGTTTCAATCAATGGCTCTTTATACATAGCAAATAATAGCAGGGAAAGTGGAGTGCTCCCAAAGCAACATGCATGGGAGGTCTTCCAACAAACCATACAGGCCTAGCTGAAAGTGTGAAGAGTCGAGTTCTAAGAATCTTGAGAGTGCCTCCTCCGAGGAAAAGCTTCTCATTCTCTTCCTTAGAAAAGGACTCTGAACCAATGAAACCTCCAAAAAGGGTAACCCCTTGAAGGGAAAGGTGGAGATGGAACCTACACTACTCTGACTTGGTGGGACTCCACCCAAGATTAAGGAGGAAGTGGATTCAGTTTCATTTACTCTAAATCCGCTCTTGGGGGATGTAGACCTACTCTCCAAAGCTGGGCCTGCCTTTCTCTTCACTCCTGTTTTTGCCCTCCTTTTCATGGTATTTCACTTCCTCCAAGGACAGTAGATTTTTAAATACAGGTTTGTTTCTCCTTTCTTGCAGGGTGCAATGACCAAAGGTATTACAGATTTCACAAGACTGCTTCAAGCATTCCAGGACTACCAAAGAAGTCGTGAGCACCAATAACACATAACTCTAACCTGGAAATGCTAAATAACTGTCGCCCTACAACAATAAATAGCAACAACACACAAAAAACAAAATATCTAATGATTAAAACAATAGGGAAATGCTAACAGTTAGGACCTACTGCTTAACAGAGAGAGAGAGAAGAATAAAAAACTTTACAGAAAAAAAAACATTATGCTAGCACTACAATTACACGAAAGCTATTAAGTACTAAGGATAATGTAAGACAAAAGCCGTCTCAATACAATAAAATACAGAAGACTTGCCCAGAGTTGTTTGAGAGAATGAAGACGCTGCATAACTCTACAGATGGCAAACAAGATCTTGAGTACTATAAGTACCAAGAGAAGCTGGAGGTATTACTACCCATTTGTGCTGCATGTAGGCAACTAGACCCACATGCTGCAGTTGAAAGGACAGTGCAGTGCTTATTACCACCACCAACACAGTTTACCCTGCTCATAGTCAAAACTATTCCACCCAGCATTTTATCTAGACTGTTCCCATTTAGCCATCACTCAAAAACATCACTCAAAACATCACCTCAGATAAAGTACAATTGTGTAAATTCTTATCCTAACGGTAGATGTCCCCCTCATCACTGCTGCAGTACTAGTTACATTACGGATCCCCTGCCAAGAGTGACCAGATGTCTGGCCAGTACACCAAAGCCTTGAAGTTGCTTTAAAGTATGCCATATATCAAAAGTGTGCTCTTTGCATAGTGTAGGGCATAAAGGTGATGTCCGGACGAACCATCCTCAGAACAGACGGCCCGAGTAGGAATGCCAGTCCAAGGAAAAGAGAGGTAATCAGTATATCCAGAAGAGAAATGAACCAGGAGGTGGAGGGAGGGAGTGAATACTGCAACAGTAATGAGAAGGCTATCTACCGTTACGGTAAGAGTTTACACAGTTGTACTATGTCCTCAATATCACTTTTGCAGTATTCATTACATTAAGGAGAGTGCCAAAGCTCAGGAAGAAACTTGGGAGGAGGAAAGACCAGCAGAGCTCAATAGGAAGCCATGAAGGATGGTCCTAGCAAAACCAGCCCTCACTCTGGAGAGTCCATCCAACTTGCAATGCTTAATAAATGTATGCACAGAAGTCTAGGGAATCTGCCTCAAGAATAGCGTTAGTATCAAAGCCTTTGAAAAAAAGACAGCAGAAGAAGCCACAATGCTAGCAGAATGAGCCTTAACAGGAAAAAGAAAGCTCTTACCATGAAAAAAACCACCTTGGGCATAAGAGGGGGATTGGTACGCAAGGACACCCTGTCCTTATGAAACACCTTAAAAAAGGAGGACAAGTCATAAGGGCTTGAAGCTCAAACACTCATACACTCATCTGGCAGAAGTAAGGGCCAGCAAAAGTACGGTCTTCCAAGAAAGCTGAAGCAGCAGGCTCAAAAGCAGCCAGAGTCACTTTTTCCAAAACAAAATTAAGATCCCAGGGAGAAGGAACAGACTTCCTGACAGGCCTAATATGAAGGATGCCTTTAGGAAATTGTTTAGCTTCAAATCTAGAAGCCAAAGGAGGTGAAAAAAGCAGACAAGCAGAGAAAGCTGATAAGTGGCCCTTAGACGAATATGTCTACCCAGCATTGAGGAATTCACACAAATAGGAGACAACCAAAGGAACATCCACAGAAAGTGGATCCAGGTTACGAAAAAGACACCAAACAGAAAACCTCTTCTGTTTGGAAAAGTCAGATTTCCTATTAGTAAGGTCCTCAGAAAAAAGGGTCTATGCGAAATCAAAATCCTATCACCTATAGTGTCAGCTGAAGAGTGGACAGGTGGGGATGGATGACAGCTCCCTTGTCTTGTGCAAGTAGGTTCACCATGTGAGTTAACTTGTGATGACTGTCCTTGGCTAAATGCAGAAGAGGAAGGAACCAATGCTGTCTTGGCCACAAGGGAGTCACCAACAGGATTTTGTGTGCATCCTTTTGAATTCTGAACAGGACTTTTGGAATGAAGGGAAGGAGAGGGAGCAAGATTCCACACCAGGAAAGCCAACTGGCTAAGATAAGATCTTGTTCCCCTCCGTTTGTTTACATACCACATCACTGTGATACTGTCTAAATATACCTTGAGAGGTCCTGGGGAGAAAAGAGGATGAAAAGCCTGAAGCACCAGAAAAAAAGCTCTCATCTCTGACACTGATGTGCTCTTTCCTTAAAGAGGTGACCGCACCCCCTGCACCTTTAGGGAGCCAAAAGCTGCTCTCCATCCCATGAGGCATCTGTGAACAGCTCTTGACACAGTGAGGACAGGGAGGAAAGGGATGAAAGGGGAGCACTGGGTTTTGAAGCAACTGCTAAATCTACCACTGAAGTTCATTCTTTAAACAAGGAAGCAGAGGAACTGCAAAGTCTAGGGGGTTGACATGTTGAACCCAAATTGACTTCAGAAATCACTGAAACTTTCATGTGGAGTTTGGCCAGAGGGAGCATAGGGATGGGGGATGCCATGAACCACAGTGCTCTCAGAAACTCCCTGGTTGTGACAGAGGCCACAGGAAGAAGAGTGAAACAAGGAAATGACGGTCAAGATGGTGGCAGAAGTTAGAGATGCCAGCATAGGCAGGGTCCAAATCCTGCACCCCAGAAAAACATGGTCCCGAGAAGGACTCAGAAAAGACTTTTTGAAGTTTATTGTGAACCCAGGGCTTTGCAGAAGGGAAATGGCAATATAAAGATTTTGTAGGAGGATCTCTAGATAGGATGCCTGAAACAGGAGGTCGTCCAAATAAGGAAATACATGTATCCCCTGAATCCTGCAGAAAGCAATCACGGGAGCTAGGCATTTGGTGAATACCCTTGGGAAAGTAGAGAGGCCAAAGGGCAAAGCGGAGAACTGAAAATGCCAGGAAGCAACAGAGAAACAAAAACTTCCTGAAAAGGGGATGGCTAGGGATATAGAGGTAAGCATCCTTGAGATCCAGAGAAATCATAAAAGCCTGAGGAAGCAGCAAAGGGAACACTGTTTGAAGGGATAACATTTGAAACGAAGGAACCTAAGTATTTAGAAGAGAAAGATCCAGAATGGGTCTCCAAGTGCCCTCTTTCCTGTGGACCAAAACATTCTGGAATAAAACCCCTTCCCCCTTTGAGCAGCTGGAACCTCTTGAATAGTTCCCAGCATCAAGGACCTCTTGAAAAATGCTAAACTGTTCTTGAAGTGGCTGAAGAATGCCCATGGGGGGATTTCCAAACCATAAAATATCCTTAGTGAATGATGGAAAAAACCCAAGAATCTTGGGTTATGCTTAACCAAACAGGAAGAGACAGAGAAAGATGAGAAAGAGGAATGTGACTGGGAAGAATGGGACAGTCAGACACAGCACCTGATTTATAAGGAAAGGAAGGCTTATGAGCAGGATGGGTCTGAGTAGAGTTAAGTGGGGGGGGGCCTCCTACCACCCTTCTTGCCTTTAGGAGGAGACTGCCTTCTAACAAAAGCTGATTTAGGACAGTTTCTCTGAAACTTAGGCACTGGTACAAGAAAAATATGTTTCAGATCCAGTAACTCCTTGCCTTTCCCTGCAGGGACTTGAAAACATTAGCTGCAGTAACACCAAACAAACATTTATTGTCAAGAGGAGCATCCTTCAACTTAGCCTTAATATCATCAGGCAGAGGTTGAAGCAGAACCAGGAATATCTCAATACAGAGCCAGAAGAAGCAACCCAGAGGAAGCATCTGCTGCATCATAACTACCTACATTTAATGGAGTGGCGAGCTACCTGCAAAGAAGCTCCCAATAGAAAAGAAGCTTCCAAGAGGGAATGCAGAAGTCTTACTCTCAGAATCAGGAAGGTCAGAAATAACCTGAGAAAGGAAAGGCAAAACATATCTGGTCACACGAGTCTGGTAATTAACAGCCCGAAAGACTAGGGTCGCTAAAGTATAAACCTTTTTACCCAGCCTTTCCACAGTCCTGCTGTTCTTATCAGAAGGAATAAGCTTAGTTGTGGGCAGTAATTTAGAAGGTTTATCAGATGCCAAAGAGACCGACGAAGAGTCAGCAGATGGACACATGTAAAGGACTTTGCAGTCATCAGGCACTTGTAACACTGGCCTGGTTTCTTAGGACCAGGGATCTGAGAAGTCTGCATCCTAAGAAGCAGAGGAGAAAGCATCCAATGAAGCAGCCAAAACAGATGGAATAGCGAGGGTCTGGGAGATTCCATTTGAAGGAGCGCATAATATCTCCTCTGCACTTCAGACACTTGGGAACAATCCCATTTAAAGAACTCCATCATCTTGGCAATTATCCTCAAACTAAATCTCCTCAAAAGGGGATTCAGGACTAGTAGACTTCCTCTTCCTCACAGCCATACTCAACAGTGAAAGAAATCTGGGTAGAATTGTCCAAAGATTCCTCACCCGAATCCTCATCTTCCTCAGAGAAATCTTGATCCTTGGATCTCTTGAGGGGGGAAGACGACCAAGGAGGTGGTGGGGCAGAGACCCCCTCAGGAGGCTTCAAGGCCATAAGAGCACTCAACAACCCTGTGTAAAATTCTGCCATTCACTTTGAGGGCCCTTGGGAAGAGAAGCAATACGTTTAGTCTTCTGGTTCTTTTTTTAAAGGGACGTCCACCTTACAAATGAAGAAACCTCCAATGCTGGCCTACACTCAATCGTAGTAGGGGCTTCCTCCCTAACCAGTATCTGAAGAACCCCCCACTAAGCGCTTCAGTGATAAAAAAAACTACAGTTCCCAGAGAGTCCAAAGTAGATGTCTTCCAGGCCTCCAAGGACATGCAAGAAGCTGGATCCATGCAGGCCTCCAAACCAGTCGTGATAGAGGAATCCAACCCAGAAACTGGATGATCCTCTGGCCTTTCACCAGTCAAGAGAGATGTCCGATAGATGAGGTACTGCCGAAGAGTCTGATCTAACTTTTTTGGCCGCCTTCTTCGAAGACGGCTGACCCTTAGGCTGGGAAGTACTCTCCAGAGTGTCTTTTGCCAAGGAAATGAGGGTCAAGATGGTGGCAGAAGTTAGAAATGCCAGCATAGGCAGGGTCCAAATCCTGCACCCCAGAAAAACATGGTCCCGAGAAGGAGTCAGAAAAGACTTTTTGAAGTTTATTGTGAACCCAGGGCTTTGCAGAAGGGAAATGGCATTATAAAGATTTTGCAGGAGGATCTCTAGATAGGATGCCTGAAACAGGAGGTTGCCCAAATAAGGAAATACATGTATCCCCTGAATCCTGCAGAAAGCAATCACGGGAGCTAGGCATTTGGTGAATACCCTTGGGGCAGTAGAGAGGCCAAAAGGCAAAGCAGAGAACTGAAAATGCCAGGAAGCAACAGAGAAACAAAAACTTCCTGAAAAGGTGATGGCTAGGGATATAGAGGTAAGCATCCTTGAGATCCAGAGAAATCATAAAAGCCTGAGGAAGCAGCAAAGGGAACACTGTTTGAAGGGATAACATTTGAAAAGAAGGAACCTAAGTATTTAGAAGAGAAAGATCCAGAATGGGTCTCCAAGTGCCCTCTTTCCTGCGGACCAAAACATTCTGGAATAAAACCCCTTCCCCCTTTGAGCAGCTGGAACCTCTTGAACACTGGTTTTCTAGATAAATAGCAAGAGAGGAAAGATGACTGCATAAGGTCTTTGGTGACTCGGGCGATCATACTAAAAATCAAAAGTTGGCATTTGGACTGGCAGCAAAGAAGTTCTGAGGATGGTACGTCCGGACATCAACTTTACGCCCTATGCTACATGAGGAACATACGTGTGATGTAAGTCGTACCTTAAAGTAACCTAAAGGCTTTGGTATACTCGCCAGAAGTCAGGTCTCCCTTGGCAGGGGATCCCCAATACAATGAATACTGCAACAATGATATGGAAGGACATCAAAGGATATCTGAAATAACTTTGCTGCACCACTGTAATACTGCAAACCTTTCTTTCACTCCAATTACTACTTCTGAAAGAATATGTTTCACTTTTCCTTTCTGAATGCTTTTGCCTTTTCAAGTTCCTTCTGTTTCCACCTCTGCAACCTACTACTTAGACTCACCTCTTCAATTTCCTCATTTTGGAATATAGTAAATCCTCATTTTGGAATATAGTAAATCTATCTTCACTTAACACACTTTCAATAGTCTCTTGGTCTCTTGTTCAGTCTCATTCTTAGCACTGTGTGCGAAACCTCCCCAAAAAGCACCTCCTGTCATTTCAACATATTCTATACACACTCCCATTACTTTACCAGTTATTACAATGTTCGTCTTCCACAATTGCATCATCAGTAACCCAATATCACACATTTTGAACAATAAGCTTTACAGTATTTTGCCAATATGACCATGCTAGCCACAATTACAGTCTCTCTTCACAGTCATTTATCAATAATCATCATGACTTCTTTTAGCTCTGTCTTTTCCTCAACTGGCCATAGCCGCAGTTAGCTGGTGAAGTACAGAAGCTGTCCAAGTGTTTCAGTCCAGGTTAAACTACAGGTAAGGACAACACGTTCTTCCTTACCTCTCTTGCTTAATGTATGTCTTGTTACTGTACTCAGTCAATGAATTGCGGCATGAATGTGCTACATCCCTCTACTCACCCTGTCACAAATCTGCTGACCTGCTTGTGCCTCATGAGACAAACCCACACATTGAATCTGTAATTCTCTATTTTCTTGTGCCCAGACTTCTTTTAAGGACAGCCCTTCTACTTATATATGTACACACTGTAGTTTGTAGCAACATTCTTAGTTCTACTAAATTGTAACTGCTTCCCATACATCACCACTCCGCACTTTAACCCCTCTCCAGTTTCTTCTTTAGCTAAGGACCCTTACCCCTAGAGACAGTCCTGTCCAACGTTTCGGACTCTATCCGACATATGCTCTATAATGCTTAGCCCTTTTACTGCTTATCTCAACTCTCCTCTCCTGTCATTTACTAAGACCCTTTCTCTTCCTTGAATTTAGCCCATTTCTTAACTTTCAATCACTTTGCAATTTTCCTAAAACCCCAGCCTACATCAACCAGTAACATACATTTATACTTCTTGTATCTCCTAAAGCTTGTGTCTGATATTTATAATTCTGAAATCCACAGCCTCCAACACATGCTGATATAGATACTGACATCTAAAATGATATTCTTTTATTTCACTTATCCTCTGCCTCTTATAAACTCTTAGGTATTAAAGTTTTGATCAGTCCTGCACCTTTCTCATAACTACCTGCTACATCCTTACTAGATTGTTTTTATTTCTAGCAATATACTAGACTAGGGCCAGCCCACTCTGTTCATCCTCACTACACTTGGACTCACTTTGCTCACCTACCCTACCCACATTCCCACCCACCGCTGGTTCAATTTCCTTTATAGCTATCCATCTTTACCCCACCTCCTCTAAACTCCTTCCTTTGCAACTTAACCAATCAAGTCCAATCCCTTCTTTCTACACTTCTCCTACATCTCTACAAGTTACACCTCACACCACCCTCCCCCACCCATTGCTCACCTCCCCAATCTTTTCACTCATACAAACCTTCCCGCAATCACACTCATTCTCTTGCAACACTCTCTCCTTAACCTCCTTTATGTTCCTTCCTCTCTTCTCATCCCCTTTTCTCTCCCTCCTCACATCCTCTCATCTACTACTCCTTTCCAACCTCACCTCTTATCACACTCTGCTAATCCTACATCCCTGCTCCCCAGCCTCCTCTCACTACATTACACATGCATATACTCATTATTCCTCTCCCATAACATCCTCACTCTTCTCCTGTACTGAATTCACTCTCCCCAAAATCAAATTACCTCCTTTGTTCTCTTCACTTTAAAGAAAAACAAAAATGTCTCTTTCTATCCCTTTATCACGCTTCTCCTTCACCCCTTCAACACCCAACTGTCAGGTGATATTCACCCCAACCCCGGTCCCAATACTAAGCCATAAACTCCTACCACAGACTATCAAACCCCTTTGCACACACAACCTTAAACCTATCCTTTTACACCATCAACATCTACAGTATCCTTAAGACAACTAAATTCCACTCCTGGATAGACTAATACTCTCCTAATTATACTCTCTGAAACATGGCCAAAACCCAAACACAGGCAATGAATTTCTTCCCTCCAGGATAGAGCACTATACGCCATGACAAAACACACAAAAAGGTAGAGATATTGCCATTGTGTACTCAGACCTCCATCCCCCCATCTACCCCCCTTTTCAACCAGCAGAACTCGTTATGGCAAATTATAAACCCAACATCCACAAAACCCTAATGATAGTCACCCTCTACATACCCCCAGGAGATAACATACCCTGAATAGGAAAAGATTCTCCACTGGATGTCTGACAATATACCCAATGAGACTATAATTATCAGTGACATCAACATCAGTAGGCTAACTCTCTGCTCTAACTCTACTACCACCAGCATAAACCTGTACAGATTCACTCAACTTATCTCTTCCCCCACTATTCATTATAAGCCCACTAATTTGAGCTCAATCATCGACTGGATTATTGTCTCTTATCCTCACCTCTATCACTACCCTGAATCCCTACCACACTCCATAAGTGATCACAGCCCAATATGCATCAAAAGATTCTCCCACTATCACTCTCGACCTCACATTTTAAGAACTCAGAAAGCTAACTCTGACCTTGAGACTTAACAACTCTCTCCTGGCTATAGACTGGTCCTTTCTATCAACCCGGGTCAGATAGACGAATGCTTAAATGTTCGAAATCTCTAAAGGTCGACCTTTAGAGATCGAACATTTAAATGTTTGAATATTTTTAAAAATTAAAAAAAAAACTAAAGGGTGTAAGCAGAGGGGTAAGCCTGCACCCCCCACACCCCCCGCTTCTTAAATATACCAACTGCATGATCACGCTACAGTGTAGGGAATGGGAAATTTCCTATTTCTGCACTGTAGTGCACTGAAGTGTGATCTCGGAGTTGGTATATTTAAGTAGCGAGGGTGTGCAGGGAAGTGCCCTTGCTAAAACCTTTTCATTTGAATTTTTTTTTTATTTTGTTTTATTACATATTCGAACACTTAACTGTTCGATCTCTAAAGGATGACCTTTAGAGATTCGAACATTTAAGCGTTCGTCTATGTAATATAGACCCATCAACCCTATCTCTAGATGAAGGTGTACTTCAATTTAACTCCATCTTCCTTAGCACACTTAAATATCTTTCCTCTCCCAGAATGGTCAGAGTTTCGGTGCTCTCCTTAGCTCACTAACTCTACTAGGTCTCCAATACACAAAAAAGATAATGCATGGAAACTCTGGACCAAAACCAAATCTCCCGCCAACTTCCACAAATATAGGGGAACTTCTGAATCTGACTAAAAAGCAGATTATCTATGACGTAAAAACGTCTACCACACACCGCAAACTACTACACCCAGAAACCCCAACAAGATTTGGAATATTATCAACTGGATTCTCCACCCAGGTAATCCCTCTACACCCATCCCCCTCTCCTAATAACACACTCCTAGAAATTGCAACTCTCTTCAATTCATATTTCATTGATACCATCAGTAAACTTATGCAGACTTCCAAACCACCCAATCTCTCACCCCCTACAACCCCCAACTACACAACTCCTCATTCTCACAGAGACCAGCTCCTACCAGCTACATTAAAAACAAACATTCTCCTAATACTAAAATCATGTTCCCCATCAGCTGATAAATCGCCACCCCTCTTCCTAAAGACTGCTTCCAAATCTACAGCTTACCCAGTCTCCATCCTCATAAATTGCTCCATTAGGGAATCCACTGTCCATACTATTTGGAAAGACTTCTACACAATACCAATCCACAGAGGAGGGAATTCTACAGAACTCTCTAATTTTTATCCTATAACCATACTCGCTCCCCTCTCCAAAATGCCTGAACACTGTGTTCACAGACAATTCTTAGCCCACCTAACTCAACCAAACCTGATCACCCCTACCCAGCATGGCTTCTGCCCCCACCATAGTCCCAATACTGCTCTCATCTCCTTTACTAACTCTATTGTTATCTCTGGCAAGGGAGGTAAACTAGTGTCTTGCCTCTTTTTAGGCCTCTTTTTAGGCCTCTCTAAAGCCTTTGACACAGTTTCCCACCCCATCCTCCTCTCCAAACTGTCCCATCTCAACCTATCTACAGAAATTTTCTCTTGGTTCAACAGCTACTTCACAGACCGGAAGCAATCTGTCAAATGGCGGTCTGCTCTCTCTCCTATCAAAATGAGTGTCCCTCAGGGCTCAATTCCAGGCCCCCTTCTCTAACCTATTTACCAACCAACTACATCAATCCTGTCTCCAGTCCTCCCCTCATACAGTAAGCAGATGACTCCACTATTATCTCCATCAATGACAACCATAATGGCCTACTCACCCTCACACAGAAATCCTTCAATCTCATGAAATCCTGGCTTGCTAACAACCAACTCGTATTCAACTCCAAAAAGACAAAACTCCTCCTCTTCCTCCCTAAATCCCTCTACCACCTTAAATCATTTAACATCTCTTCACTTAATAACACTAGCAGCACCCCTAAAACACACACAAAGCTCCTTGGTGTGACCATAGACGACCAGCTCAAATTCAAACTGCATGTACATCACTGTATTAAGAAAACCCACCAAAAGATCATCCTACTATATAGAAATAAAAAGGTTCCTCATCTCTGATTCTAGAATCTCACTTGCACATGCTTTTCTGCTCCCCAACCTCTTCTATGGCTCTCAGATTCTAACTAACCTACAGTCTTCACTTCTCTCCATATTAGAAACCACCTACAATAAAGTACCTAGATTTGCTGCTAATTTGCCTTCTAAATCTCACTACTGCTACACACTGAGGACATTCAGCTGGCTAGAGCTTCCTAATCAACTCTTCACTTACTCAACTTATCCACTCTATCCTGAACAAACCCTCCTCCTGCCCTAGTATCTCTACACGAATCTCCCTCTACACTCCCTTTGATCCCTCAAAAGCTTTGACCAATGCCTATCTCAGATTCAGAAACCTAAAACATTAATTGGACAGAATCTTTATAGCTATTCTACTGCCACCCAATGGAAAAGCTTTCCATGCTGCTCAGAAATATTCCCAATGATCCCGAATTCAAGAAAGCACTTAAACATCTAAACAGCACCTGGTTATGTCTCTGTGACCATGCCACCTTAACCCTGTCCCTACTCTCTCTACTTTCGCCCTACTCACTCCCCCAACTCCCTCCCTTTATTCAAATTTCTCTTCAAATAGCCCCAACATGACTTCTGCTGTTTCTTTTTTCTCCTGTTACCTGTTGTCCTCAAACTCTGTCTTTTATTTTTACTAACAAGGGATTTTTTTTCTAATTATGGTTATGTTGCCTCTAATTTACATTATGTTATGTTAATTTTTTTGTATTGTTGTAATGTGGAGCTTTTCTCCCCAGGCCTCCACTGAAAAGTGCTTTGCCCAGTCAGGCAATGCCGGACAACAAATGTCAAATAAATAATCACAGCAGCAACACATTTTACGCTTCCCTATACACTTTGCTGTTCTTCCAAAACCATTATTATTAAACCACACATGATATATATTTAATCTTGCCTTTAGTTTCATGTAAAATGATCCATATTTCTAGTTTGGGTCCATAATTTTCAGTCATAACAGTATGAATTGTTTTGTACATACTGGAAACTATTCCCTAAGCCCTCTTAAATATTCCACCAGCCCTAAATTGCAATAGCATTCATTCTTGGTCCAAAGACTGCAAGCAGGAACATTCATTCATTCCACAAGTAATCATTTAAGATCAACTGCACCCATACATTTGTTTTGCAACTGTAATGATTCTAAAGTTAATTTACAAAATTGTTAGTTCCCAGTCTGAATAAGGGAGAAAATGTCCAAAGCTGTGAAACGCAACAGCTCAACTAACTTATCCTTAATTTCTGTAACTTGTATGGAGCAGCCATGAGGCAGTATGTGTGATGCAACCATCTGATGCAGAATGGGAGGAAGCAAAACATCTTGGTTAACTGGGCAAAGACAAGTTCCCAGACACTGTCAATGCATCCCTGCTGAAGTTAATTTAAAACCCATTAGTAGTACAGTCCACAGTCATGGGGTAAATTTTCTCTTTCCCATTCACAGATCCCAGTTGCACTTCAATATAAGTAAGGATGAAAAATAAGTTATATCTTACCATACCGTTTCATCTGTGTTGATTTTCATTCATTCATTATTGATGGGTTATCGGTTGCATCCTCGGAATCGAGCCAGCCAAACATCAAGCTTGTGTCAGCCAAAAACTCTCGAGCCAAGGTCCTACCCAGAATGCTCTGCTCGTTACCTCA
This sequence comes from Protopterus annectens, assembly GCF_019279795.1. Taxonomy (NCBI): domain Eukaryota; kingdom Metazoa; phylum Chordata; order Ceratodontiformes; family Protopteridae; genus Protopterus; species Protopterus annectens. Next base: position 1,954,169,343 of record NC_056739.1, read on the forward strand.
GATCGGGTTTGCAAGTTGATAGACAAAAGTAGAGGCTACCTCTGGTCATAACAGACCTACAATAAAGGAGTATATGAGATCAACCAGGAACCTTCGGAGAGGGACGTAGGGTGGGGAGTAATGAATGAACGAAGAACAACAGAGATAGAACGTTATGGTAAGACATAACTTCTTTTTCTGATGTTGTTGATCTTTGTTCTTTCCTTACTGATGGGACAGAGTCCCCAGCTAACTCTATCCCTGGCTGGGCTTCAAGGAAGGACATTCTTGAGCACCATGGAGCCAAAAGAAGCTCCACCTTTGGAAGCCAAATATAATTTATAATGAAGAATAAAGGTATGAGGTTTGGACCAAGTCGCAGGTGAACAAATATCATTGAGGGAAGCCTTAGCATAGAAAGCTGCTGAAGTTGCCATAGACCTTGTAGAATGTGCTTTCACTCTGTGAAGCAAGGTGATATTGTTCTTGTTGTAGATAAAGGTAATGCAATTTCTCAACCACAAAGCCAATCTAACTTCTGAGACAGGGTGACCTAGTCTTGGTCCAGAAAAAGCCAGAAATAGTTGGTCTGATTTACGGGTAGATTTTGTTCTGTCCAGATAAAATTGTATTTGCCCATGAACATCCAGGGAGTGCAGGCAATACTCTCCCTTGTTAGAATGGTTAGGAAAAAATACTGGAAGGTCAACAGACTGGTTGCTAGACCGCTCTGACACCACTTTTGGTAAAAAGGAAGAGTTAGTGCTCAGTGATTCCCTATCCTTATGGAAGGTAAGATAGGGACGTTTGATGCATAAGGCCTGAAGTTCTGATGAGCGTCTAGCCGATGTGACTGCAATCAGAAACAAAAGTTTTCCACGAGAGATATTTTAAATCACATGAAGACACAGGTTCAAAAGGGGGGAGCTGTTAGGGCTTGCAGGACCAAGGCCATATCCCAAGGTTGTACTGGTTCTCTAAAGGTAGGTTTTAGGTGAAGAACCCCCTTCAAGAAAGTTTTACAGAGTCTATGTGACATGAGTGAAGAATACTGAAAACCAATTTGGAAATTTGAAATGGCAGCTAAATGCACACGAACAGTAGAGGCAGACACCCCAGAGTGGAAAAGATGTGATAATAGTCTAAAACCACCAAAACTGGGGCTGACAAGGGGTCTAATTGTTTATTCACTGCCCAAAGGAAAAAACCTTTTCCATTTATTGAGATAGATTAGTCTGGTGGGCGATTTATGAGATGCAATAAGAATATTGCACATTGGGGACGAGACTTTTTCTTGCTTGGCAATCATTGGAAGTGGAGAAACCAAGCAGTCAGTTTCAGGGTTGTTAGATTGGGGTGAGTCAGACCCTGCAGATGGGAGATCAACATTGGGGATGGATGGAGGATCCATGGTCGATCTAGGAGGTGAGGCCAGAGGAAGGGGAACGAGACTTGTCCAGGCCAATATGGAGCAATGAGGATCACTTTGATTTTCAACTGCCGTGCTTTCTGCAGAAATTGGGAGATGAGGAAGAGAGGAGGATAAGCATAAAATAGACCAGAGGGCCAAGCGTGGACTAGAGCATCTCTCGGCGATTGTCCCCGAGGGGGATCAGGGCAAAATAGTTGCTGCACTTGTAGTTGGTCAGGGAGGTGAATAGGTCGCAGCAAGGCTGACCCCAACGGTTGACAATTTTTGCCGTTATCACAGGGTTGAGGGGACCACTCGTGAGGTTGCGGAATGCACCTGCTCAACTTGGAGCTCCCGGGAATGGGCAGTGGAATTAGAAAGCGGTTGGAAGCTATCGCCCATTGCCATATTCTCAAGGCCTCTCGGCATAACGGATATAATCTGGTGCCCCCTTGCTTGTTGATGTACCAGACCACCGACATGCTGTCTGACTGGACAGCAACAGTCCCTGATGGAAGGATAGAACGGAATGCTTGCAATGCTAGCAGCACCGCCCTCAGTTCCAGGACATTGATATGCAAAAAGGCCTCTTTCTCTGACCAAGTGCCTTGGACCGAGTTTCCCTGACATAGACCCCCCCCACCCCATCAGGGAGGCATCCGTGGTCACCATGGCTTTCGGCTGATGGGGGCTGAAGGGGCAAGACCATTGTTGGGGATTTCGAAATGTCCACCAGAGTAAATCTTGCCTGCATCTCTGAGTTACACTTATCTGAAAGGACAAAGGATATTGTAGAGGGTACCACTGAGTGAGAAGTAACCACTGAAGGAGTCTCATGTGGAATCTGGCTAGAGGAACAATGGTGATCGAGGCTGCCATCGACTCCAAGAGCTGGAGTATGGATCAAGCAGGAAATTTGTGGGGACAGAGCAGTGGCTGGACCTGTTGCCTTATTCTTTGAAGTCTGTGGTCCGGCAGAGATGCTGTGCAATTTCTAGTGACCAACAGTACCCCGATGAATTCTAAAGACTGTGGTGAGGTCGTGTTGGACTTCTCCCAGTTTATAGTGATTCCCAGGCACTGTGCTGTGAGGAGTGTGTAGTGTACGGCTTCTTCCAGTAGACGCTTGGTGGAGGCAGTGAGGAGCCAGTTGTCTAGATATGGAAACGCCTGGAATACTTGAAGTCGCAGGTGAGCAATAACCACTGCCATGCATTTGGTGAACACGCTAGGGGCTGTAGAGACCGAAGGCCAGTGCTCGAAATTGGTAGTGACTGGCTCCTATGCAGAAGCGAAGGCATCTTCTTGAGCATTTGTCCATTTTTATGAGGTAATACGCATCTTTAAGATATACAGAGCACATCCAATCATCTTCTTCCAGAAGAGGAAGGATAGACTGAACCGTGACCATTCAGAATCTGTTTTTACAAATTTGTTCAGTGTGCTGAGATCCAGAATTGGTCTTCAGTGTGCTGAGATCCAGAATTGGTCTCCAGTCCCCTGTCTTTTTTGGCATTAAAAAGAACCTTGAGCAAAAACCGGATCCTATCTGGGTCTGGGGGGACCGTTCGGATGACTCTTTTTTGTAACAGCTTTTGGATTTCGTGCACTGCTGCTTCCCTTTGACTGGGTGGAACGTTGGGTAATTCTCTGGATGAGGTTGGACAAAGACGGCACAGGATGAGATAGCCTCTGGATATTATCCTTTGTTCCCAAGAGCTGGAAGTTATGTTTCATCAGGCAGTGGGGTACAAGGAAAAATTACCCCTGACCACTTCCAGAGATGAGCAGTCGGGCAACGCTTCAGGAGCGCTGCTAGGGTTGGCAACCGGACCTCCTCTGCCCCAAAATTTTCTTTCATTGAAGTTTCCCGCTCTGCCTCTAGGGGAGAACTCAGCATGTGCATCATGGAAAGAACCACATCTTCCCGCTCCTCTGATTTCTGGAGTAAAATCGTTGAGGAGTGGAGTGTCTGACACCAATGGCAGATAGGGTCTTGCCGTCTTGTTCGCACCTTGCCAGCGTATCTTTAACTTTAGGGCCAAACAAAGAAGCGGCCTCGATGGGGGTGTTCATGAAGGAAGCCTTAAAGGAGTGCGCAAAGTCACAAAGGCCCATCCAGGCATGTTTTCTGGTGACTATACCTGCGCATGCGGCTCTAGCTGCTCCTTGCGTTGCATGAAAGAATCGGATATGGACTCTAGTGTGGCTATCTGAAAAGCTATGTTGTCACGGACCTCATCAGAAACAGCTCCTGCTAAGGTTTCAGAGAGTTAGTTGATGAGATCCCTCTGGAACCTCGTAAAGTGTGCCAAATAGTTCAAAGACCTTACGGCGAAGGTCAATGAAGCAACCACATGCTTCCCTAGTCTATCGCCCGGGACTCCTTATTGGGTGGATGGAAAGTTTGGCTCTCTTCTGCCAAGTTTTTCTTGGTTGCAGCCACCACCACCATGGCATCTACTGGAAGATCTCTTGATCAATGGGGATGCTCAGCTGGGGAAGGTAAGATCTTGTCAGGCTTCTGCGGTATAGCTTCCAGAATGTCAGGAGCCTTCCATGGGTGCTGGATGATGAGCTGGACAAGCTCATCGGCCTGCAAGGTAACCCAGGAGGTAGAGGGCCGGGCACAAAGGCCTGCAGGAATACGGATTCCTCTGAGGAAGGATTAGAGGACTTCCAGTCACCCCTCGGTCTAAGGATCTCAAAGATGTCACCAAAGGACCCTCATCAGAGGGGGACCGTGGGGACCCTTCCCCGTCAAAGTCTATATCTTCGGTCAAAGATTCCTCAGTGGAGTCCATGTGCTTCCTCTTGCATGAAGCCTTGCGATGTACTTCCTCAGTGGGAGGTTCTGGGGAAGACTGCAAAGAGGGGGTCTCCTGAGGGGGAACAACCTGAGGCCCTTGTGCCCAGTGTCTGACAGTTGTGGCTTTTGAGAGTTGCAGCACAGAAGGGGGAGAGGACTCTGACATGCAGGGGTTTACCAGCAGAGGCAAGTGCCCTCTCCATGGCCTGGAAGGCCGGCCCACCCAAAGAGGGATGGGAGCCTGGAACAGAGCACGATAACCTCGGAACCGGGGTCACACCCCGCTCCGATGAGCTGACCCCCAGACCAGAAATCTCAAGAGGACTGTGAAGCGTGAGAGAGGGATGATTCCTTGAGGGTGCCATAGAAAAAAAAATCGACGTGGAACCAAGAATGCCCTCCCCCACGGTATAGCCACTGGCCTGAGAAGAGCCCAGTGCACTGAGGGCCACAAGGACGACTCCGGCTCCAAAGTGAGATCCACTATTGGGGTCGGAGGGAGGGAAGCTGCTGTCGGAGTAATGGGCTTCGATACTTGGGTGGAAGTCGAAGTAGGAGTGTACTTTGGAGTTTGAGGAGAAATACGTTCACCTAAAGGAGAGAACGTAAGTTTTGACGGTTGAAAGAGACCTCTGGCCACAAGCAACTGGTCAACAAGTCGCAACACATCTTGTTCACAGAGGCTCCTGGTTGACCTCATAGAGAAACCTGAAGGCGATTCTGGCCTTTTTAGAAAGGGACTATATTGGCTACCAACGAACGGATCCAAAGAAGGAGAGTACTTGGTCCTTGCTAATTCAAGTGGTGCAGAGCCTGGAACCGATGATGTGTGCACCAAAGAAAATGGTGTTGAAGTAGTCTGTGCCGACAAAGTCAGCACCATAGAAGTCGAAGGTGTCTGCACCATAAAGGCAAGTGTCTGCACCGATGGGTACAGTGCCATCGAGGAAAGTGTCTGCACCGGTTACAATGACTTTGCCAAAAAGGACTACACTGAAGAGCATGTCGGTGCCAAGTGTCTGCACCGTGGAGGACAGTATAGTCAGACTTGCAGCTGAAGGGGATTACACCAATGTTGCCGAAGGAGACTGTACCTGCAAGGGCGGTGCCGGTAAGGGCTGCAACGGAACTGTAACTGCCATAAGTGTCTGCACTGGGACCTCCGGTGCCGGTGTCGATAAGGAGGACACGGCTGGAGCAAGAATCAATTGGGGCAGTGCCGTGCCTGGAGCCGAAAAAGTCACAGGTGGCAGCGCCGAAGTAGTAATTTTCACTTTCTTATGAGTCGACTCCTTGCTATCTCCAGAGGGAGATGAAGTGAGCGACTTCAATGAGTAAGAGGAAGAACACCTCTTATGGGGTTTAGCAGGAGGGGGTAAGCCCTCCGACCCAGAGATAGCCTCACAGAAAGGAGATTTGAGGAGACCTTTCAGGATTAACTTGTTCTTTCTCTCATTAATAATCCTGGTCGAAAAATTTCTACAAATTCCACACGGGGGATCCACAGTAAGGTGGGAGATATTCAAACAATAGACACAAGTCATGGTCATCGGAAAGTGGTAACTTACGTCCGCAATCCTTACAGTGTTTAAAACCAACTCTACTTTTCTTATCCGACATAATGATGTGGAGAAGAATGACAGTATCAAGAAGAAGAAAGGCTACCCAGAAGGGTAAGAAGAGAGAAAAAAGAAGGAAGGATTACCAACGATTGTAATGAAGAATTACCTCAAAGGTAAGAAAAGGGTATTAAAGGGAAACAGACTAAAGGGAGAGAGTTTTAAAGATACGATAGGCTTGGAGAATAATACAAGTAACTGACTGAAAAACTTTTAAAAGTAGAAACAATATATAAACTTTCTAAAATTATTCACTTAGTTGAGAGAGTGGTTCACACGGCTGTACAGCAACACGGCAAATGAGATCTGAGGTAACAGGGAGCAAAGCATTCTGGGTAGGACCTTGGCTCAAGAGTTTTTGGTTGATGCGAGCTTGATATATGGCCGGCTCAGTTCCGATGACAGAACCGATAACCCATCAGTAAGGAATGAATGAAGATTAACAACATCAGATCTTTGTTTTATGTGGACAGGGAATCTGTTCCAGAGCAGTGGTATCCCTCTCTGCAAGCTATATCAAGTCTCTCCAAACTGTTCAGTTGATGTTGTAGAAAAAGTCTAGATCCCTACACAATTTCTGATGCCATTGGACTTGATATACAGTAAATCCATCAGTATTGGGTAGAGGATGCCTTGTATGCCAGATAAAGGTCACCTTTTAGCAGGCTGCAGAATGCAGAGTACAGTGACAGGGCTTTGAGTTGGTCCAGGCAAGACATATTGTTTAGGCCTTGGATCTTTTTTAGTAAGGTATCTCTGTAGATACATGCCAAAGGGGTCATTACATTCAATGACTGACCTAATGAGGACGGAGTAAAGGGGGACAAAGACATCTCTAGAGGTAGACAAAATCCCTTTTATTTATAAATGTGCAATATAAAAGGACTTTCTTACAATAATGGACACAAGTTGGTAAAATGTTAGGTCACTGTCCATACAAGGTCCCAAATCCCAAAACAACTGGGTCAACTCTTAGGGGTGTATTGTTAATGTGGTAGTTCCCTGGGATAGATGACTTCCCAAATGATGCAATAATGCATTTTCTAGCATTTAGTTTCAGTCCATGATTTTGGCATTAGTTATTTATTTGGGTCAAACCTTCCTGCAGGATAACTCCTTGATGGCTCCTTACTGCTTACCATTGCTTAATGAAAAGAGAAGCCAAGGAAGAAGGGGGATCTATTTTTTAATATTCGTCAACCCTCCCTTTCAGACATCCCTTGAAGCAACCTTCCCCTTTCATCATACTTCTTCAGGACTTCAGCTGCAGAAGGGCCAAACAGGATTTCCTTGTCTATGGGAGAATGTAAAATTTTAATTGTAACTTTTTTAGGAAGGTTTTGAGAACAAAGCCAATCCAATCTTCTCATTAATGATTCAGCTGCAGCATCACAAGCACACTTTAAAAACACATTTAGTAATATGAGAAACAGATGTTAAAGAGGAACTCAAAATAAATATTAATCTCAGGAAAAGGTAGGTTAACTATTAACTTTTGAATGTCCTCAAAAGATAAAATGAAAAACTTCAACACAGGAGAATGACCCTTTAAAATCCTGAAAGCCGATGTATCAATACACTACACTTTCTTCTGTAACTTATCAAAAACCTTCCGATTCATGTTAGATGTAATGGGGTTAGCAGCAGTAATCTGTTTAGAAGAAGGAATTTTAGTTTGAGAAATTACAGCTTGATCTACTTTATGGTTGGAAAAGAAATACTTCCGAGACTAAGGACCCCTGTATGACCAGTCAGACTTTCTGAAGGCAGGCAGTTGACTGTCAGACAAACTAGCATAGGTGAGAAAAAAGCAGGCAAGACAGGAGGAGCAATTGTAAAATCACGCATATCTAACAAATCACAAAACAGTTTCTGTGCAATAAAAGTTTTGCTCTTATTCTGCTCCCACTTAAAAACCTCTTTCATCCTAGATAAAGTCTTGGAAAGAAAAAATCTGGTGGGAAATTTTGAAACCATACTTTCTTCAGAATCAGAATGTACCACCATCCCTGTCTAATGCCTCCTCTTTTGAGTGACATTTTAACCAACAATCCAATTTAGAGAGGGGGAACTCTTTCTTTCCTGATGAAGAATTAGGCAAAGAAAAGACACACATGAGGTCTCTAGCAAATCTCAGCAAATCCTCCCTGCATATGGGAATACCAACAAGTAGAGGCACGATTTTCTGTCCGTGTTCACCTTTCCTGGCAAACTCGCTGGAAAACTAAATAACCCATGGTAGGCAAACTCATTCAACACACTGTTCCTATCTTCACTGACTGAAGGACCTTCACTAGCCCCTTCCCTAAGACCAACAGGAGAGGCTCTCCCTTATCTGCCATAAGCATTCTTACAGCCACATAGGATATGGCTATGTCCTAGCCTTTGGTGGCTGTGGGTGCAACACCAGAGAGACCAAAAAAAAAAAAAAAGACCACTGATCTGAAGAACCAACAGCAGACATAGCAGAATAACCCACAAGCAGCTGAAGCACAACAGGTACTGGCTTGTTAACCATAGATTTGAACGACTTCGCTCTTCTTGTGAGCAGGGGAAGATAAAGCCTGTAGCTGCTTCACAGAGAATGAGACCTCAAAGGCAAACAGCAGGGTGTGGAAGGGTCAGTAAAAGTAAAGTAGAGAAAAAGTGGTACTGAGATAAATAAACAACGAATTCCTCAACAAGCACAACATCCTGTCCCAATACACTTTTCCTACTGGTTGTGTAGGTTTTTCTGTCAACAATACAACTTTTCTTCCCACACTATAAGCATTTAAGCACAAACTCCCTCAGAAATGCAATGAGTCCATAAAAATTCAGTTTCCTAGCAAACAACAAGCACAACATCCTGTCCCAATACACTTTTCCTACTGGTTGTGTAGGTTTTTCTGTCAACAATACAACTTTTCTTCCCACACTATAAGCATTTAGGCACAAACTCCCTCAGAAATGCAATGAGTCCATAAAAATTCAGTTTCCTAGCAAACATCACATTTAAGTAAAAGCACAAGTTTTCCCCAGAAGCACTTGTCCACAACAAAATGCTCTAACTAAATTGGTGCTCTGTCTTTATACAGTCAGAACGGTGCCCTCAAACTTGTTGGCCAGTCGTTGGGACAAGACTCAAACATCTTGGGTTACTGCAGCAGTGAACTAAAATGTTGAATATTCATACTTTTCTTAGAAGGGGATCTGGACCCCAAATCTGAATCCAACTCGGGCCTCTTAGACATAAAGAGACAAGACTAACTACAGATAAACACAAAAGCTAGAAGAAGTAGCTGAATTGAACCCACTCAAAGTATTGCAGGCTGCAAATCAACTACACAGTTGTAGAATGCAGAATCCACTTTAACTTCAGACAAAAAAATCCAAGGATGAGCGCTTTTGTCCAGAAAGATCTAGACTTCATCAGACAGGTCAACCTTGGATTTTTTGTCTGAAGTTAATAAAGCGGATTCTGCATTCTACAACTGTGTGGTGATTTGCAGCCTGCAATAATTTGAGTGGGTTCAATTCAGCTACTACTTCTGGCTTTTGTGTTTATCTGCTTCAGTTTGTGCTTTGTGACTTTGAGTACAAGACTAACTACCTTGTTTAAAAAATTTGGGAAAAAGACTGGTAGCTGTAAAGTCTGATTAATATTAGTCTTAGATACAACTTTGGGCAGAAAGGAAGGATTAGTTCTAAGGACAACTCTATCCTTATGAAAAATTAAGTATGGAGGTTCGCACAATAGGGCCTGAAGTTCTGAGACTTTTCTGGCAGATGTGATAGCCATCAAAAATAAGGTTTGCCAACACACATATTTTAAGTCACAAGTTGCTGATGGTTCAAAGGGGTTCCTAGTCAGGGCCTGAAGAACCACAGTTAAATCCAAAGGAGGAAGAGGTTCTTTAACTGGAGGTCTTAGCATTAGAAGACCTTTTAGCTTTACATGGCTTGTGTGACATCAGAGGGGCACCCTCCAGTCCTGCATGGAAGTTTGAAATTGCAGCTAGGTGCACTTCAATTGTTGAAGCAGAGGAACCAGACTGGTAAAGTGAAGCCAGAAAATCTAATACTTTGTGGATAGGGCTGGAATAAGGGTCTCTCTCATTATCCAGAGCCAGTCTAGCAAATTTCTCCCATTTACTTTGGTATAATCTCCTTGTAGACTAATTGTGATGAGACATAACAACTTGTTGGACTGGTCAGGAAAGAGAATGATGCCTGACAATCATGGGAATTGGAGAAGCCACGCAGTGAGCTTGAGGTTTTGGAGATTCGGATGCACCATGCCCTCCGGGTGAGACAGTAGATCTGGAACTGGGTCCAGAATTCATGGTTTCCAAATTAAATGAGGCCATAGGAAGGGAAACCAAGCTTGTCGAGGCCAGAAAGGGGAAATGAAAATTACTGAATTTTCCACCTTTTTCGCTTTTTTCAGTAAGTGTAAAATGAGAAATTGGGGGAAAGGCATAAAGCAGATCGGGAGGCCAATCATGGAGAACAGCATCTCTGGGTGCCTCCCCCTGAGGGGAGATTAGGGCAAAGTAACTTCTGCACTTGTTGTTTAGAAGAGAGGCAAAAAGGTAGCAGCAAGGTTGGCCCCAGTGGTGGAAAATGTTGTTCACCACTGTTGGATTGAGAGACCACTCGTGAGGCAAGAGACTAGTTCTACTCAATTTGTCCACTATTACGTTGGAGTTCCCCAGAATGTGCATGGCTGTGAGAAAGCAGTTGGAAGAAATTGCCCATTGCCAAACTCTGAGTGCTTCTCAACACAATGGGTAAGATTTGGCTCCCCCTTGTTTATATACCAGACTACTGACATTGTTCGTCTGAATCGCTACTGTTCCTAGAGGAAGGACATCTTGGAATGCTTGCAACGCTAACAGCACTGCCCTCATCTCTAGTACACTGATGTGCAAGCTGGCCTCCAGCTGGGACCACTTGCCTTGGACGGTCCTTCCCAGATAATGCACCCCCCCCCCCCGTCTGAGAAGCAGAGTATCAGTAAAACTACCAAGACCAGAAAAACAAACTCTGCAAATGCAGTAAAATCCAATATTTTTTACTGCAAAGCATTCAGATCCATAGATCCTTCCTCAGTGCTTAAACCATCTTACATAAAACATTTAAGTAATACTGCAACCAAATTCATTAATTAAGAACTATTGATCAAAACATCAGTCAACAGCACATCATTACACACTTATTTTAAGCAAGCCTTATATTTTAATACTGGTTTCAAACTAACACTAGCATTAATACCTGGAACCCTATTCTGCACGAAGATGAATAATCCATTTATATTCACAGAACTCTAGTTCATTATCAATATCTATCAATATCTCCTTATCTTGGGTTACCCCTTAAAGTTTCAATAACCCTGAACATAAAACAATGGTCATAACCATACTCAGAATGGTGCTTAGCAACAGCATTGCTCTGTATATTTCTACAGATATCAGAGCTCTGCTCTATTATACACTCTTTTAATATCCTCCGTGATTGACCTACTTAGAAAGCACTACATTTTTTACAAGTTGCAAGATGGTGCCCTGCTTATTAATCATTTTCCGTGGTGCTTGCTTTATTTCTTTATAACACAAATGATTTTTAAGATTTGAACAGTTTTTATAAGTGAAAGATGGATTTTCACCTATTAACGTTCGAAGTTCTGGCAAGGCCATAAGAATCCCCCAATTATTACTAATATCTTTCACATATTTCATTCTCAAATTATAGGTAGTGGTATATTGTATTTTATTTAATCAAATATTAGTGGCAGGTAATTCTTGTCCCAACATTATGCTGCTTAAAATAAGGTTGACAAATAGTATCTCTGCCAATCAGTGCATCACTCTTTATACTATTTAGTGTCATCTCATTATAACCTCTATCTTTAAATTCCTGTATTCTTTCATCTAACTGTTCATAACAAGTCTCATTATTAGCATTCAATCTACATGCACGTTGGAATTGACCCTTTACAAATTCCTTTAAACACGTCAACCGCACATGCTCATATTGTGTAAATAGTGATTTGCCTGTACATCCTTTTTAAACATGCTGGTATCTACAATACCTGCACTAATTTCTATTAACACATCCAGAAATTTAATCTGAGACACTTAATATTTTATTTCAAATTTAAAAAAAAATGGTGGATTGATTAATAGACCCAAAAAAACATGCAATACTTGTATCATTTATCTTGCAACTTGTAAAAAATGTAGTGCTTTCTATGTAGGTAAATCGCAGAGGAAATTTAAAGCATATAATACAGCACAGCTCTGATATCCGTAGAAATATACAGAGCAATGTCGTGATGACCATTGTTTTATGTTCAGGGTTAATGAAACATTAAGTAGTAACCCAAGATGGGGAGATATTGATAATGAACTGAGTTCTGTGAAAATAAATTGATTATTCATCTTGGTGCAGATAGGGTTCCAGGTATTAATGCTAGTGTTAGTTTGAAACCAGTATTAAAGTATAAGCAGACTTGCTTAAAATACGTGTATAACAATGTGTTGTTGATTGATGTTTTGATTGGCAGTTTTTAATTACATTGACTGCAGTATTATTTAAATAAATGTTTTATATAAGACGGTTTAAGCACTGAGGAAGGATCTGCGGATCGGATAGCTTTACAATAAAAACTACTGGATTTTCCGGCATTTGCAGAGTTTTTTTGTTTTTCTGAAGAATGAAAGGATGACCCACGAGAACCTGGCTGGAGTGTAGCCACCACAACAGGTCATGCTTGCAATGACTGGTAATCAGAATTGTCTGAGACATTGGCTGGTGTATGAGAGACCATTGGGACACCAGTAGCCGTTGCAATATCATATGTGATACCTTGCCAAAGGAACTAGAGTGATTGCTGCTGCCATGGAGCCTAATGTTTGAAGAAAGTACAGTTGTGTACACTTACCATAAATGTAGATGTTCGAGTGTATTCACTGTTGCAGTCATCACATTTGGGTTATCTGCTTGAAGTAGCCCCTCAGTCGACCTGATTAACAAAGTCTTGGGTCCTACGTCAGTTGCTGTCTCCTCTTCCGTGAAGTCAGGTAGTCAGGGGTATAAAACATGCAGCCGACGTCATTAAATCAGTTTTTCTTGCCCCAGATGTCAGGTGCCCGCTAATGGGAAGCAATTAAATCAATAAATATACAAGATTATATGTCCAACAAAAAATCAAATACACCAAAAAGCTTTTAAGCATTGTAAAGGAGAGAAGAGGTACAGCCAAAAGACTTCAGGGGGCTGGAGGGAGGGTAACTAGGACTGCAACAGTGAATACACTCGAACATCTACATTTATGGTAAGTGTACACAACTGTACTATGTTCTTCGTGTTTCACTATTGCAGTCATCACATTTGGGTAGATTCCCAAAGCTAAGGATGGGAGGAGGAATTTAGATAGCATTAGGACCAACTATAACTTCATAACAAGACTTCAGTGGCAAAGCCAGCTCTGCATTTAGAGAAAATTGGCAAATGGTAATGCTTGATGAAAGTATGTACAGAACTCCAGGTAGCAGCTTCTAGGATGTCCCTGGTAGGTACGCCTCTAAGAAAGGCTGTAGAGGTAGATGCAGCCCTGGTTGAGTGGGGTCTGATCCCCTGTGGAATAGGTTTTCCATGGTGCTTATAGCAGTAATGAATGCAATGGCCTATCCATTTGGAGATGGTTTGCTTTGAAATAGCCTTTCCCTCTGTCCCTGCAGCAAATGTCACCAGCAGTTGTTCAGATTTCCTTTGAGGTTTAGTCTTGCCCAAGTAAAAACTAAGTTGTCTGTGGATTAGGAAAGAAGGTTAGCAAATGAAAGGACTGATTAAGGGCCACACTGGATACCACCTTTGGCATGAAAGAGGGATTGGTCCTGAGGGACACCCTGTCCGCATGAAAGATGATGAAAGGCTCCACTGCCACAAGGGCCTGTAATTCAGATACCCTTCTTGCTGAAGCGATTGCTAAAAGGAAAGCTGTTTTCCAAGAAAGGAATTTTAAATCTGCAGTAGCAGCTGGCTAGAAAGAAGGAAAGGTGAGTTTATCCAATACAAAGTTAAGGTCCCAGGATGGAGTTGGAGCTCTCCTGGGTGGTCTTAAATTTTTGCCCCCTCTGAGGAACTCCTTGAGCAGTGGATGAGAGAAGAGGGAATGCTCTGTGTTATAATGAGCTGAAATAGCTGAGGCGTGAATTTTTATTGAGGAAAATGACAGGCCCTTGTGAAGCATCTCAGATAAGTATTGTAAAATCTGAGGTAAATTGGGCACTGCTGTGCTCATCCCTTGAAATTGGTTCCAGGCACAGAATCTTTTCCATTTTTCAGCATAAGATTTTCTAGTACTAGGCTTCCTTGCCTCTAAAATGATATCCATCACTGGTTTACTGAGGGATGGTAAAGGAGAGATTAGGTAATTAGCCAGGCTGCTAGGTTCAGTGTTTGAAGCTGAGGGTGCAGAATATGGTTCTACTGTTGAGACAACAGGGTAGGAGCCTGAAGCAGGTGCCATGGGGTCAACAGTGACACACTGCGCAGGAGGGGGTACCAGTGCTGGCTTGGCCAGTCTGGTGCAATCAAAATCATCTTTAGTTTGTCTTGTTTGACCTTTAGTAGTGCTTTGGAGAGCAGAGGCAAAGGAGGAAAGGCACAAACTGTTATGTTTTTCCAGCTGAAGGACAGAGCATCCACTTTTGAAGCTTGTCTGTGGGGAGTCCTTGTGCAAAATTTTTCCAACCGATAGTTCTCGGGGGAGGCAAACAGGTCTATATCCGGGCTCCCCCATTTGCTTGTCAACATGTTGAAAATCCTTGGTTCCAGTTTCTACTCATGTGGGTCCATGAGATTTCTGCTTAGTCTGTCTGCCAGTGTATTTAGTTTTTCTGGCAGGAATGGAGCTTGTAGATGCACTTGGTAGCTCAAGGCTGTGTTCCACAATGCCATGGCTAGTCTGCAGAGGGAGTAAGGATGTGTATCCCCCCCGCTTGTTTATGTACCACATAACAGTGGTGTTGCCCGTCTTTACCATTAATTGTCCTGGAAGAATGTGGTCCCTGAAGACTGTCAGAGCATTCTGTACAGCTAACATTTCTTTTATATTGATGTGCACGTGCATTTGACTTGGGTTCCATTTTCCCTGAATGCACTTCCCTGCCAAGTGCACCCCCCATGCATAGACTGATGCGTCTGTTGTTAGGGTTTGGGCGGCAGGGGGTAGTGTGAATGGTAGTCCCTTGTTTTGGTGGCAGGCCTCTGCCCACCAAAGGAACTCTAGGCGTAGGCAAGGTATGATAGAAATCATTGCTTCTAGATCCTGAGTGTGTTGACACCATAGGCTTTTTAGATAGCATTGTAGTTTCCTCATATGCAGTCTTACATATGGAATTAGAAAAATGTAGGAGGCCATGAACCCCAAGGCTTGTAGTATTTGCCTTGCAGACAGCAGGGTTTTTTTGGCCACTTGTTTGAAGTAGGCTGTCAAGTCAATTTGTTTCTCTGGCGTGAGGAAAGCCATCTGGGAAGCTGTATTCAAGCTTGCACCCAGGAATATAATTTGTTGACAGGGTACCAGGTGTGATTTCTTTTCGTTTATGGTGTACCCCAGACAAGTTAGCACCCTTTGTAAAAAAGCCAGATGATTCAAAAGTATGTCCTGATTTTCTGTCTGAATTAGACAATCGTCCAGGTACGGGTATATTTAAATATTTCTTTGCCTGCAAAATGCAATTACTGGAGCTAGGCACTTTGTGAATACCCTGGACGTGGTAGATAAGCCAAAGGGCAGTGCAGAGAAATGATTGTGAGTGTAGCCTGCTTTGAAGCGTAGGTATCTTCTGCAAGACTCCCTGATTGGGATGTGCAGGTATGCTTCCTTTAAATCAAGTGTTGTCAACCAGGCATCTTTGCCTAGCATAGGAAGCAACTGGTGAAGAGTCAGCATCTTGAATTTTGGAATCACCAAAAAGGTGTTGTAGACAGGTCCAGGATAGGACACCATGAACTGTCTTTTCTGGGTACCAGGAAAAGTCTCGAATAGAAACCTTGTCCCTTTTCCTCTTCTGGTACCAACTGAATAGCCCCTATGCTTAAGAGAGAGAGTACTTGCATTTGGGCCTCTGCCCACTGATTTGGAGGTAGATCCGGCCAACCGCTTGGAGTTGGTAATGTGTGGAAGTGAAATCTGTATCCTTGGGACACTATATTTAAAACTCATTTGTCCTGGGTAATGAGTCCCCAGTTCTTTGCATGAAGTGCAATCTTTCCCCCAAAGGGGCAGTCAGTTGAGAAGTGCTTGGAAGTTTTAAAAATAAGTCATTGAGACAGTTTACCATAGGGGGGAGTTTTACTACTCTCAAATTTGGAAGTGGAGGGTCCCCCACTGCTTAGTCCTGTGTGTCCCTTGGGACTGAAGCTTGGATGCTCTGCTGGATCTGGGTTTGGATTGAGAAGGACTGGAAGAGGCATGAAAGGACCAATTCTTAGAAGGCCAATGCCTACTAAATCTCGGAGGTTGTACTTGTAAAAAATCTTTAACGGTTTGCACAGATTTAGCTTTTTCCTCCATCTTTTTAAGAACTTCTTCTGCCTTGTTCCCAAACAGGCGGTCCTGATTTAAGGGAGCATCCAGTAATTTTGCTTTAACATAATCTGGCAAGGATTGCGCCTTAAGCCAAGTATGCCTTCTAAGTACAGACCCAGTTACAGCAGCCCTGCAAGATGCCTCTAGTGAATCAAAACTACACTGCAACATGTTTACCAACTTGTTCAGCAGAATGCATTAAATCCTGTAAATTCTTACTTTCTGCACAATCAGGAATCAACATAATTTTCTGTTTAAGCAATCCAATAATATGCAACTGATACTTTAAACATATGAAACTGGCAATTCAAGGCCCTAATGGCCAAAGTTGCAGAAGTGTATACCTTCTTACCCCATCTACTCAGTGCCCTGGAGTCTCTGTCAGAGGGGGTATGATTTTTGGCAGTAGTAGCTTTAATGCCCTTAGGTCCCTGTGAAATGGTTTCAGGATCCGCAGTAGGACTTTTGAAAAGGAACTTGTGAGAGTCAGGAACCCTGTAATATCTATCAGGTTTTCTGGGAGCAGGAGGTGAAAAGTCAGGGGCCATGCTAGATTCCGAAAAGGCATCATCAACAATGTCCAGTACAGGAGGTATACCTAAAGGCCTGTGCTGGGGCAGGAGTAAGAAATCCCTAAGCCTTTTTTTTAGAATCAAGAGAAATCCTGACTTTCCCAACGAAAATGCTCCGTGAGAGTATGCAAGGTTTCACCAAAAGAGAAATTCTCTGGGGGGAAGCAGAGGGAATAGAGTCCTCTGCATCAGAATCCTCATAGGTAGATAAGGGTAAATCCTGGTCATCAGAGGAAACAGAAATTTCAGAATCCTGGTCAGAAGTATCATAAGCAAACTCAGTCCTAGGTCTCAGAGGGGGAAGGTTGGCTTCCCCTGAATAAAGTAATAAGGTCTTCAGTCATTCTTATCCTTTGTTTTTTAGGCATAGAGGCTTGACCATGCGGTCTGGGCGTCAGTTTACTAGGCATGGTTCAAGTTTTAGGCCTTGAAGAAAAAGATGGCGTCGGTTTAATATGCAAGTCCGTAGGCCTGAATACACCCTCAGAAGCCAGTGCCTGCACGGCGGCTCCGGACCCATCCAAGGTAGAGACATCCGCAGGTTCCACAGTTGAAGCATACCGCGGCATACCTGACTCTGAATGGGTCTCAGTAGAGGCCTGCGAATCTGAAGTAGCGGGTATCAGGGGCTGCGAAAGTGCCTCACTGAGTACCAGTGCCTCGGCGGCCTGTCTCTGTCTTTATCTTTGCGTTTTTTCAGAATGTCGGCTTACTGAAGACATATCGGGATAATTAAACCGAGCACCAAAATATTTAGAAGCGAAAATATACTGACAACGAATAGTTCGTGGTTTATATAAGGCACAAAACTGACAGTGAGGTACGTCATGGTCAGGACCTAAGCAAGGAACACAGTATGAATGAAAATCTTTGAGGTATTTTCTTTCCACAAGAAATGCAATTATTTACTTTGACTGACACTGGTTTAGAGCAAGAAAAAGTTTCCCCAATGGGGTAGTTAGCCTTTAGTTGAAGACTTCGGTTCTAAAACTTGAAAACGAAAATTTCAGCGAACTGCTTCTGCTTCAGGCATTGCACGGCAAAAAAGACTGATGTAATGACGTCGGCAGCATGTTTTATACCCCTGACAACCTAACGTCACAGAAGAGGAGACAGCAACTGACGTAGAACGCAAAACTTTGTTAATCAGGCTGACTGAGGACTACTGCAAGCAGATAACCCAAATGTGATGACTGCAACAGTGAAACACGAAGAACATCTAATTTTGCTGGAACCTTGTCGTTGTGTAGTAATTGACTGACCTGGGATCTTACACATTGTTGCCTTTCTGGAGGGAGAAATGCAATTCCCGAGACAGTGTCTAAGTGAGCTCCAATGAAATCCAGATGTTGAGTGGGTTGAAGTGTGGACTTTTCGAAGTTTATAGTCATTCCTAGAGATGTATGGTATAACTTCTTGCCCATTCTTATTGACGCTTGCTGGCAGCGGTGAGGAGCCAGTCATTGAGATATGGAAATACTCAAAACCCTTGCAGTCTTATATGAGCTGCTACCACTACCATGCATTTGGTAAACACCGTGGGAGCTGTGGTGAGTCCAAAGGACAGTGCTCGGAATTGGAAATGACTGGGTCCCAGCCAGAAGTGCAAAAACCTCCTGGAGCTCTTTTACATTTTTATATGCTAAGCATCTTGGAGGTGGATACAGCACATCCACTCACCTTTTTCCAGGAATGGAAATATCAACTGAACTGTGAACATCTGGAATTTGGTTTGTTGAACTGCCTTGTTGAATTGTCCGAGATCCAAGATGGGTCTCCAGTCCCCTGTTTTCTTGGGCAGTAAAAGAAAGAATCTTGAGCAAAACCCGGATCCTTTCTGGTCTGGTGGGACGTTTTGGAGGACACTCTTGCTTAGCAGTTTTTGAATTTCTAGAACTGCTGCTTCCCTGAGACTGGGTGGTATGTCTGGGAGTTTTCTTCTGGGGTTTTGGAGGATGTGATACAGAAATTAGGTAACTTCTGGATATATTTCCTTGCACCCATTTGTCTGTTAACATTTGCCAGGCAGACTGGTGCAGAGAAAGCTGTCCCCCCGACTGTCTCCAGAGATGGACAATTGGGCACCCATTCAGGGGTGCTGGTAGGAAGCCCCAGAGAAGGTCTCTCTGGACCCCTGGTTTTGCAAACCACTTCTGCCTCTAGGGCGGCATCTTCCATTGCTTCGCCCTCTGCCCCAGGAGAAGTCTTTGAATCGTGAATCCTGCAAAGGCCCTTTGGATTTTTTTAAACCATAGTCTCCCACTCCTCTGGTTCCTAGAGTATGGTCTCGGAGGGGTGGAGAAATGTATGCCAACGGCAGAAAGGGTCTTGTCATCCTTTTCACATCTGGCTAGAGTATCTTTTACCTTGGGACTAAACAGGGAAGGATCCATCAAATGGAGTGTTGACGAATGACGCTTTAAATGGCTCTGCCAAGTCACACAAGCACATCCAGAAATGCCTTCTAAAGGCTATGCCTGAATCCGCTGCTCTAGTCATTACTTCAACTGCATGGGCAGCTAGCCTTGTGGACGAGTTAGAAATTGTTTCTAGGGTTGCAAGCTCAGAAGTAACCATCTTGTACCCCTTTAGCCACTGCTTCTTTGAGGGTATCTGAAAGCTCCTTGATCAGATCCCTCTGTAGTTTTGTAAAGTGTGCCATATAATTCAAGGACCTTGGAGCAAAGGTTGATGAAGCATAAATGCACTTCCCAAATCTATCCAAAGTCCTAGAGTCCTTGTTAGGAGGACGGATAGTAGGACTTTCCTCAGCAAGTTCCTTTCTGGTGGTTGCCGCTACCACCATGGCGTCAGTGGTAATTACTTTGGCCCAATGCAGTTCCTCCTTAGGGGTTGATAATACTCAATTAGGTCTCTTACTGATTGGCTCTATGGCGTTGGGCATCTTCCACGCCCGCTGAGTGATCAGTTTACTGAGATTGTCAGTGGGCGGAGAGATCTAAGAAGTAGAGGGTTGGACAAGAAAAGCCTCCAGGTATACGGATTTCTCAGAGGAAGTTGGGAGGCAGACCAGCCACCCCTCTGTTTCAGGAGTTCTAGGATGTCCCCGAAAGAAGCATCATCATCAGGGGGTGACCTGGGGGAACCTTCCCCTTCAAAAAAATCAGTATCTTCAGTGAAAGACTCTTCGAGAGACTAAGTGCTTCCGCTTGCACTTTCTTTTCACAGGGACTTCCTCAAAGGGATGATCTGGGGAGGTATCTGAAGAGAAGACTACTACAGTAGGTGTTACCTGAGACGTTTGTGCCCTCTGTCCTAGGGATGAGACTGAGGGTAGCTCAGGTCGAGGAGATACAGAAGTTTGTCCCAACAGGGATGGCAATGACTGAGAGTCTCCAACAGACAATGCCTTCTCCATAATCTGGAAGGCTACCCCCTCCCCCAGAGAGGGATGGGAGCCTGGAACTGAAATAGACTCCTTCGAAACCGGGATCACACCCCGCACCGAGGAGCCTGGGTCAACACTACAAAGGCAGAGATGCTGGGAGACATGGACGATTCCGAAGCAGCCAAAAAGTTACCATGCATCTCGGACCTGACCAGAGAGTCTAAACCCCGGGAGGTCTCTGGTACCGAAAGCTCGAAGGTACTCAAGGCAGTTCTCAGAACCAGAGACGAAGATGCTACCAGAACAGAAACAGTCGGAGCTGGGAGAGTCAGGATCAAGGGCTCCAAAGGCTCAGCAAGAGTTGGAGAAGGAGGGTATGCGGGTGTCATAGGATGAACACGTCCAATGCCGGTGTGGCTCAGAACAGAGGATAATCCTCTCGCCACCAGCAGCTGATCCACCAGTCTTCATGATGTCTGTCTCTGAGAGACTCTTAGTAGACCTAACAGATGCAGTGGAAGGAGATTTAGAGGGTCTCACTTCCACAAAAGGAGCATCTTTAAATGGGTCCACAGACGGGAAATAGGACAGTCTTAGGAGGGGAGGCAGCCCTAACTGCTTCTGTACCAATGTCTCAGTAGGTGCCGAAGAAGAAGCTGTCGGCTCAGAAGCCAGTTTACAAGTAGTTCCAGTCAGATTATCTGGTGCCTATGAACTCTTCTGTACTGAGGACATTTTTGGTATTTTCCTTAATGGTTACGAGGACCTTGGAACTGAAGAAAGCCTTTTCTTTGAAGCAGGTGAAGATGATGATAAAGTGCTAGTTTCGGTCCTGGACCCGGAAACGGCCTAATCAAATCCAGATTTAAAGAGTCCTTTCAAAATTAATTTCTTTCTTTCTGTTAGGATTCAGGTTGAAAACCCGTGAACAACTGCACAGTTTTCCTGTACATGTATTTTTTCAAGGCAGTACACACACAGGGTATACCCATCTGAGTTTGGCATTTTGCCTTCACATTTTTTTTACACCTCAAACCTAAAGGTGCCTTTAGTGGGTTAAGAAAGAGAAAGCTTTTCCTGTTGTTCGGCCATAACAACCGGAAGTGATTGTCAGCAAACACACTACAGAAGACAGTGAGAGAAATACAATAGAAAGAAAGAAAGCCTCCCCCCCCTCCCTTTTTTGGCTAGAAAATACCAACAATGGTATGCGAGAATACCGTAAACCAGTAAAGCGAGAGAGAGAGAGAGAGGAAAGAGTACCAACGATGGTACTGGATAGTCCTAACAGTAGAAGAATTATGGGCAGAGCCTGGCTCGAGAGTTTGGAGAGCGCAAGCTGAAGTAAATGGCCGTCTTTGTTCCAAGGTTCAGAACCGAACCCACTGTCAAGGACTGAGTGAAGACTGACAACATCAGAAATAATGCTATGGTGGCCCAAAATCAGGCACATGCCCTTTTTTAAAAGCAAATTCCTGAAGAAACAGATAAGGCCTGATTAAGTTCTGGGTAAATAATGCACAGTGTAGACTGGAGTCCACAACATGCTCTGGGTTGAGGCAAAACAGGCACTTGCAACAAAAGTCTTCGCATAGAATCAGTTTCTCAGAAGATATGCAGTTGTGGACTTTTACAGAAATTTCCTCACATCTATATTCTGAATCACACATTAGTTAAAAAAGTAAACAATCACTAAACTAAGATAACAACATGAAGGCCGCTACGGTGTACTTATCAGACTCCTTAGGCTACAAGTGCTGCAGGAAGTGTATAACATATGCCAATTGTGCAGCAAGACAGATATGAACAGGAGACTGGACAACTCACTGTTTACATAACTGACACTCATGTCTATGCAGGAAGGTGCTGGCTGGAACACTGGAGGTAGGTAGTGCTCTGGAGTACGGGCTGCCTGCATGGCACCAGCAAGTTGGATATCCCAAAAGGTGAGGACTGCAACAGTGAATACTGTGAAGGTCATCAATGTATTCCAGATTGTCAGATACCAGACAAGTGGACAGCAAGAAATATATGAACATGACACTGGACAACTCGCTGTTTACATAACTGACACTCTCATGCTTGCAGGAAGGTGCTGGCCCATCCACTGGAGATGATAGTGCTCTGGAGGACAGGCTGCCTGCAGACTACCTGCAAGCTGGATATCCCAAAAAGTGAGGACTTTAACAGTGAATACTATGAAGAACATCAGTGTATTCCAGATCCTCAGACACCATGTAGGAGGAGTCACATGCCCCTATTAAAATCAAGTACAAGTTCACTCACTGTTAATGCAAGGGAAGTGTGTGTAATCAATACATTCAAGAATCAGATGCCAACTGAAGGGAGCACAAGAAGACAGGCCTGTGCTAGACCAGATACTGGATTCAAAATGTACTGACCTCATATCTGGAATACTAGATGCAAACAGATGCTTTACCCAAAGACACTGGCACACAGAAACATGACAGGTCCCACTTTACTAGGGCCACCCAGCCATCCTGAGCTGTGGGAGGTCCAGGGATGGAAGTTCTATGCCCAGAGTTCTTCCAGCCTTGTAGCTGGACAACTCAAAAGGACTTCTTCCAAGGTCCAAGATCATCACCCATGTCCTCCAACAAATCGGCTGGGAGCCAGGTGGCACTGGAACATGAACCCACAATGTTAGTCAAGACATCTCCCATGGTTCTTGTCTACTAGTACAGTGGAGAAAAATGTTACCTTCCACTGGGGTGAAGTAAAGCTGTAGACCAAAGTTCTTGCCTGTTGCCTGGCTTGGACACCTGTGACTACAAGTCCTTGGGTTCACCTAAAACCATCTGTGGCCCCATAAAGCTGTTATAAGTTTGTTTATTTATTTATTTTTTGCAGTTCCTCTATCTCAGTGGTGTTTAACACTTCTGTGCTACATTTACTGATTTGATTGAATGTATCACTGTTTTTCAGCCTACACTTGTTATGCCATCTGTTTGTTACTGTACTGCTCTTAGATCATTTTTTAACAGTATTCTGATGTTTCCTAACCTCCCCTAATACTGTGCTGAAATTGTCAAAGTTCTACTGAATAAAAAAATAAATAATAAATAAATAAATAAATAAATAAAGTGTTTCATGTGTTTGTAAAAGTTTTCCTAGATTCTGTATTTGGGAACTTTTCTTAGGGTTTGGAAATTATTTCCAAGAATTTCTGACACTGTAGGAATTCTGCCTTTTGTTGCAAAGCATTAGTTACTGCACTTGTGCTCAAAAACCAGTTCATTTTACATTGAGAGTATTTTTGTTCTGCATTTAGATGGGAACAGAGGACTGATTCATCTCATCTGAGCTGGGAACTGTTGGTGGAAGGCTTACTGTGCGTTTGCCTGATTGGCCTGACAGTTTAATTGTGTAAATGTTTTTAATCTTGCTGGTATAAAAGCCTCACATTTGCGTGATGCGCAAACGCAGTTACTCATGTCTTGTATAATAAGCAAACTGTGCTAGTTTAAAAATCCTCTATAGGAAATGCTCTCCACAGTCTTCTACTGTTCATAGCTGCTTGAGGAGGTGCCCAGTTTGTGCAGAGGGCAGCACCACTGCAGGTCATCTAATAGTATACTACTAGACACTCTCACTTACTCCTTTAAGTGACTATACCCTACTCCTTACCATCTACTAAGGATCTGGTATAATGGATAGGTGCTTCCCTGTCATCTCTGTTTATGGTCTGGTGGATACTGGCAACATGAGGGAGTGCAGTAACTGCCTCATATTCACTGATGACAGTTTAATTTTAGAACATACAAACACAGTGTTTGAGACATGTAGATACACAGTCATTGGAGGCAAAGCTCTCACATACACACATGAAAAATGCAAACCAGTATTGCACCCAAAACATTCACTACCAACACTAAGAAACAAAACAAAGACCCACATTTGCAGAGTACGTAATCTACCCAAACCTCCACGACTTCCTAAAAGCATTTCTCAGTGGCCACGCACACTTTCAAAAAAGACAGCACCTCACACAACACAGAACTCTGAAAATCATAGTAGCCCCACTTCCAAGCTCATAAGACAATACACAGTCAAACATTCTAGTTTCTGGGGATTCCATTGCAAGACATACTGATGTTTCCTTTATCAGGCTAAGCAAGGAGTAGATCACACTGAGCTCTCTCTCTGGAGCCAGGATCCAACAGATCAAGCATGCACTTAGGTCTTTAAATGACAGGTACCAGTATGACATGGTCATAGTCTATGTGGGTGTAAATGACAAAAGGTGTACTTCACTGGACTACATGGAGAGAGACATGATGGAGCTCTTTGCGTGCCACATGGTTATGACTCTAGCCTTGAGTAGCATCCTACCTTTACCAATGATGATGCCACAGTACCAGCAAAAAATAATGGACTTCAACAAGTGGCTTGCTTTCTGGTGTCACAAAAAGGAGCTCAAATACCTGTCAGCATGGGGAGATATGACTGACAAACAATGATGGTTTGCACTTGTCACAGCTTGGCTTTGATACTGGCAAAAAACTCTATCCCCATAGTGCCTTTCTTAGGCCATGCCAAAATGTTAAGCCCTTCAACATAACAAAAACCACTCATGACTACCTAAAGGTACTGTTGCTCAATGCCAGGAGTTTAAATAAAAAACTCCACTACATGAAGGCAGTCCTCACCCTGTAGAACACAGACATATGTGCAGTCACGGAAACATGGTTCAGAACCATGGATAGCATTCCAGCAATCCAAGGCTACAATGCCTTTCATACATTTCGATACCCTTCAGCTTAAGATAATACAAAGGGAGAATGTATCTCGGTGTTCATAAAGGACATGTACACTGCTAGACTTGTCCAACAAAACAATTCGCTTGAGCTGCACCATAGGTTTGACCCCCAGCCATATCCTTGCTAGCTACAAATCCCCTAACATGAGTCTGGAAAACCACACCTCCTACCTAAACCTACTGAAATCTCTTAACATTCAGCCTAACACCACATTTATGGGGGACTTCAACTACTCCTTCATTAACTGGGAGACTTATATGACCCATAATTCAATTGCTCAGAGTTTTTTCAAATTCAATGCAAACACCATGGAGCAACAAGCTAGCTCCTCAACCAAAGGTACAAATATCCTAGACTTTGTACTCACACAAATACAGTGGGATGCTGATCCCTCCCATGCATTAACTATTCTCTAGTAAGATCTGACCACAAAATGATCTCTTTTAGTATTAAAACTAATCTAGAACCCCCAAACTCCAAACCTGTTAAGGCCAATTACCCCACAACTAAGTGACAGCTTATTAAATTTCTAAACCCCTCTGAATCTAGATAACAGTGAGGCCTACTCTGATCTGTACACAAAAGCACTGTACAACCACATTCATAGCTGCATAGAGGAGGCAGTACCTGCGAGACTTAAACCTATGATTACTGTCAAAAATAAACCACCTCGGTGGACCCTTAGCATAAATAGGCTAGTCAACAAAAGGAAAAAATCCTCTCCAAAGCAAAGAAGGAACAGACAAAACAGTGCAAGACACTATCCTGTAAAAACAAATTAGAGAGCTGGTCAAATCTGGCAAAGCAAACTTTAAGGCAAAGATAGCATCCCAGGTGAAAGATAAACATTAGGCTTTTTTTTTTTTTTTTTTTTTAATTATGATCGTAACCTCAGGGGAAAATGCTCAGCAATGTGCAGAGTTAATCACGAATGGCAACACTTACACCCAGCCTGAAACTATAGCATACCTGCTGGCCAACAAGTTCAGTTTAACCTCCTTGATCACCTCCTACCACATATCCAAAGAAATACCCACAACCATCCCTCTACTGGTCATTACAAGAGGACAGGTCCTTCCTGCACTTGCTAAAGCCAAAAACAGACCCTCCATGGTTCCAGACAACATTTCAGGATGTTTCTTAAATAGCTTAAAACATAATCCATCAGGGCCACTAGAACCCCTCTAACCACAGCCTCTGGATAGGCTTTATCCCTTCCAGAGGAATGGAAGACTACAACAGTCATTCCTCTGCACAAGGCCATGGACAGAATTATCATGGACCTGATAAATAATGATACAGAAACTCTCCAAACACTGGACCAGACCATATTTGCTTTGTTAAAGGAAGGTCTTGCCTGCTCAATCTGTTGGACTTCAAGAAAATAACCAGGGCCACGGATGATGGCAAAACTGTACACACAACTTATCTAGATCTGGTCAAAGCTTTCAACACAATTCCCCACTCAGTGATCATAGATAAACTTA
The DNA here is from genome assembly GCF_019279795.1 of Protopterus annectens. NCBI lineage: Eukaryota > Metazoa > Chordata > Ceratodontiformes > Protopteridae > Protopterus > Protopterus annectens. The sequence goes on from NC_056739.1 coordinate 1,954,195,932, forward strand.
CTGAGGCAAAAACCCCTACATCATCAGATGGATAGCAAACTGGCTCAGTGACAGGACATGTTGTCCAGATAGGTGAATCCACCTCCGATAAGAAATCTGTTACTAGAAGGGTCCCACAGGGTTTAGTGTTTGTACCCCTCTTGTTTGGTATACACTTCTCTGAAGTGAAAGCCAATGTTGGGGACCTCTGGCTCACCAAGTTTGATGACTGCAAACCAGGAGCAATCAATTAATCCCCAAACAATATTGATATCCTATAAACAGGCCTATAAATGACAAAACGACTGGTGCGAAAACCATGGTCTGAAACCAAATGCTAAAAAATGCATAATCATACCCTTTGGTAAATCAGATAATCTTGCAAATAAAACTGATAGCACATCTCTAAAAGTAGACCCATTGGTGAGGAACCTAGAACACAGATAGCAACCTAAACTTTCACCACCAGGTAGCAATGGTAGTGAGGAAACCCTGTGTGGCTCAACTTAGAAGTAAAGGTATGGCATCAAGATTAAATGACGTCATAGTGCCACTGTAATCGGCCCTCCTCAGGCACATAATAGAGCACAATGCTCCCTTCTGCATGTACCTAACCAGACACACCAACTGGAGCAGCCCCAGAGGTTTTTCACTAAAATAATAAATAAATAAAATAAAGTGCAAGACAAGTGCCTTGTGCAGTCTGACTACATGCCCTATATGCCTTTACTCCACCTTATATCGTTTATTGAGAGGCGACTTGTGCCTAACCTACTAGGCCATTCTCAGGTCCAGCCTTGATGAAAATGTTACATCTTTGCAAGTAAAATTATACAAGGGTTACATGTTCCACAGACCTGAACCTTATTTGTCAGTATAACTGAACTTACTGGAGAGACATATTCGTATCCCAAAGGCTACCTCGTCTATGGAGTATACTTCCCATCTTCATAAAACAAAGCCCGCCTCTCACTCTCTTCAAAAAGAATTTGGATAAATGGATGGAGAACAGTAAATTCATTCCCAGGGTACTGTCCGTGTTCCTTATGGACAGAGGCAGTATGTAAAATGACTCACTGCTCCAAAACCCAAAGACACACTAACCTGACAACTCCCTGGATATGGGATGGTGTAGTAAGATATAATACTGTTATATCCTGTGTATTATTGGCTAGGCTTATAAAAGCTACTCTGTCATTAGCCTAGTAATCACTTATGAAGAGAAGCTCATCACCTACATGGGCAGGACGGTCAAGTCCAACATCAAATTTGACACTAGAAATTCTACAATGGGGGCTACCTTCTAAAGGTCTCTCCTTGTGAAGTCTATTACTGGAAATGTTTGTTACTGGTTATGTGAGATAAACCCTTTTAATGGCCCCCACAAAAGCGCTTTCCACAGTTAACATTTTGGGAGTAATGAGAAAAGCATGGTATTTGTCCCTTCAGTGTCACAGTGCCAGGGTCACGACAGCTTTTTAAGCCATGTTAACCATTAGGACACATGCCCACTAGATAACCTTAAGGCATCAAATGTAGAAAAGTAAACTTGCAAGTACCAGGGTGAATAAACATCTACTGGATTTGCAACAGTTTTAAACTTAATACACTGTCTGTATTATCCTGCAGGACTTCCTTCTGGAGTACTTTTGTACATACTTTATGTCAAATGTTACAGGTTCATAGGTGTGTACTAGGCCAACAACCACAAGGACCTTTTTAAGTCTAGCCATGCATCCCACATCTCTGATAAGTTCTGGTACTGTTGATAGGTGTAAGTAGGGGCTTGGGAGATGAAACATTTACAAGCAGGGGCCTGGGAGATGAACAACTTACAGACTGCCTGTGTCCATTATAGACAAAGGTGCCAAACAAGGGATGAATTTATTGTTCCCCATCCAATTGTCCAAGTTACACTTGAATTGGGTTAGAGCAGAACTTTGCTTCACATGGATGGGGAGCCTGTTCCAGAGGAGTAATCTCTGGGATACATAGGCTATGTTTAAGTCTTTAGAATAGGTAAATCTGGTGCTGGTTGCTTTTAAGATATGCAATAAGTCCATAAAGGTGAGATTTGACGATGCCCTGAATACCAAGAACAGATCTCCCCTAAACAGCCCGTAGGAAACAGAAAACACAGAAAGGGCCTGGAGACAGTCTACAAAGGACATGTTACTTGCTCCCTGTATTCTTTTAGTAAGGAACCTCTGTGGACGTTCCAGTTGTTGGATGTGCCTAGTTAGGTACATATCAAAGGGGGCACTGTACTCAACGAAAGGTCTGATGAATGTCAAATATTGTGGAACAATGACCTCCTTGGACCTAGATGCCATACCTTTGTTCAAGTTGTACAACACAAAATGATTTCCTCACTACTCTGATACTTGATGGTCAAAAGCTAGATTACTGTTTGTGTCCCCAAGTCCTTAACCGGGTCAGCTCTTAGGAAATAAGAATTAATGAGGTGGATGACTTCTAGAAGGATACTATTATGCATTTCTTGGCATTTAGTTTTAGTACATGGTTCTGACACCAGTTATATGTCTGTGTCAGCCATTCCTGGAGGACATGTCCGTCAGTTAGGGATTCTAGGACTGCTGCTAATTTACAATAATCTACAAATTTAATCAGCCAGAGACCCTTGACATTAGCCTTTACTTCAGAGAAGTAAATGTTAAAAAAGGAGCAGTCCCAGGACCAATCTCTGAGGACTCTGCTTGTGACTAGTCTCTTTGCAGAAGTGGATTCCTCAATTCTAACTTCCTGGGCCCTGTATGCGAGTCAGCTGACTATCCACAAGGTGACATAAGGGTTTATACTTAACCTCTTGTTTGTCAACTATGCCTGACTGTGGTATTGTGTCAGATGCCTTGGCTAGGTCAAGGCAGGCAGTGGGAACAGTCTTGTCCTAACCCACTGCTCTGGTGACCTTCTCAAAGAAGTCCATCAGGTTGAACTGGCATGACTGGCCCTTGATAAAACCAAATCGGGTTGGGTCCAGTGCCTGGAGGTTTTCTATGTCATTAATGATCATTTCCATGACAATTTCTTCCATGGCTTTGCATACAAAACTAGTGAGACTTATGGGTCTATAGTTTCCAGGGTCAGTAAATGGCCCACCTTTGTGCAGAGGGATGACTGTTGCTGTTCTCCAAGAAGCATGAAGCCTGTTTTGAGGTTACAGTTAAACAGCAATTCCAGGCAGTCTGGTAGGTCATGCTTCATGCTACTTAGGATACTGTCTGGGCCCACTGATGCAGTGTTTTTGGCTTTGGAGAGAGCACTGAGAATCTGTTCCCTAGTGACAGTAAGGAGAGTTATACATTTGATGCTATTTCCTGAAGGAAGGTTGAGGGGAGAGAGGGGTAAAGGTACAGATAAATTTATGGGCCAGTAGGTTTGCTCTATCTTCTTGCTCAATACAGGTGTCTCCCTTAACAATGAGCTTGTCACACAAATGTGTATGGCCTTCGAGGTTGCAGATACAGCTAACAAATGCCTTGTGGTTGTCCTTGGCCAGGATGGCCAAATTTACTTCATATTTGGCTTTGGTAGATTTTTGTCCTCAGACTTGTTTACTTTGATGAGAGTGCTTTTATCATGCTGGGTGATGCATCTCCTCCAGCTTGCCATGATTTTCTTCCTTCTGTTTTACAGCCAACTAATGCTGTGATTCCAGTGTGGCTTGTTTTTTGAATTAGCTTTGTACTTTTTTCTGGTGGGTACAGCTGCCTTTCTACAGCTATCAATATGACCTTATACGGTTTTCTATGAAGAGTTCCACATATGCAGCAGTGTTCTCAGGGTTTACGGGGGCTTGAAATTTTGCCAGGTTATCACTTAATAGTAGGAAGTTAGCCTTAGAGTAGTTACTGAACATTCCAGGGTTAGCTGGGGCTCCAGGTTTTACTTTACTGCAATGGAGGCCATATTGTGGTTTGACCTTACCACAGCACTCTTCCACATTAGGGAGGACCAGATCCAGTATCTTTGCAACCCTGATCAGTGTATCGACAATCTGGTCCAGGGAGTTTTGTGTTTACAAAATCCAGAAATCTATGCCTGCATGTTTGGTTTCTTATATGATTCCGAGTTAATATTAAATTCACCCATGAATATGGTATTGGACTGGATGGTGAGCATTCCAACAAATTTAACCACATGCTATAGGCTTCCTGGGTCATAGAGGGGGACCTACAGCTTGCAAAGAAGTTGCACAGAATTCTGCCTATGGTGATTTGAACATGGAGAAGCTCAAGTACATTGTACTGTTTGACCAGCCTTGAGATATATTTATTTTTGAAGTAAATAGACACACCTCCACCTTTAGTCCCCATCTGTGTAGTGGCTGGTCTAAATGTGTGTAAGGCATTATAGGTTGTACTGCCAATGTGTTGTCAGTGGCTTTATACCATCTCTCAGTGACTGCAAAGACATCAGCATTCTCTAGGGTGAGGAGGGCTTGTAAGGAGTGAAGACTCTTAACTCCAAGCATTCAGTAACACCTTTACATTTTCTTGGTTTTGATTTCCCATGTTTTTCTGTTTGGCATTGCCTAAAAAGTCACTACTGGGGAAAATGATGTTTCAGCTAATATTCAAAACCCTAGAGGGGGGAGGTGCAGAAGCAGCTTTGTCTGTTCATAGGTGTTTACTAGGCTAACGACCACAAGGGCCTTTTTAAGCCTAGCCATGCATCCCAAATCTCTGATGAGTAATGATGTGTAAGCATGGGCATGGGAGATCACTATTTACAGGTTACCTGTTTGCATTAGAGACATAGGTGCCAAACCAGGGATGAATTTCCAGTTTCCCCATCCAGTTGTCCAAATTACACTTTAATTGGTTTAGGGAGGAACTCTGCTTCATATGGATGGGGAGCCTGTGTCATAGACAGGGTAGTCTCTGGGATACATACCCATCTCTCCAACAGGTTCTATCCTATTTACATCACAGGCAAGTTTTAAGTCTTTAGGATGGGTAATTCTACTTCTGTTTGTTTTGTGGATATGCAGGAGGCCCATCAGAGTGGGTTCTGACAATGCCCTGTATGCCAGGCATAGATCTTCCCTCAAAAGCCTGTAGGAGACAGAATACAGGGATAGGGCCTTGAGGCAGCCTGCACAGGACATATTACTTGGGCCCTATTTTCTTTTACTGCGGAACCTCTGTGGACGTTCCAGTTGTTGGATATGCCTGGTTAGGTACATATCAAAGGATGCATTGTACTCAATGATCAGCATTCATCAGACCTAATACAGTGGAACAATGACTTCCTTGGAATTAAATGCCATACCTTTGTTTATAAGTTGTGCAGCACAGAATGATTTCCTCACCACTGTAGACACGTGATGATCAAAGGCTAGATTACTATCTGTGTGTGCCCCCCCAGGTTCCCAAGTCCCCAACTACTGGGTCAGCTCGAAGGGATGTGTTTGTCAATATGACAGCTACCGGGGATGGAGGACTTCCCAAAGGATACTATTATTAATTTCTTGGCATTTAGTTTTAGTCATAGTCTGTTGATCTTCTCTTTCCATGCGGACAAATACTGCACCCCCTCAGAATAACACCAGAAACCAAGCTAGTTATTTAAGTCAGTTATTTGTTCCTACTGTAGCATCATCCCTGGAGAAAGTAAAATGCTGCTCGTTGCTAGGCTCATACCATCCTGGGATACATGTTCCAAAAGCTCCATGATGTCTCTCTCTTTGTATAGTCTAGGGAGGTATGTCTCAGGTCATTTATACCCTCATGGGACTACAACATAGTCAGACTGGTAACTGTGGTCCACTGACCTGAGTGCATAACGTGAAAGATCCTAGCCCTGTTAAGCAACTGACCGTGACTTTCTCCTTACTCATCCTGGTGAGGATGACATCAGTGTATCTCACAATGGAGTCTCCAATGACCAGAATGTTGGATTGTCTGGTTGCTTGCCTTATGTGTTTAGAAATAGAGGCTCCCTGAGATGTGGTATGTGTTGATGTGGGTGTTGTGTTCAAAGACTGCATTTGGGACTGCTGAGGTATACTTCATCTAGGAGGTCTTTGGGGTTTAGGAAGGTTACATTTAAGTACCTCAGTATATGTGGGTCTATGTGTCTGCTTTGAAATGTGTAAGATGGGTGCTGTGCATGTACTAATGACAACCTTACTGACATTATGAGTGCTTTTATGCAAGAGCTTTGCCTCCAGTGACACTGTATAAATCTCTCTCATATACCATAGCAATTTGTTTGTGAATTAGCTGGTTGTCAGTAAAAAAGGTAATTTCTACATTGGCTCAGGATGCCCATATCTACCATGCTGGTAATTGAGATAGTGGGAAATTTCATAGCAACAGGCCTACCTTTTTTATTGCTTAGATAGTTGCAGTGAGAATATAAATTAAAGTCAGGAGTATCTAGTTTGTAACTCTGGGGACAGTGCTCATCACTGCTCTGTGTGCAACTAGGTTACTGGTGAAACTTCAAGGATAAATAAAAAATGTCAACTCATGGCATCTGCGTCTATACACGGCACTGCCAAACACTTGAGGGGAAACTGATAAGTACACCCTGGCGATTTATGGATGAAGTACTTAGGGGAATATTCTAAAGTTAGGTTAGACAGCAGCTAATCAAGCAGTACTTACTGAAAAGAAAGAATCAGCTTTGTCAAGAATGGTGAAAAGAGAAGCTTTGCCTGACTGGCTACTGGTTTGGCTACTACCAGTGCTTATCTCACCCCAGCTTCATGCTTCTGGGATACAATGCTTCTTTTCTCACCAGAAGCAAAACAGTAGCACCAACCGCTAGATGAAAAGCAGGCCACAGGCTCTTTCGTGATCAATAGTGTTGTCCCAGATGATACAGGGGCCTGCAGGCTTGTTGTAGCTTTTTCCTGGTAGCTGCCTTGAATAGCAACTAGAGCAATCAGAAAGGTCCAACACACACTAACTTCACAAACAGAAAAGGTAAGGAAAGAAGTTTGCCTACAATCATTCTTTGAATGCACTGTACACTACACAGCTCCCTTCTATTCTGATGCCATATTTTCTCTACTGCACGTTATCCGCTTAACGTTTACTGTAGCTATTTCATTACTGAAAATGGACACCTATGGTCCATTTCACCTATTTGCTAAATAAACCTATATAAAATAAAAATTCACTGACAGCAGCAGAACTGAAATCTGAACTGTGTAAGCAGCAGAAATGAACTGGCCAGCATGTGAATAACTATACTTATACAGGCAGTAAATGACATAATGAACATCAGTGTAACAGCACGCATGTCAACCGGTATGGGAACTTCCTGAAAAGTTGCAGAAACGCAGCTCTTACAAAGAAGGAGCCCAACCATGGGAATCATCAGGTAACATCCTCAGTATTAGATAACATTTTCCAGACTTTTGAACACAGACATTTCAGAAGTGATGCTGTCCATTACAGAAAAATCAAACACTCAACTTGTCTGCAGGTGGTACCACCCCTTTGAATGGAGGTGATCATGTTTGCATTTTCCAACATGTTCCACCAATGCAGATCAATCAAGAAAATTAAATGCACGTTAAGGATTCAAAGAACACAGAAATAAAAATACCAGATGTAATCTAAATACATCTTCAAATTAAAACAAACACACACACACACACACACACACACACACACACACACACACACACACACACACATGATCCTAAATTAAATTACAAATTACCACAAATGGTTTGTTCATGGTTTCATCTGCTCTTACCTGATTTGGACAAGTGCAGGAAGAGAATCACTGGCTTGTAAGTAATACTGTCTGAAAGGCTGAAGAGGGTGCAATGGGGGCAAATCATCTGTTAAAGAAAAGAAAGAAATGGACAGATCACAGCTAGAGCATCACCATTAAAAAAGCAGTTGTCAATTCCTGACGTTTCTATTGTAAATAGGCTGAAAGTCAAAACACAGAGAAAGGAAGAGTAAAATTAGAGCAAGTATAGAAAGATGAACTAAACTGTTAAAAGGATGAGAACTTACACTGAGAGGTCCTTCCCTAGTGGTCCAAACAAACAAGTACTACCACCAATCTAAGTCATGTGTGAGTTAATGGCAGTAAACTGTGGCACACAAGACTTTTTTTTATTGCAGGCAACAGGTCCAGCTTATCCTGTGTGATCTTCAGATATCCATAGACAATTTTTTCCAGTGTGCCCTCAGAAGTTCATAGCTTATAAACACCCTTAACTCATGACTGATTATAATAAACATACAGGCTACTGCATCACTCAAAATGTTAAATGCTGCACCACACCTCTTTATACCAATCTGAAATTATCAAATCTTTATGGTAAAGGGAAAGCTTCTCACCCACAAACTTGAGCGGTTATGCAGTTAACATTACTAAAAAGATATCAGGGCTCCGAAAGAAATCCATCAATGTACAGCTGCTTGCCCTTTCCTGCCTTGGCATCTCCAAGTGGGCAGTGCTTGGTACACATACATCTCACACAGGAAGCAGCTACAGGCATGTGTAAGAGGTGCTCAAGCCACTTCACCTGATTCAAGCTCAACTCACAAGAAGAGCAGCTCAAGATCCTCTCGCCGTGTTGAGCTTCTCACTTAATTAGAAAGGAAGATCAGCAGCCCTGTTTATTATGGAAGTTTATTATGGTGACCAAGGAACACTCTTGGATCCAGTCTGTAAACAGAGATTAAACACAGACTCGTTAAGCAGGACTGCCAGTACTTTCTGGGCTGACAATGTGTAATAAGGCCGTACAGCCAGATCTTCCAAGTTTATGCAGAGTCCCAGTTCATTACGGGTGCAGCATGCAGAGCTGATATAAGCAGATGCCTACCATAGTTGTCAACAACCAACAATTTGCAAAACACTGACTTTGCCTCTCATTTTTATTCTGTCCCTCAGAAAGACTGTGATTTGCCAGCAATTAACTAATTTATTACAAGCAGTCAATGACATTAGATTTTCATACTTCCTGTTGTTCAGAAAATGCATGCGGATTCAAAATTAGTCTATACCTTTTGAAGTGAACTAGAGTACATTTAAAAATTGTTCCCGACTTAGTGTCACATCATAATATATATATATATATATATATATATATATATATATATATATATATATATATATATATATATATATATATATATATATGTGTGTATATATATATATCTATATATATATATATATATATATATATATATATATATATATATATATATATATATTATATAGGTAGGTATATAAATATATATATATATATATATATATATATAGTATATAGGTATGTATATATATATATATATATATATATATATATATATATATATATATATATATATATATATATATATACATATATATATGTATATATATATATATATATATATATATATATATGTATGTATATATATATTTATTTTTTTACTTGCAACTGACTTGAGCAAAAAAGGATGGAGAACTATGTCCCTCACCCACATGGTGGGAACTGTGGTGCTGTCTGAGAAAAGACGGAGGTCATATAGTTGTAACCTGAAGATCTAAAGTTCTTTCTTCTGCAATTGTGCATTTTCTAGTCTTTTTTTGCTCAAACTGCCCAAGAGCTTACACTTCTTGGATGCACCAGACCTGGTTGCAGCCATTCCTCTACAAAATCTGGGATCCTTCGGGTTTGATGATGGGCACCCTGGGTTCATTTTAAGCAGAGCTCTAAACTGAGGATTACCTTCTTAAATGAATGCTGGTGCAGACAAGAAGACACTAACAACAATGACTCTTGTTCCCCTGAGTTGCCCTTTGCAACTGTGTGTGTCCATGATAGCATCAAGGCGGAAGAAACTCAATTTCTGCAGGTTAAAGGAGCTCTCCAGTCTGATGAAGCATTGGATTATATAACTCAGCAGGTTTTTCAGCTGTTCCTGGAGCTCAAGTATAAGGCAGCGGTTTTAAATAAAGGTAACAGAGAATGCACTGTAGTCAAAGACAGGGAAAGAATGGGGCTAAACATGTTGTAAATGCTTTGGGAACAGTGAGCAGACCAAAGAAAAAGGCGATAAACTGAAAATGTTTTGATTTATCCTATAACCAAAGGAACATTCTGTAATCCTAGTAAAGCAAAATACATGGCAAAACAATGAATGTTCACTGTACCAGTAGTAATGTTTGGGAGAAAGAACATGAAAATATTACAGGGAAGAGCAATGTCAATTTAATACATGCATGTATGTAATTTATACTTTTGAACACCAGAAATTTGTTTATTCTTGATAAAGTCAAGATGAGTCTCCAAGGCCTGTTTTTTCTTGTAACTACAAACACTCCAGAGTTAAAAGCCTTGAGTGTGTGCTTGTGTGGTGGCGGTGGGGATGTTATGTATGCAGATACTAAGGTCTCTTAAAATTGGTTCTGCCGTCAGCCACAGTCCGAGGGGAATAAAATGCATTTACCCAAGGAAGGATTTGTTACACTGTAACCAAAAAGTACAGTTTTGTACCTACCATAAATGTAGATGTTCGAGGGCTATTACAGCTGCAGTAATCACATATGGGTTTTCAGCCGTCAGGCGGTCCCTCGGTCGGCCAAATTCCAAAGTCTTGGTCCGGCGTCGGTTGTTGTCGCGTACTCTTCTGACGTCAGGAAGGCTAGAGTATATAAGACACAGCCGACGCCATCTTCTTCAGTCTTTCTTGCCCCAGATGTCAGGTGCCCCCAAAAGGAAGGCAATACATAAATAAATCTAATCCACAAAAGTAAGCAAATAAAACATAGCAGGATAACCCAGTCAGCAGGTATGAAGAGGTATTCAGACCCCAAGGTCTTACCAAGTGGGGAAGGAGGGTGGGAAACCTGTACTGCAGCTGTAATAGCCCTCGAACATCTACATTTATGGTAGGTACAAAACTGTACTATGTTCATCGTGCATTACAGCTGCAGTAATCACATATGGGTAGAATCCCAAAGCTATGCATAGGGTGGTAGGTGCTATGGAACTGGGTTGAGCTAGAATGCCCTGCAAAACTGCAGTGGCAAAGCCTGCTCTTGTTCTGGAGTATAAAGGCAGATGGTAGTGTTTTGTGAAGGTATGTACAGAACTCCAAGTGGCTGCCTCCAAGATATCTTTAGTAGGCACTCCTCTGAGGAAGGCTGTAGAGGTGGCTGTGGCCCTAGTGGAGTGAGGTCTGATACCAGTAGGGACAAGCTTTCCATGATAGGAATAACAAAAGCGTATGCAGTGACCAATCCACTTGGAAATGGTCTGTTTGGTAACAGGTTTCCCTTGACCCCCCCCACAGCATAGGAAATGAGGAGTTGATCTGTTTTTCTGAAGGATTTGGTTCTGTCCAAGTAATAACGTAGCTGCCTATGGATGTCTAAAGAATGTAGCAGCCTTTCCCCTTTGTTTTGAGGGTTAGGGTAAAAGGTAGGAAGGTGTATGGCCTGGTTTAAGGCTACCCTAGATACCACTTTAGGCATAAAGGAAGGGTTGGTACGAAGGGAAACCCTGTCCTGATGGAAGATGAGGAATGGCTGCACCGCCATGAGGGCCTGTAACTCAGATACTCTTCGAGCTGAAGTGATGGCCAGGAGAAAAGCTGTTTTCCAGGACAAATATTGTAATTCTGTTGAAGCAGCTGGTTCAAAGGGAGGTAATGTCAATTTTTCCAGTACGTAGTTAAGGTCCCAAGCTGGCACTGGCTGTTTCCTTGGAGGTCTTATGTTCTTAGCCCCTCTGAGGAACTGTCGTAGGAGTGGGTGTGAGAATAAAGGAGGATCCATGTTGAATTCTGCAGAGATTGCTGAGGCATGTATTTTGATTGAGGAAAATGAAAGTCCATTGCTCAAAAGTTCAGCTAGGTACTGCAAAATCTGAGGTAGGTTCAATTTTCTAGGGTCCTGCCCTCGTTTTTCATTCCAACAGCAAAACCGCTTCCATTTTACGGAGTAAGCTTTTCTAGTAGATGGTCTTCTGACCTCCAAAATGACATCCTGCACCTCTTTGGAGAGTAGTGTCTGATGTGATGCAAAGGAATTTTCCATGCAGCGAGACTGAGAGTTTTCAGCTGACTGTGAAGGGTTTTGAAATTGTTCTGCGTCAGCAGTAGAGGTGTTAGAGGCAGGGGCCACGGAGGAGTGTGTGTTAGGCTCCTCAGGAGTGGATACCAGTGTTGTCTCGGCCAGTCCGGAGCAATCAGTATCATTCTCGGCTTGTCTGTTCTTACTTTCAAAAGTACCTTGGGCAGAAGAGGTAGAGGTGGGAATGCATAAACTGACCAAGTTGTCCATGTGAAGGAAAGAGCGTCCACTTTCCAGGCCTTTGGGTGGAAGGTCCTTGAGCAAAACCTTTTTAATTGATGGTTTCTGTGGGAGGCAAAAAGATCTATATCTGGCCTTCCCCACGCTTGAACAATCTCTGTAAACACCTGTGGATGTAGCTTCCATTCGTGAGGATCTGTCATATGTCTGCTCAGAGTGTCTGCCAGTGTGTTTTCCATTCCTGGCAGGTACTGTGCCTGAAGTTCTATTTGTCTTTCCAGAGCCAGGTTCCAAAGAGTCATGGCTAGTCTGCACAAGGGGTATGAATGAGTTCCTCCTTGTTTGTTTATGTACCACATTACTGTGGTGTTGTCTGTTCTTATGAGCAGTTGTCCTGGATGCAGGAATTCTCTGAACGCTGAGATTGCATTTATTACTGCCAGCATTTCTTTTGATTGATGTGAAGGTGCTTTTCTTTTGGGGCCATCTGCCCTGAATGCACCTGTCCTTCATGTGCGCTCCCCAGGCGTAATCTGAAGCGTCTGTGGTTATGACTTGTGTAGCTTGAGGCTTGCAGAATGGGAGGCCTGTGTTTACTTGGCATGCTTGGGCCCACCATATGAATTCCTTTTGAAGACAGGGAATTATTGGAATCTCCGCTTCCAAGCTGTGACTGTGTTGAGACCATAGATTTTTTAGGTACCATTGAAGTTTCCTCATGTGCAGCTTTAGCATGGGATTAGAAGAATGCAAGATGCCAAGAATCCCAGAGCCTGCAGGATTTTCCTTGCAGTAAGCCTGGTACTTTTTGCAAGTATTTTGAAGTAATGAGATAGTTGCCCTTGTTTTTCTGGCGTAAGGTAAGCCATCTGGGTGTTTGTGTCCAAGTTGGCACCCAGGAAGGTTATTTTCTGAGAGGGTGTTAGCTTTGATTTCTCCTTGTTGATGGTGTATCCCAGAGAAAGCAGTAACCGTGTCACATATGCCAGGTGTTTCCAGTATGTGTTTGCTGTCCGCTTGGATCAGGCAGTCGTCCAGATAAGGGTAAATTTGTATCCCTTGAAGTCTGCAGTATGCAATCACTGATGCCAGGCACTTGGTGAATACTCTGGGCAGTAGATAAGCCAAAGGGCAATGCAGAGAATTGATAGTGGTTTGAACCTGCAAGAAATCTGAGGTATCTTCTGCAACTTTGTCTGATTGGGACATGCAGGTATGCCTCCTTGAGGTCCAATGTTACCAGCCAGAACCCCTTGCCCAGCATGGGAAGGAGTTGCTGTAAAGTGAGCATCTTGAATTTTGGCACGAGAAGAAATGTGTTTAGAATGGATAAGTCCAGTATGGGTCTCCAGTCGCTTCCTTTTCTTGGCACCAGAAACAGCCTTGAATAAAAACCTTGTGCTTGTTGGTGCGTAGGTACCTTTTGTATAGCCCTCATGTTTAGGAGCTTTGTAATTTGTAGTTGTGCCTCTACCCTTTGATTTTGTGGTAGATTTGGCATGCCTCTCATTTTGGAAGAGTGTGAAAATGGAATTTGTAGCCTCTGTTTATAATGTCCAGAATCCATTTGTCTGTTGTGACAATATGCCAATTGTTTGCAAATAGTGCCAGTTTCCCTCCCAAAGGTGCTGCCAGTTGAATTTTGCTTGGCATGGAAATGAGGGAGTCATTGGGTCTGTTTCCTGTACTGCTGTGCACTGTCGTCACCACCTCTTGGTGCTGGTGATTGCCATTGTCTGCCTCTATAGGACCCTTGGGCTTGTCCCCTGCCCCTTCCGCGTCTGTATCTGCCTCTTTGGGGCTTGTCAGTGGTTGGAAAGGACCAGTTTTTTGAAGGCCAATTCCTGCTGAACCGTGGTGGCTGAACCTGTAAGAAAGCTTTGACAGTTTGCATAGATTTTGCTTTTTCTTCCATTTTACGTAATATATCCTCAGCATTAGCACCAAAAAGAACATCCTTATGTAAAGGTGCATCCAGAATTTTTGCTTTCACATGGTCTGGCAGATTTTGTTCCCTAAGCCATGCATGTCTGCGAATGACTGATCCGGTAGCGGCCGATCTGCTGGAGGCCTCTAGGGCATCATAACCACATTGTAAAGTGTGCTTACCCACTTGCTCTGCACTATGCATTATATCCTGCAACACTTTTATATCTGGTTGTTCAGGCTGTGACATTTTGGTCTTTAATTGTGATAACAGGAATTGTTGATATTTAATCATATGAAACTGGCAGTTTAAGGCCCTCATGGCTAGGGTGGCCGAGGTATAAACCTTCTTACCCCACCTTTCTAGAGATCTGGATTCCCTTTCCGCAGGAAGTGGATTCTTGGCCGTGGAGGCCTTAATTCCTTTAGGGCCTTGAGAAATAGTTTCAGGGTCTGCATTATGGCCTTTGTAGAGGAACTGATGAGAATTAGGTACTCTGTAATACCTATCCGGCTTAACTGGTGCAGGAGGCAGAGAATCAGGATTAAGGCAGGCCTCCGAGTAAACATCATCCAAAACCTCCAAAACAGGAGGAATAGCCAAAGGTCTATGCTGAGGTAACCAGAGAAATTCCCTAAGCCTTTTCTTGGAGTCAGAAAAGTCTTGGCCTTCCCAGTGGAAGTGCTCTCTCAAAGAGTGTAAGGTTTCCCCAAAAGAAAAATCCTCAGGGGGGGATACAGAAGGAATAGACTGCTCTGCATCCGAATCCTCGAAAGGGGAATAAGAGTGTTCTTCATCCTCAGAATGTTCTGATAAAATGGATCCCTGGTCAGAAGTAGGAGAATCCTCCTCTACTCTGGGTCTCTTGTCCGGAGGGGCCTGGGAGCCTCTGATAAGAGTGATAAGGTCCTCAGCCATTTTAAGCATGTGCTTCTTAGGCATGGGCCCAGGTGATGGGCCTTGTGTAGCTGGCCTAGTATGGTGCCTGGCTGTTTTGGATTTAGTGAAGGCCTTGATAGAGAAAGATGATGAAGGCCTAAATACACCATGGGTGGATGTAGATCTGTCCACATTGGTAGGCTCGACATATGCAGGGGCTTCGGTTGTAGTCTGGGAAAGGGCCGAAGAACCAGCGGTCTCGGGTACAGAAGACCCCGCCGAGGGAGTGTCGTCGGTAGTCAGGGACTGCAAAGGCGTCTCACTGAGAACCGGGCCACGTGGAGCCTGCTTTGGCGTGGTGTCGGTGGAGACCGCGGTCCTCGTCTGGCGGTCCTTTTCTTTGCGTTTTTTAGACAAAGCGGTAGTCGGAGTATCCGACGACATTTTATAATTAAACGCTTTGCCAAAAAAGTGTTGGGCGAACTCCGCCCGACGCTTGATAGTGCGTTTATTGAAGGTAGCGCAAAAGCGACAGCCCGAGACGTCGTGGTCTGGGCCCAAACAAGGTATGCAAAGGGAATGGAAATCCTTATGCGGTATTTGCTTCCCACAAGAAATACAATTATTAACTTTTTCTGACATCGGTCTGAGGCAAGAAAAGATTCCCCAACGGGGTACTTGAAGACTTCGGTTCCAAATTTTTTCGTAATTCAGGAGCTGGCCGACCGGCACTTGCGAACTGCTTCTGCTTCGGGCACCGCGCGGCAAAAAAGACTGAAGAAGATGGCGTCGGCTGTGTCTTATATACTCTAGCCTTCCTGACGTCAGAAGAGTACGCGACAACAACCGACGCCGGACCAAGACTTTGGAATTCGGCCGACCGAGGGACCGCCTGACGGCTGAAAACCCATATGTGATTACTGCAGCTGTAATGCACGATGAACATCGTACAAGTTTCATCACCAGCAGTTTTGTGGTCACCTCAAACCATTGTCTCTTAATCAGAAAACATCTGCACTAACTATTGGGGGAGGAAGAGGGAGGTAATGTAGTCAGAAACGGAAGTCACTTTCCTGACTGGGTAGATAATCATTACCCTTGCTGCCATCAAATTGCCTACATCAAATCCTACTACCTCTCCACTGGCCCTCGTCAGTTCTGCGTGAACTGCTTGGCTTGGGATGGCTTACGAGAAAGTCAGGAAAAATTGTTATATTTTTGGTACGTGGGGAAAAAGATGCATAAATTTGCTCTGTTTTGGTCTTTTCTAATCTTTTAAATATTTCCTGAGAAGGTTGACAAAAAAGTAAATATTATCCAGAGGTGAATTCAACAGCTGCCCTTTGACACTCTCAGGCAGGGGGTGGACTATGCCTGACTGCTGCCTTAGCATAAGCATTGATGGGATTGTAGCTATATTTAAATTGTATTTTCACTTACTTTAAGGGCTGTCTGCAAAATTTGCAAGTTATGATTTAAGAGAGGTATCTGGTACTTCTGCAAACATTCTCAATCTGATTTATACTGACTCTTTGGCACTTTAAGATGTGCATTGGGAAGTTGTACTTACCTTGATGTGTAAAGCAACCCCTGCATACAGATTCTTTCCAAAACTTCCAGGACATGATAAAATATAACTAGACACCATCTTGGGCTATCTATTTACACTAAGCAAAAAGATGGCAGGATTGACTCTAGGTGTTTACATGGGTACTTAATTAGTCTTCAACTTAAAATCAAATCAGGCCACATAGGCACCACTGGTTTGGAGTTCAGTTTTATCAAGTTGCTCTAAAAATCCTCGAAATGCCTGAGTTTGTGCTACGTCCCAAGTAATTTCAGGCAGAGTGACAGAGTTTGTGCAAATCAAACAGGTCTTTCACTCCCACCTGAACTATTCCCACAGTAAATTCAGGCATCCTTAGAGGTGGGTGGTGTTAATGACAATACAGACTCAGTATCATAACTGAGTGGTGAGATTTCAGAGGGATAAAGCAGACCTCTTATTTTCTCCCGAGACAGTAGAAAGTTCTGATGAGTGCAGGCTCCTCCTTTTCAACAAAGGGGAATTATCTGATGAAGAGGGTTCACCTGGAAACATCAGCATCATATGAATTCTCTACCAGATTGACCTGCAGCTCAACTAATTGTAAGTTACATACTTACCATAACTTGGTATCTGTGTTGTCCACCTTCATTCATCCTCATGACTGGGTCATGGATCCGACCCTCTGATCAGACTTCAGCTGCATTTCTACAGACTAAGCTCCAAGTCTTGAGCTCCTCCCTCTTCCCATAATGCTCTACCCTTGCCCATCCTTCTGAGATAGAGTTTGTTGTCCAAGAGTTTATAGAGAAAAAAGTGGTACCACTACCTAAGGAAGTACAGAGAGATCAGAGACTCAGATGGGGAAAAGAGATTGCCAATAATTCCGGAGACCTGCTAGGGGCCACAAGGAGGGGGACAGTGGGTGGGAAGGCGGAGATGAATAAACGTCGACAACAGATACCAAGTTATGGTAAGTACATAACTTATAAATCTGATGTTGTCCATTTCATTCCTCCTCACGACTGGGTCAGAGTCCCCAGCTACAAAAAAACCCGTGAGTGGCCTCAAGGAAGGATATGTCAGAGCACAGCAGAACCAAAGGAACCCCGGTTCCTGGAAATAATGTCCAATTTGTAATGAATCACAAAGGTAAGAGCTGTTGACCAGGTGACTGCAGCACAATCATCATCAATTGAAGTTCTGGAAGAAAAGGCAGATGACATAGCCACAGACCTAGTTGAATGGGCACTAGAAGGATGGGGTAATTTCTGAAGTAAATAATAGAAATGCAGTCCGTAATCCATTTAGCAAGAGTAACTTTCTAAACTGCTTCGCCTAGGCAAGTAGGTGAAAAGGAAACAACTAACTGATCAGTCTTTCTAAACTGTTTTCTCCTGTGAAGGTAAAAATGCAGTTATCTATGATCATAAAAAAGTGCAGTAACTGCTCCCCTTTGTGGGAAAATTTGGGAAAGAAAAGTGGCAACTGAATGGACTGATTCAAGTTAACTTCAGTGTCCACCTTAGGCATAAAGAAAGGATTGGTACAAAGGGAAACTATCTTTATGAAAAATAATGTAAGGTGGTTTGGAAGACAGAGCCTGAAGTTCAGAAATCCTTTTGGCTGACGTAATGGCCACCAAAAAGAGTTTTCCAAGAAAGGAACTTCATTTCACAGTCGCTGGATAGTTCATAAGATTTTTGAGTTAGACCTTGGAGAATTATGGTAAGATCCCATGGAGGAGAAGGATCTTTAACCGGGGTTCAGAGTAGAAAAATACCCTTCAGGAAGGTATTATATAACCTAAACACAGCAGGAGAACTGAACAAATTCCCACAATGAAAATTGGAAATAGCAGCCAACTGAAGTTTAATAGAAAAACTAGCACCCTCCCAAAAAACAGTCTGGGAAAGACAGGGTAGTCGAGACGGGAGCTGGAAAGGGATCGATGTTCTCCTTGGACACCCTGTATGCAAACCTCTTCCATTTACTACTACAAGTCTTTTTGGTAGAGGGCTTCTTGAAGGCTAACACAATGTCTCGAACAGGGGAAGTAAGCCCAGACCTCTGTACAATTACTGGTACTAGAGAAACCAAGCAGTCAGTTTGGGGGTGCGCAGATTCGGATAACCCTCAGACGGAAGAAAGAGGAGGTCCTGTTTGGGTTCAAGTAACCATGGAGGATATTTCAGATGAGACCAGAGAAAGGGGAACCAAATCTTATAAGGCCAATAGAGGACAATGAGGATTACTGAAGTCTTCAGCAGTTTTGGTTTCTGTAGAAACTTGGGGATCAAGGGTAGAGGAGGATAAGCAGAGGAGACTGGGGGGGGGGGGCAATCATGAACTAGAGCATCCCTCAGAGAATGCCCCGGACGGGGATCAGAATGAAATACCTGCTGCATTTGTTGTTCTGAGGAGAAGCAAACAGGTCACAGCAAGTTTGGCCCCAAAGGCTGTAAATCAAGTTTGCTACGGATTGGTTGAGGGACCACTTGTGCAGAGTCAGAATGGACCTGCTGAGTTTGTCTGCAAGGACGCTGGACTTCTCCGGTATGCGAGTTGCAGGTAGAAAGAAGTCTGAAGATATTTCCCACTCCCAGATCCTCATGGCTTCTCTGCACAAGGGATACAAACTAGTTCCCCCTTGTTTGTTAATATACCAGACTACTGACATATTGTCTGTGTGAACTGCAATTGTCCCTAAAGGGAGAACGTCCTGGCTTCCTGGCTTGCATTGTGAGAAGGACTGCCCTCATCTCCAGAACAGTAATATGCAATCTGGTCTCTCAGAGAGTTCATGTACCTTGGACCATCTTTCTCTGGAAATGCCCCCCCCCCCCAAACTGGGAAGGGTATGTGGTCACTGTGGCTTTGGGAGAAGGAAAAAGATATGGACTGACGATCACCAGGTCATTGGGAAAAAGCCATCATTGAAGATGCATTCTGCAAATGGGAGTCAACTTGACAGGAACAGGTAGAAGGTGGTAGAGAATAGACCATTGAACAAGCCAAGGTACATTGAAGCACTGGCATAAAAAACACCTCGCTAATGGGACCAGAGCAATGGCACCCGCCTTGGACCCAAGAGCTTGAAGTACTAGTTTTGCTGGTGGAGATAAGGATCCAAAATAATGTGAACATGTTCCCTCAGAGTTTGTATGCAGTGAGGTGGTAGCGATGCACTCGGTGTTCCTAGGAGAGCTCAGTGAATTCCAGAATCTGCAATGGAGATAGGTTTGGATTTTGGCAGGTTTATGGTGATACCCAAAGGATGGGACATCTGTAACAGGTATTCTCAGGCCTGGATAAGGTGATGCCTGGTTGGAGCAGTCAGAAGTCAGTCATCCAGATATGGAAACACCTGGAATCCTTTGAGCCTCATCAGGTGAGCTGCGACTACTGCCATGCATTTGGTAAAACACCTGGGCAGCTGTGGTGAGACCAAAAGGATAGAGCCCTGAATTGATAATGACTGGCTCCCAGCCAAGTGCAGATGACTCCTGGAGCATCTGTCTATTTTGATGTGATAGTACGCATCCTGTAAGTCTACTGAGCACATCCAATCATCCATTTCGCAACAGCGGTAAAATGGACTGGACCGTAACCATTTGGAACTTCATTTTCTTAACAAACAAATTCAGGTTGCTTAGATCCAGGATGAGTCTTAGGTCCCTGGTTTTCGTTGGCACTAAGAAGTAGGAGTAGGTTCTGAATCCTTTTTGCTTGGTCAGGACCTCCTGGATGACTAATTTTTGCAGCAGTTTTTGAATCTCTGGAACTGCATACTCCCTCTGACTGGGTGGAACATCGAGGAGTTTCTTTTGAGTCTTTGGCAGTTAAAGAAAGAAGGGAATGTAATAACCTCTGGATATGATTCTTAGCACCCAATTGTTTTTTTGTTAGAGCAGTCCAGGCATCTGGGTCCAAAGATGCCCCCCCAGAGTCGAACAATTGTGTAGCACTTAAGGAGCGCTGAAAGGGCTCAGAGAAAGGATCTCTGAAGCCTTGATTTTGCAGTCTCCCTCTGCCCCTAGGGCATCTCCCATTAAAACTTCCCCCTCTGCAGGCAGAATCCCTACATTGATCTTGGAAAGACCCTTGGGATTTCTGGAAAGTACAGTTTTGTACCTACCATAAATGTAGATGTTCGAGTGTATACACTGCTGCAGTCATTACACTTGGGTTATCCTGCCGTCAGGCGGTTCCCCAGTCGGCCTGAGTTCCAAAGTCTTGGTCCAGCGTCGGTAGCTGTCACCTCCTCCCTGACGTCAGTGCGACAGAGGTATACAAGATGCAGCCGACGCCATTTTTTTCAGTTTTTCTTGCCCCAGATGTCAGGTGCCCCCAAATAGGTAGGCAATTCAAATTGCTAATAAAACATACATAAGAAAAGCAAACAACAACTTTCAGTTACCAGCAAATACTCCCCATAGGTAGTAAAGGGTAGAAGACATAGGCACGTACCAGCAAGTAAGAGGGGAAGGAGGGAGGGTAACCTGGACTGCAGCAGTGTATACACTCGAACATCTACATTTATGGTAGGTACAAAACTGTACTATGTTCATCGTGTTACACTGCTGCAGTCATTACACTTTGGTAGAATCCCAAAGCTGAGGTAGGGTGGCTGGTGCTATAAGGCATTAGGGGTGGCTATAAGGCCCTGCAGCACTGCAGTGGCGAAGCCAGCTCTGGATTTAGAGTATAGAGGCAGATGTTAATGCTTGGTGAAGGTATGCACAGAACTCCATGTTGCTGCTTCCCAAAATATCCTTGGTAGGTACTCCTCTGAGGTAGGCAGTTGAAGTGGCTGTTGCCCTGGCGGAGTGAGATCTAATGCTGCTAGGTACAGGTTTCCCATGATGTGTATAGCAGAAACGTATACAATGTCCTATCAATTTAGAAATAGTCTGTTTTGAAATGGCTTTTCCCTGTGCTCCTGCAGCATATGCTACCAATAATTGCTCAGATTTTCTGAAAGCTTTGGTTTTGTCCAAGTAGAAGTGTAACTGCCTGTGAATGTCCAAAGAATGCAGTAGTTTCTCCCCTTTATTCTGTGGTTTTGGATAAAAAGTTGGCAAATGAATAGTTTGGTTTAGAGCCACACTTGATACCACCTTTGTCATAAACGTAGGGTTAGTTCTTAAAGACACCCTGTCCTGGTGGAAAATGAGGAAAGGTTCCACTGCCATTAGTGCCTGTAATCCTGAAACTCTTCGTGCTGATGTTATTGACAGGAGCAAAGCAGTTTTCCAAGAGATATATTTTAATTCTGCTGTGTTAGCTGGCTCAAAAGGAGGTAAAGTTAATTTTTCCAAAACAAAGTTGAGGTCCCAAGTTGCAGTAGGTGCTCTACGAGGTGGTCTTATGTTTTTAGCCCCTCTGAAGTACTGTTTTAGCAAAGGATTAGAAAAAATTGGTGGATCCGTGTTGTAATGAGCAGAGATTGCAGAGGCGTGGATCTTGATGGATGAAAAAGAGAGGCCTTTGTCCAGCATCTCAGTTAAATATTGTAGTATCTGAGGACTGTTTGGGACAAGAGGGTCAAGGCTGTGAGCCTGGTTCCAGGCACAGAATCTCTTCCATTTATCCGAATAGGCATTCCTGGTACTAGGCCTTCTGGCCTCCAGAATGACATCCATAACAGCTTTGGAGAGAGGCATTGCTTGTTTGACTAAGGAATCTTCCATGCAGCTAGGTTTAAGGTCTTTAGCTGGCTGTGAAGTATCTGATTGTTGTGCTGAGTCAGCAGATGTGGGATTTGAGGGAAAATGCAGGGTGGTCCTTTTGCCAAGTTCTTTAAGATTGGGTACCAGTGCTGGCGTGGCCAGTCTGGTGCAATCAGGATCATCTTTGGCTCTTCTTGCCTGGCTTTTATGAGTACCTTTGGAAGGAGAGGTAGTGGTGGGAAAGCGTATACTTGTAGGTTTTTCCAGCTGAATGAGAGGGCATCCACCTTCCATGCTTGTGGATAGTAACTCCTTGTACAGAATTTCTGTAGCTGGCAGTTCATTGGGGATGCAAACAGATCTATGTCCGGGCTCCACCATTTCTGTGTTATCATTCTGAATATTTGTGGATTCAATTCCCATTCGTGGGGATCCATGATGTTTCTGCTTAAGTCGTCTGCCAGTGTGTTTTTCTCTCCTGGCAGGAATTGTGCTTGCAGATGAACTTGATAGTTTAGAGCTGTGTTCCACAAGGTCATGGCTTGTCTGCAGAGGGGGTAGGAGCGAGTGCCCCCTTGCTTGTTTATGTACCACATAACTGTGGTGTTGTCTGTCTTTAGTAGTAGTTGTCCTGGATGCAGCAGGTCCTTGAAAGCTTTAAGGGCATTTTGTACAGCTAGCATCTCTTTTTGATTGATGTGAAGATGCCGTTGTTCTGCAGGCCACTTGGCTTGAATACATTTTCCTGCCATGTGTGCTCCCCAGGCGTAATCCAATGCATCTATTATCAGTGTTTGCCTGGCTGTGGGTTGAGTAAAAGGCTGTCCCATGTTGAGGTGACAAGCTTGAGCCCACCATCGAAACTCCTGTTGAAGGCAAGGAATTAGTGGCATAACTGTTTCCAAACTTTGACAGTGTTGAGACCATACACTCTTTAGGTACCATTGTAGTTTCCTCATATGCAGTCTGGCATATGGAATTAGTAGTATGCAAGATGCCATGTAACCCAAGGCCTGCAGAATTTTTCTTGCAGGGAGTTGGGTCTTTGCTGCCATCAACTGAAAGTATCGAGTCAGTTGTCCTTGCTTGTCTGACATGAGATAAGCCATCTGGGCCGTTGTGTACAAGCTGGCACCCAGGAATATTATCTCTTGTGAGGGCACTAGTTTTCATTTCTTTTCGTTTACTGCTTACCCCAGGCAACTTAACTTTTTTACAAATGCCAAATGCTTTAGAAGAATGTCCTTGCTCTCTGCTTGAATCAGGCAGTCGTCCAGGTACGGGTAAATTTGAATTCCTTTCTGTCTGCAAAATGCAATTACTGGTGCCAGGCACTTTGTGAAGACCCTGGGCGCAGTAGATAAGCCAAAGGGCAGTGCAGAGAATTGATAGTGCATTGAACCAGCTATGAATCTGAGGTATCTTCTGCAGTTTTGTCTGATAGGGACATGCAGGTATGCCTCCTTGAGGTCCAAGGTCACGAGCCAAGCTTTCTTGCCCAGCATGGGAAGCTGCTGCTGTAGTGTCAACATTTTGAATTTCGGAACATCCAGGTAAGTGTGTAGAGAAGAAAGATCCAGAATGGGCCTCCAGGCTTTGTCCTTTCTGGGAACCAGATAGAGTCTTTTGAGTAAAATCCTTGTCCTTGTTCCTGTGGTGGTACCTTCTGAATAGCTCTCATGTCCATGAGTGCTGTAATTTGTTTTTGAGCATCTGCCCATTGATTTGGTGGCAGATTTGGCATTCCTTTTAACCTTGGCAGAGTGTGAAAGTGGAACCTGTAACCTTGAGATACAATGTTGAGAACCCATTTGTCTTTGGTGATCATATGCCAATTGTGATAGAAAAAGTACAGTTTTGTACCTACCATAAATGTAGATGTTCGAGGATCCACATTGCTGCAGTCCTAACTATTGGGGTAGTCCGCTGTCCAGTCGGCCCGAATACCAAAGTATATGGCTGACGTCGGTCAAGGCGCATTAGACTGACGTCAGTACGTCAGGGTACTAATGCGCATGACCGACGTCATATTCTCAGTCTTTTCTTGCCCCAGATGTCAGAAGACCCTAAAAGACAAGGCCAATACCAAAAACTCCAAACATACCTGCAAAAATATGTACAATATATACAAAAGTACCAGAATATAACCTCACCTACACAACCACCCCTAAACACAGAGGGAAGGAGGGGTAAATTGGACTGCAGCAATGTGGATCCTCGAACATCTACATTTATGGTAGGTACAAAACTGTACTATGTTCTTCATTCCACATTGCTGCAGTCCTAACTATTGGGTAGAATCCCAAAGCAGAGGTAAGGGAGGCTGGCAAATCATAAGGAAACAGGAGCTGACAACATGCCTTGCAAAATAGCTGTGGCAAAACCAGCCCTAGACTTAGAGTAGAGAGGAAGGTGATAATGCTTAGAGAAAGTATGCACTGAACTCCAAGTAGCTGCCTCCAAAATATCCTTAGTTGCCACCCCCCTTAGAAATGCTGTTGAAGTGGCAGTAGCCCTAGTGGAATGAGGCCTAATCCCAGCTGGAATCTCCTTGCCATGATGGGAATAACAAAATGCAATTGAAAACCCAATCCACCTAGAAATAGTTTGTTTTGACACAGGCTTGCCCTGCGAACTCAAAGCAAAAGAAACAAACAACTGCTGAGACTGCCTAAAATCCTTAGTCCTGCTTAAATAATAACGCAATTGCCTGTGTACATCTAAAGTGTGCAAAATCTTTTCCCCTTTATTTTGGGGATCTGCATAAAAAGTAGGCAAATGAATAGTTTGGTTTAAAGCCACACTAGAAACCACCTTAGGCATAAAGGAAGGATTAGTACGTAATGATACCCTATCCTTATGAAAAATCAAAAAAGGCTCAACCGCCATAAGGGCCTGCAACTCAGAAACCCTTCTTGCAGAAGTAATGGCCAACAAAAAGCAGTCTTCCATGACAAGTATTTCAAGTCAGCAGTAGCCGCAGGCTCAAAAGGTTGTAGAGTAAGTTTCTCCAACACAAAATTGAGATCCCAAGCAGGAGTAGGAGCTCTACGGGGGTCTTATATTCTTTGCCCCTCTAAGAAATTGCTTGAACAAAGGATGCGAAAACAATGGTGGATCACAATCATAGTGAGCTGAAATTGCTGCAGCATGAATCTTAATGGAAGAGAAAGACAAACCTTTGTCCAATAACTCAGTAAGATATTGAAGAGCCACACTCAAATTAGGCTCAGAAATCTCCAAATTGTTTGCTGCACTCCAAAATAAAATCTCTTCCATTTTTCTGAGTACACCTTCCTTGTACTAGGTCTTCTGGCTTCCATAATCACATTTAAAACTTGTTGAGGAAGTTGAGACCTGCTGTGTTTCAGAACAGAATATGCCAGGCTGTTAGATGAAGAGAGTGGAGCTTGACATTGAGCAGGTGACCGTCCCTCTGAGACAACAGGTGTGGAATCAAAGGTAAAGGCCATGGAGGTTTCCTTACCAGACTCCTCAGTAATGGGTACCAGTGTTGCGAGGCCAATCTGGAGCTATTAAAATCATCCTTGGCTTGTCTTGTCTGACCTTTAGGAGCACCTTTGGGAGAAGAGGCAGAGGTGGAAAGGCATACACATGAAGATTTTTCCAACTGAAAGAAAGAGCATCCACTTTCCAAGCTGTGTGATGAAACCTCTTTGTGCAAAACTTTGGCAGCTGGTGGTTTAGTGGAGAAGCGAACAGATCTATGTCTGGAGTTCCCCATGACACTGTCAATTTGAAATACATGAAGATCCAGTTTCCACTGTGGGGATCCATGATTTGTCTGCTTAACACATCTGCTAAGGAGTTCTGTGCTCCTGGCAGAAACCTTGCCTGAAGAGTTAGTTGCAAGCTGAGCCAGTCTCCCATAAAATCATTGCTTGCCTGCACAACGGGTAAGAATGTGTTCCCCTTGTTTGTTGATGTACCACATGACAGTTGTGTTGTCTGTTAGAATCAACACCTGCCCTGGAAGAAGTAACTTCTTGAAAGCCATTAATGCAAACTGGACTGCTAACATCTCTTTCATGTTGATATGTAGATGCTGTAGTCTGGCAGGCCACTTGTCTTGTATCCACTTTCCATTTAGATGAGCTCCCCAAGCAATGTCTGAGGCATCTGTCGTTAGAATCTGACTCGCCTCTGGCCGGGTCACAGAGAGTCCCTTGTTTAGGTGACATTCCTGAGCCCACCACAAAAATTCCTTTTGAATGCAAGGTATTATTTGAATGACAGTGTCCAATTCCTGGCAGTGCTGTGTCCATACATTTTTGATACACCATTGCAGCTTCCTCATATGCAGTTTGGCATTGGGAAGCACCAGAATACAAGATGCCATGAACCCTAAGGCTTGAAGGACTGTCCTTGCAGTCAGCCCGGACTGAAGGGATAGGTGATGGAAGTAACTGGAAAGATTCTTTTGTTTGTCCGGGGTTAAACAGGCCATCTGGGCTGCTGTATTCAGTCTCACACCCAGAAAGCACATGTCTTGAGAGGGTACTAGACTGGACTTTATTTCGTTCACAGAATACCCTAGGCATCTTAGCACTGCTATCACATATTCCAAATGCTGTAAAAGGTCTTCCTTTTCTTGAGCCAGAATCAGGCAGTCGTCCAAGTAAGGATAGATTTGAATTCCTTTTAGTCTGAAGTAAGCTATCACTGGAGCCAGAACCTTTGTGAATACTCTGGGCAGTAGATAAGCCAAAGCGCAATGCAGAGAACTGATAATGAGAATTTCCAGCTCGAAAGCAGATACTTCCTGCAACTTAGTCTGATAGGCACATGAAGGTAAGCTTCCTTGAGATCTAAAGTTACCATCCAGTGATCTTTGCCCAGCAGAGGTAAAAGCTGTTGTAACGTCAACATTTTGAACTTGGGAATGTCCAGATAAGTGTTGAGGATAGATAAATCCAAAATTGGTCTCCACGTGTTCCCCTTCTTGGTACTAGGAACAGGCGAGAATAAAATCCTAGGCCCCTTTCTGGCACAGGAACTGGCTGAATGGCCCCTATTTGGAGCAACAGAGAAATTTGCTTGTGAGCCTCTTGTCTTTGTAGAGGAGGAATGTCTGGCATGCCTTTGAAAGGAGGCAAGGTATGGAAATAAAACCTGTAACCGTGGTGAATGATATCCAGAACCCATCTGTCTTGGGTAATTAAATCCCAATTTTCTTTGAAAAGAGACAGCCTTCCTCCCAAAGGTGCTGCCAGGCGAGAATGTACTGGCAGCTGAAAAGGCAGGTCATTGGGTCTGTTCTGAAAGGACTGACCCCTGCCCTCACCAGAAGTCTGAGCAGGTGAACTCCCTGTTCTAGGCCTAAAAGAACCTTGAGCTCTGCCCCTACCACGTCTAGACCTACCCCTAGACTGGGAATCATAAGCAGGATATGTCCATCCCTTAGTAGGCCAATTTCTACTAAACTTTGGAGGCTGCACCTGCAAAAATCCTTAACAGTTTGCATAGACTTAGCCTTGTCCTCCATTTTCTTTAAAACTGCTTCCACAGGCGAACCAAACAACACATCAGACTGTAAAGGAGCATCCAAAATCCTTGTCTTAACATGCTCAGCTAAATTCTGATCTCTCAACCAGGCGTGCCTCGAAGAACAGAACCAGTGGCAGCCACCCTCGAGGAGGCCTGCACAGCATCAAAACCACACTGCAAGGAATGCTTACCCACCTGTTCAGACACATGAACTAAATCCTGCAACTCTTTACACTCAATACCTTCAGCCAGAGCATCCACCTTAGACTTCAATTGTGAAAGGAGATAATTCTGATATTTTAACATGTGAAACTGACAATTCAAGCCCTCATGGCTAAAGTGGAAGAAGTATACACTTTCTTCCCCCATCTATCCAAAGCCCTTGCCTCTTTATCAGGAGGAACAGGATTTTTAACAACAGAAGCCTTCACACCTTTAGGCCACTGAGAGACAGTTTCCGGTCTGCCCTAGGACTCTTAAAAGATACTTATGAGCCTCAGGCACCCTATAGTACCTATCCGGTTTAACTGGGGCAGGAGGCAAAGAATCAGGATTCAGGGAAGCCTCTGCAAAACATCTTCTACCACATTCAGAACAGGAGGTATAGCTAAAGGCCTATGCTGGGGTAAAACAAGAATTCCTAAGCCTCTTCCTGGAATCAGAGAAATCTTGACCTTCCCATTTAAAATGCTCCCTCATGGAATGCAGAGTCTCTGAAAATGAAAAATCCTCAGGAGGAAGCTGAAGGAGTAGAATCATCCACATCAGAATCAGAATAAGGAGGATACTCCTGCAAGTCTTCAGTCAAGACTCAGAAGCCTCGAACATTGCTCAAAACTCTCAAACTCAGGTTCCACCCTAGGCCTCTTATCAGGAGGGGCATAGAACCTCTAATCATAGTAATCAAATACTCTGCCATTTTTAGCATATGCTTCTTAGGCAAAGACCCTGACACACTCGGAGAAACCCCCACTGAAGCTAAACTAGGCCTGCCTCTTAAAGAAGCCTTGGAAACAGAAGGGAGGCCCTAACCACCTTAGGAAGAGGGAAGAACAGCCACCTGAGAAGCCCCTTCAGCCTGGCCTACTTCCTGAGAGGACACATCCTGTAACAGTAAAGTCTCTCCCTGAGACTCCAAAGAAAGTCCTGGCAAAACCTCCGGCTCCACTGAGCCTTCTAAAGAACCGACGTCCGGGACTGTCGGTTCCTCCACTCTAGGCTTTGCTGCTTTGTCCTTGCGCTTTTGGAAGCGGGCGTCGGAGCATCCGGCGGCATTTTATAATTACAACGCTTCCCAAAAACTAACCTGGCACAGTCTAACCTTCTCTTAATAGTGCGTTTGTTAAATCTAGCACAAGAGCGGCATCCAACAACGTCGTGCTCAGGCCCTAAACAAGGTATACACAAAGTATGGTAATCCCTATGAGGTATCTGTTTCCCACAAGAAATACAGTTATTCACTTTTTCTGACATCCGGTTAAATACTGAGGCAAGAAAAAACCAAAATATTCCCCAACGGGGTACTTAGCCAACTTTGATTCGGTCTGAAACTCTGACTTCAGAAACTTTCAGAACGCCAACCTGCACTTGCAAAACTGCTTCTGCATCGGACCATGCGGCAAAAAAGACTGAGAATATGACGTCGGTCATGCGCATTAGTACCCTAACGTACTGACGTCAGTCTAATGCGCCTTGACCGACGTCAGCCATATACTTTGGTATTCGGGCCGACTGGACAGCGGACTACCCCAATAGTTAGGACTGCAGCAATGTGGAATGAAGAACATGTGCCAGTTTTCTTCCCAGGGGGGCTGCCAAGAGAGAGCGGTTTGGCAGCTGTAGTGGGAAGTCATTGGGGCTGCTTTTTACATGGTTGGGGCCTGTCTTCCCCTTCTTTCTGGCCTGATGCACCCCATGGCCTGTAAGGACCTTGTGGTTGACCTCTACCTCTTGGACGTCTGTATCTGCCCCTTTGAGGTCTGTCTGTTACTGGAAAGGGCCAATTTCTGCTAAATCGAGGAGGCTGAACCTGTAAGAAATCCTTCACTGTTTGCATAGATTTTGCCTTATCCTCCATTTTCTTTAATACCACTTCTGCCTTAACTCCAAATAACGCATCCTGCTGCAAAGGTGCATCCAATAATTTTGCTTTAACATGATCTGGTAACGTATGTTCTTTTAAGCAGGCATGTCTTCTTATGACAGAGCCTGTAACTGCTGCTCTACAGGAGGCCTCTAAAGAATCAAAACCACATTGCAAAGTATGTTTTCCCACTTGTTCAGCTGCATGCAATAAATCCTGCATTTCTTTAAAATTAGGAGGATCTGAATCTGGAAGCATTTTTTGTTTCAACTGAGACATCAAAAATTGCTGATATTTTAGCATGTGAAACTGGCAATTTAAGGCTCTCATTGCTAAAGTTGCAGACATATATACTTTCTTTCCCCATCTTAATGCTCTGGAATCTCTGTCAGAGGGGACTGGATTCTTTGCTGACGAGGCCTTAACCCCTTTGGGTCCCTGAGAAATAGTTTCAGGGTCAGCAACAGGGCTTTTATACAGAAATTTGTGCGAGTCAGGGACTCTGTAGTATCTGTCAGGTTTAACTGGGGCTGGAGGTAAGGAATCAGGATTTAAACTGGATTCAGTAAACACATCATCCACAATATCTAACAATGGCAGAATAGCAAGGGTCTGTGTTGAGGTAATAAAAGGAAGTCTCTGAGCCTTTTCTTGGATTTTGAGTAATCCTGGCCTTCCCAATAGAAATGCTCCCTCATGGTATGTAAGGTTTCCCCAAAGGAGTAGTCCTCAGGCAGAGAGGCTGATGGAATTGATTCCTCAGCTTCAGAATCCTCATAAGGGGGTAAAGAATATCCTAGGTCTGAGGATGAATCTGAAGAAATGGACACCTGGTCGGATGAGTCATAGTCTGCATCCTGTCTAGGCCTTTTATCAGGAGGGGGATGTGACCCCCTGATCAGAGTGATTAGGCCTTCGGCCATTTTGAGCATTTGTTTTTTGGGCATGGAGGCCTGTCCTGGAGAATGCTGTATTTGTTTCTTTGTTTTTAAAGGAGGCTTAGACTTAGCAGAGGGTTTAATGCTTAAATGAGTAGGTCTGAAAACACCCTCTGAAGCTGCGGGTTGCTCAGCTACTCTGGATCCCTCTGAAGGGTTTGTTTCGGTAGGCTGAAAAGCTTGTACGTCTGAAGGCCCAGCCGTCTCCACGTGGGAGTCGGAGGCAGCCTGTGGTTCTGCAGAAGTGGTCGTCAGGGGCTGCAAAGGCGCCTCGCTGAAAACCGGAGAACTGGCAACTGGCCTAGAAGAGGCTTTGTCGTCAGTTTTGGGCCTCGGATGCCTGTCCTTATCTTTGCGCTTTTTATGAATTACGGTCGTCGAAAGTTCTGACGGCATGGTGTAATTGAATTTTCTGCCAAAATAATGTCGGGCAAAATCAAACCGACATTTAATAGTGCGCTTGTTAAACCTAGCACAAAACAGACAACCAGTGACGTCGTGGTCTGGGCCTAGGCATGGGATACAATAGGAATGGAAATCCTTATGAGGTATTTGCTTCCCACAAGAAATACAGTTATTAACTTTTACTGACATTGGTCTGAGGCAAGCAAAAGTTTCCCCAACGGGGTACTTAGCTTTGTAGAAGACTTTGGTTCTGGATTTGGAATGAAAATCTCAGGAGTCGGCCGACCGGCACTTGCGAACTGCTTTTGCTTTGGGCACCGCACGGCAAGAAAGACTGAAGAAAATGGCATCGGCTGCATCTTATATACCCCTGTCGCACTGACGTCAGGGAGGAGGCAACAGCAACTGATGCCGGACCAAGACTTTGGAACTCAGGCCGACTGGGGAACCGCCTGATGGCAGGATAACCCAAGTGTAATGACTGCAGCAGTGTAACACGATGAACATCCAGGTTTTCTTGCCACCTCCCTGATTCCTGGAGAAAGAACACTGAGGGGTAGAAATCTCAATCCCAATAGCAGACAGAGTCTTCCCTTCTTGCTCAATGCTGGGAAGGGTTACCTTTAATGGAAGTCCCAAACAAAGAACATCTATCGAAGGGGTGTTAACGCATGATGCCCTGAAGGGGTCCACGAAGACAAAAGCTTCATCAGGCATGTCTTCTAGTTTCAGTACCTGAGCCAGCTGCCTGTGTGACGCCCTCCTTGGACTGGAAGAGGAGTCTCAAGAAGGAATTAGACAGGGAGGAAAGAATAGCTAGTTGGAGAGACAATTTCTCAAAGTCCTTCACTGACATGGTCTCCACCAGAGAGTCTAATAGCTCTTTACCTGGTTGCAGAGAAACCTGGTCAAAGTGTGCCAGATAATTTAACATTCTCAGGAGAAAAGGGTGGCTGAGGTCGTAAACTCGCTTCCCAAATCTGTCCATCGCTCTGGACTCCCTGTTTGCTGGATGGACAGAGGAACTCTGCTCTGCTAGCTCCTTCTTGGTAACTGTTGCCACAACCACGACATCAACTAGTATACCCTTTGTCCAATCAATATGGTTGGTCTTTGGGGGAGACACAAAAACTCGTCCAGTCATTTTGGGATAGGTTCTGTTGTGTCCAGCTCCTTCCAGGCCTGGCTAGGCACAAGGTCGACGAGTTCATCCACTGGAGGAATCATCCAAGATGTAGATGGGCCCACCTTGAAAGCTTCCAAAAACACAGCCCACCTTGAAAGCTTCCAAAAACACAGCCTCCTCAGGAGAAGGAGTTTGGTCTGACCAAACACCTCTTTGCTTCAATATCTCCAGAATGTCTCCAAGGGAGACATCCTCTGGTGGCAATCAGAGGATCCTTCTACCTCATCAAGGTATATGTCCTCAGTCAGAGACTCCAACGGGGAGTCTATGTGCCTCCTCTTGCACATATTCTGACACGGGATCCCTTCTGCAGGAGGCTTGGGACAGGTCTCGGAAAAAGAAGGGGCTCCCTCTGTGGGGAGAGTTTGGAGGCCCTTTGGGGCATGCTGATACTAGCCAGGTATGACGGATCAGAATATTGAGCCTAACGAGGGACAGCTGGGAGAACTGTAGCTCTGAGAGGCCAGATCTCTAGAACAGCAAAATGTTTCCACACTCTGGAAAGCCAAAGGACCAGAGAGAGTCCCTCCTCAACTTCTCTGGTGCCAAAACAACAAAAGAAGAAAAGGCAGGAACGCCCCGCTCACCGGCCTCCAGTTAGGATTGGATACGAGCTGTTAAGTGCCAAAGCCCTGAGAGGAAGAGATGGTTCTGACAAAGTCAGATCCGAAGCCCCCCCCGGATCTGACAGCGATCTCCCAGAAAAGAGACCCATTCCGATCTGAAGATACCGGAGACAAAGTAATCAGGGTAACTGTCAAGAGTACAGGATGAAAGCCTCCTCGGATCCAAAACTGACACTCTCGGGTGGCTAATAACCTAGGGCTCCAAAGTCGGTGGTCAGATCAGAGAAGGAGACTGCATGGTCACAGGAACACTCACTGATCCCAGAGAAGAAGGAGAGGGCAAGACGCTCATCTGGATCAGAGTCTTGAGGATCTTCCGTATCATTCTGTCCATGTCAAATTCTGACAAGCTCTGAGAAGACCTCAAGGAAGCTACTGTGGCTGGTCTGGAATGCCAGGACAGTGTCTGCAGGAGGTTGGAAGGCAAAGTTGGAGACTCCAATCTAAACTACTCCAATCTATACAATTGCTTCAGAGTCCGGCTCCGTACTCTGCTCTCAGATCTGAGGAATGTCGATCCAATGCCAAAGTAGACAGTCTCTGAGAGCTCTTAGAAGTAGAGCCACTGGTAGGATCAGAGGAGTGCTTTGGATCCATCAGAGCAGATGTGGCCAAGATCCTGAAACATCAGATCCAAGGGCCTAGAAATTTGATGGCAGCTCTGATAACACCCAAGATGGCTTGTGCAGACATTTCTTGTGATTAGAAGACCCTACCCCAGCCTTGGTGAGGGTTTGAGCACCTGGAGAAACAGAATCAGAAGGTAAAAAAAAACTTTCAAGATTAATATGTTGTATCCCTCGCAAACAGCATATGCCGACTGTAAATTTTCCAGGCCAAGACAAACTACTGTGCACTTCAAAATGCAGAATCTTGTGCCCTCATTCTGAACAATGCTTAAAAACCTGTCGGCTTTTCCGACATAGTGAATGCAGCAAGGACCACTCACACATGTGCAGGCACACAGAGAAAAAAGGCAGAACTGGAGAAAGTACAGTTGGGTACACTTACCATAAATGTCGATGTTAGAGTGTATTTACTGTTGCAGTCATCACACTTGGGTTATCTGCCTGCAGATAGCCCTCAGTTGGCCTGAATACCAGAGTCTTGGGATTTCTGCGTTGAATGCTGTCGCCTCTTCCACGACATCAGGTCATCAGGAGTATAAAACATGCAGCCGACGCCATTACATCAGCTTTTCTTGCCCCACATGTCATGAGCCCCCAAAATAGAAAGCAATTATATGGTGTGGAACACCCCCAGTAAAAAGTAAATACCACTGCCATAAGATATGGCCAAAAAGAGGATAGGTAGAAAGTCTAGAAAAGTCAGGGGCTGGAGGGAGGGCAACCAGACTGCAACAGTGAATACACTCGAACATCTACATTTATGGTAAGTGTACACAATTGTACTATGTTCTTCGTGCATCACTGTTGCAGTCATCACACTTGGGTTGATTCCCAAAGCCGAGGAAGGGTGGAGGCAGTCAAGAAGAATTAGGTCTGGCTAGCAGGCCTTGTAAGACTGCCTATGGGAAATCCAGCTCTGAATTTAGAAAAGATAGGTAAGTGGTAATATTTGGTGAAGGTGTGTACAGAACTCCAGGGTTGCAGCTTCCAGAATGTCCCTGGTAGGGACTCCTCTGAGAAAAGCTGTACAGGATGAGGTAGCCCTAGTGGAATGAGTTCGGACCCCCTGTGGGATAGGTTTTCCATGGTGTTTGTAGCAGAAATGGATGCAGTGTGCTATCCACTTGGAAATGGTTTGCTTTGAAATGGCCTTGCCCTCTGCACCTGTAGCAAAGCTGACTAGCAGCTGGTCAGATTTTCTGAAAGGCTTAGTCCTGTCAAGGTAGAACCTGAGCTGCCTGTGCACATCCAAGGAGTGCAAGATCCTTTCCTCTTTATTCTGGGAACTAGGGAAAAAGGTAGGTAAATGAATGGATTGGTTTAAAGCCACACTAGATACCACCTTGGGCATAAATGATGGGTTAGCCCTGTGGAAAACCCTGCCCGCATGGAAGATAATGAAGGGTTCCACGGCCATAAGGGCTTGCAATTCAGACACTCTTCTTGCTGAAGTGATGGCTAGAAGTAAGGCTGTTTTCCAAGAGAGGAATTTTAACTCTGCTGTAGCAGCAGGCTCAAAGGAGGAAAACATGAGCTTCTCCAGTACAAAGTTAAGGTCCCAGGCTGGAGTGGGAGCTCTCTTGGGGGGGGCCTTAGATTTTTGGATCCTCTCAGGAACTGTTTGACTAGAGAGTGAGAGAAGAGGGGTGGCTCAGTATTGTAATGAGCTGAGATGGCAGAGGCATGAATCTTAACTGAAGAGAATGATAGGCCTTTGTGGAGCAGTTCTGTTAGATAATTTAGGATACGAGGTAAGTTGGGCATGGTTGTGTCCCTTCCCTGAGACTGGCTCCAAGAACAGTATCTTTTCCACTTTTCTGAATAGGATTTCCTAGTACTAGGCCTCCTTGCCTCAAGGATGACATCCAGCACCTGTTTACTGAGGGTTGCTGGTGACGCAGTCAGGGGATGAGCCAGGCTGCTAGGTTCAGGGTTTGCAGTTGAGGATGCAAAATCTGGCCCTCCTGCTGGGACAGCAGGGAAGAGGTCTGAGGCAGATGCCATGGTGGCACTACTGTCAGACTGCGTAAAAGTGGGTACCAGTGCTGGCGTGGCCAGTCAGGTGCGATCAGGATAGTCCTTGGCTTGTCCTGTTTGATCTTTTAGAAGAACGTTCGAGGGGGAGCAGAGGGGGAAAGGCATAGATTGAGAGCTTTTCCTATGTAAAGTACAGGGCATCCACGTTCCATGTATGGCTGTGGGGAGTTCTGGTGCAAAACTTGCTCAACTGATGGTTCTGGGGGGAAGCAAAGAGATCCACCTCTGGCTGCCTCCACCTGTGTATCAGAAGCTTGAATGATTTGGGTTCCAGTTTCCACTTGTGTGGGTCCATTAGATTTCTGCTTAAGTCTGCCAGTGAATTTAGTTTACCTGACAGGAATTGAGCTTGCAGGTGCACTTGATTGCTCAGGGTTGTGTTCCACAGAGCCATGGCTAACCTGCAGAGTGGGTAGGAATGAGTTCCTCCCTGCTTGTTTATGTACCACAAAACAATGGTGCTGTCTGTCTTTATCAATAGTTGCCCAGGAAGTATAAGGTATTTGAAGGCTGTCAGTGCATTCTGTACAGCTAACATTTCTTTTTGATTGCTATGCAGGTGCATTTGTTGTGGGCTCCATTTGCCTTGAATGCATTTCCCTGCCATGTGAGCCCCCCATGCATAGTCTGATGTGTCTGTTGTCAGGGCTTGGGCCGGCAGGGGGGTTGAGTGAAAGGGAGTCCCTTGCTGTGGTAGCAAAGCTCTGCCCACCAAAGGAACTCTGTCCTTAGGCAAGGAATGATAAGAATCATTGTTTCCAGGTCCTGAGAATGTTGACACCAGAGACTTTTTAAGTACCACTGAAGTTTCCTCATATGCAGTCTTGCATATGGAATTAGTAGAATGCAAGAGGCCATGAACCCTAGGGCTTGCAGTATTTTTCTTGCAGACAGTCGGGTTTGGGTGGCCAGTAGATTGAAGTAGTATGTCAAATAAATCTGTTTTTCTGGAGTGAGGAATACCATCTGGGAAGTTGTACTCAAGCTTGCTCTCAGGAATACAATCTTTTGGCTGGGTACCAGATGAGATTTCTTTTCGTTGATGGTATACCCCAGTGAAATTAGAAGTCTCTTTACAAATGTCAGGTGGTGAAGTAGCGATCCCTGACTGTCCGCCTGAATCAGGCAATCGTCAGAGTATGGGTAAATTTGAATTTTTCTCTTCCTGCAGTATGCAATGGCTGGAGCTAGACATTTTGCGAATACCCTGGGTGCAGTAGATAAGCCAAAGGGAAGTGCAGAGAACTGATAGTGCATACAGCCTGCCCTGAAATGCAGATATTTCTTGCAAGACTCCCTTATGGGGATGTGCAGATAAGCTTCTTTTAAGTCTAGGGTGACTAGCCAGGAGTCCTTGGCTAGCATAGGAAGCAGATGCTGGAGAGTAAGCATTTTGAATTTTGGCACCACCAGGAAGGCAGATCCAGGATAGGGCACCAAGAGTTCTCCTTCTTGGGTACCAGAAACAGTCTGGAGTAGAAACCCTGTCCCCTTTGTTCTGTTGGGACAGCCTGAAAAGCCTTGATACTGAGAAGAGAAAGTACTTGCTTTTGTGCCTCTGCCCACTGGTTTGGGGGGAGATCTGGCCATCCGCTTGGGGTTGGCAGTGAGTGGAAGTAGTATCTGTATCCCTGGGATACAATGTTCAAGACACATCTGTCCTTGGTAATGTACTCCCAGTTTTTTGCATGCAGGGGGAGTTTTCCTCCTAAGGGTGCAAGTACTTGGGCAAGGTTGGGAAGGACGCAGGGCAAGTCAATGTGAACTTTTTCCATAGAATGTTGGCTTACTATTCCCTGGTTTTGAGGTGGGAGCACCCCATTGTTTAGATCTGTGCATCCCCCTGAGACTGTAGTCTAGGTGGTCTGCTGCCCCTAGATTTGGACTGAAGGTCTGGGAGGTACTGGAAAGGACCTGTTTTTTGAAGGTCAATGCCTACTGAATCTAGGAGACTACCTGTACGAAATCTTAAACAGTTTGCATAGATTTAAGCTTTTACCTCCATCTTTTTAAGGACTTCTACTGCTTTAGTGCCAAAAAACGTTCTTGGTTTAATGGAGCATCTAGTAATTTTGCTTTGACATGGTCTGGCAAGATTTGTTCCTTTAGCCAAGCATGCCTTCTAAGAACAGACCCAGTGACAGCAGCCCTGCAAGATGCTTCTAAAGCATCAAAACCACACTGCAAAGTATGTTTTCCAACTTGGTTTGCAGAATGCATTAACTCTTGTAAAATCTTTGTGTTCTGCACAATCAGGAATCAACATCATTTTTTGTTTGATTAGTTCCATAATATGTTGCTGAGTAGCAGAAGTGTATACCTTCTTACCCCATCTGTCTAAAGCCCTAGAATCCCTGTCCGAAGGGGTAGAGTTTTTGGCTGTAGTAGCCTTAATGCCTTTAGGTCCCTGGGGAATAAGTCTCTGGATCTGCAGTAGGATTCTTAAATAGGAATCTGTAAGAGTCAGGTACTCTGTAGTACCAGTCAGATTTCCTGGGAACTGGTGGCAAAGTATCAGGGGAAAGACTGGATTCCATGAAGACATCATCCACAATTTTCAGAACAGGAGGAACAGCTAGAGGCCTGTGCTGAGGCAAGTTTAAAAATTCCCTGAGTCTCTTTTTAGACTGTGGGTAGTCTTGGCACTCCCATTGAAAATGCTCTCTGATGGTATGCAGGGTTTCAGCGAAAGAAAAATCCTCTGGTGGGGAAGCAGAGGGAATGGAATCCTCTGCATCAGAATCCTCATAGGCAGATAAAGGTATGTCCTGGTAATCAGAAGGGTCAGAGTTATCAGACTCATGACCTGAAGAATCAGAAGGAAAATCAATTATTTGTCTTTAGAGGGGGAAGTTTGGCTTCCCCTAAGTAACGTAACAAGGTCTTCAGCCATTCTAAGCATTTGTTTTTGTGGCATGGGGGCCTGCGAATGTGCTTTGGTCGGTTTCCTAGGCATAGTGCAAACTCTGGGCCTGAGGAATTGGTATTTTTAGTTTGAAACAAAGTAGTCTGCTTAACATGAACATCGGAAGGCCTGTATACACCCTCAGAAGCCAGTGCCTGCAAAGCGGCTCTGGACCCATCCAAAGTAGAGACATCCGCAGGTTCCATAGTCGAAGA
This sequence comes from Protopterus annectens, assembly GCF_019279795.1. Lineage (NCBI taxonomy): Eukaryota > Metazoa > Chordata > Ceratodontiformes > Protopteridae > Protopterus > Protopterus annectens. The sequence goes on from NC_056739.1 coordinate 1,954,234,710, forward strand.
AGCATCTCGCGGCATACTGGATTCCGAATGGGTTTCAGTAGGGGACTGAGAATCTGTAGAAGCAGGTATCAGGGGCTGCGAAAGCGCCTCACTGAGTACCGGTGGACTGGCGACTAGCTTAACGAAGTGTAGTCGGCAGTTTTGGACCTATGTGGTCTGTCTCTGGCTTTATCCTTATGTTTTTTGGAAGATCAGTAGTTGGATGGCTTATCGAAGCAATTTCGGAATACGGAGAATGACAGCGAAAGAATTTAGTGACAAAGATGGCCCGACGATGAATAGTTCCGGCATTGAATAGGACACAAAACCGACAGCGAGGAACATTGTAGTCTGGGCCTAGACAGGTGACGCAGTAAGAATGAAAATCTCTATAAAGTATTTGCTTTCCACAGGCAAGACGATTCATTTTTTCTGACATCGGTTAGAGCAAGAAAAAAGGATCCCCAACGGGGTACTTAGCTTTTAGAAGACTTCAGGTCTGAAACTCGAAAAATGAAAATTTCAGGTAGCTGCAGACCGGCACATGCGAACTGCTTCTGCTTCAGGCTCTGCTCGGCGAAAAAAGCTGATGTAATGGCGTCAGCTGCATGTTTTATACCTCTGACGACCTGACGTCATGGAAGAGGCGACAGCATCCGACGCAGAAATCCCAAGGCTCTGGTATTCGGGCCGACTGAGGGCTATCTGCAGGCAGATAACCCAAGTGTGATGACTGCAACAGTGAAACACGAAGAACATCAGCAAGCATATGCACAAAAGCAAAACTATACCAAAAAGCTTCAACTACAAAAAGTAAGTTTCAGTTCCTAACAAAAAATAAAGACTACTTTTACTTTACTTTTTTTTACCAACAGGAAAGCCAATGGAGGAAAAAGGAGTGGTCAAAGGCAAGAATAAAACTGAGAGGGGACTGGCCAGCACAAAAAAAAAAAACACTAGCGCCTGTGAAAGACAAGAGGAAGGGGAGGAAAGTAAGAAAAGAATAAATTTCTACTTATCTGAAAAAAAAAAAAAAAATGAAAATCCCACAAAAAAAAAAAAAAAAACTAATACTCAAGACAATAAGGAAACCATGTCTGTCACTGCTGGAGGCAAACGAGATCTGAGGAGAACAGGCAGGGGTAGAGCATTATGGGAAGAGGGAAGTGTTCGAGACTTGGAGCCTAGTCTGTAGAAATGCAGCTGACTCGGATCCATGATCTAATAGTGAGGAGGAATGAAAGAGACATCAGATCTCATCTTAAGCAGAGGCTGTAACACACCATGGTAAACAGAGTGCGCCGTTTGACCTGAATGAGGATGAGCAGTGGCTGCATGGACTGCAGGACAACCTACAGCTCATGACAAGTGGTACAGGATATGGGACCTAGAGCAAATTTACATATTTCTGTCACTGGTAGCCAAATGGTATCCACTGATGCATCCATGACGCAAGTAGCAACAGCCTTATGTTGCTAAACTGCAGACTACATTGGCCATGGTTGATAGGTGTGTACTAGGCTAATGGCCCTGGAGCCTTTACAAGCCTAGCCCATAGAACTGCCCTGGCATCATGCAACCCGCCATTAGTTCCCAGTGCCTCTATTAAGTACAGCCAATGGAGTGAACCCGCGGTGAACTTTCTATTACCCATCCACTCATCAAGATTTCTCTTGAATGGTTGTGCAACAATCTACATGAGGAGCAGATGGTCACAGGATGGGCTTACATGGATGTCATACATTGTTCCAGATACTCCATCACTGTTACCCCTGATCACGGCAGTCAACCAACCAGCAGGGTCATAAATGATATCCATCTACTCCTCACTTGCTTCTGCAACAGTTCTTTTAGGTAGTACAGAGATGTTCCCGAGTTGTATCTGCTTGCACAAAATCACAGGAAGTTACTAGGCTATTGGCCCGAGACCCTTACCAGCCTAGCCAAGAATTTAGCCCATGTTCTGACAAGTCAGCACTCGATGCCCCTGTCCAGCAGGGCCACAGGCGGAATCCCAGGGGTGCATTTTCTTTTCCCCATCCAGTTATCCAGATTGAGCTTAAAAAGGGTTAATGAAGTACTCTGCTTGACAGGAGGAGGAGTCTCTCGGAAACAAATCTGTCCCGCCAACAAGTCCTATTGATGCCACAGACCAGGTTGAGGTCACGCATGTGGGTTAGTCAAGTGAAGCTTGACCTGCAGATATACTACCATATTATGCAATACAGGGACCAGCACAAACAAATGGCTGCATGTCTCTAGCACATTCTGTTGCAAGCCACCAGCTGTAAGAAAGAGTAGAATTGTCCACTTAGGAGTTCGCATGTTCAAGGTTCTGCCTTGGTGAACGTTGTTTCAATTATGGTCTTTGGCTTTTGGATGAGTCATCACTCATGGTTCCAAGGAATATCCAACACTACCTGCAACAAACAGTGGACACGAAAAAATTGACCTGCTGCCTACTTAAATGGGAACTGCATATCCTGGCATATGTAACTGGCAAGGCATTCACCTAACAAAATGACCTTGTGGGAAATCATCCATCAAGAAATGCAGATAAGAGCTGTGGTAATCATGGGAACTGCCTGGGTGGTACACAGACAAACTGTATTTAACCTTTGCACTGCATACTATCAGGCAGTTGATAATAGTGATACCCCCCCGATGATATATTGGAGCAATTGAAGCCTTGATGGCACTGTGGGTGCAGTCAATGGCCCTACACCTCAAGGAAATGGGCTATGTTTTATAAGTTAGCGCTCTCCTTGCTCTCCATGGAAAAACTACGCTCCTCCAAATGCTGCATCATCATTTTGCCAAGGAACTGCTACAGGAGGTGTATGCCTGCAAAATTCATTGTGTTCCCCCAGTTGGACATGGAAATGTCCTAATACCAAGGAAGGCTAATGTTACACAACCTTGGTGTCTTCAGGGACAAGCATTCCATGTAATCCTATTAATTCCATGTTTGTGGAACACATCTATTAACTCTAGCATGGTGCCTCTGTCAACATGGTAGGGTTCAACAATGTCCAAATTTTAAAAGTGATGGTACTTTAGCTGCTTGATGAGATTAGACATTGTGGGTAATGGGTCTGAAAGCAGCCAGCAACACTTGCAGTTCAGCTAAAGCTGATAGTACTCCTAGCATGAGTTAAGATCCTACAGAACGAGAAGCCATGATGTTCAGAATACCAATACAACTTTACAGATTCAATCATTTGCATATACTGCAAGTTTCATTAGCACGACTGCACTCAGCCTCCCACTGCATAGCCATTAGCTTACCATTAAATCTCTACTACTCCTCTGCCAACTCCTGTAGTGTGATTGCACTACCCATCTTTCTGAAATGTCTATTAATTGTCTTGCTACTCATCACAATATGAGTAACGCTTAGTGTTAAAACATTCCATATTCAAAATCAGATAAAAATATAGCAGATAAATTTGTATTGTACATGCCATACACAGTGCACAACAAAAACTTACAAAAATCTATTTACTAATACAGTAGATGCTTTGTGTGTGCAAGCAGTCTGACAGAAAAACTTTTCAGGTTTCACAAAAAAGCTAAATAAAAAAATACAGTTGCAGAAGTAAACATTTCATAACAGGAGATGCTCTAATAAGTCACTGTTGCAGTTGCTACAGCTACATGGGGCTTTGCCTCACTGACTGGCCGCCCTTCAAAGCTCAAATTTAAGCAGCCAGTTTTCCAAGCTTTAAAGTTTATGCTTGCTCTGTCAGTAGCTCAAGGAGAACTCCGATTTAAAAAGACAGTAAGAGAATTAGAGCTTTTCTGCCTAGAAAGGGAGGAAAGCTCCCGGAAAGGGCAACATTAGGAAACAAACCCAGCTGTAAACTATATACCACAAGACTCTGCTGCCACACCCTAGCAATACAAAAGTAAACAGTCAAAATAAGGAGACTGGAGGAAGGGGTAGCTACTGCAAAAGTGATCTATTAGAATGTCTACTGCTACTTATACAACTGTACTATGTTTGCAGTAGCCCAAAGTTATTTGGGCTGATTACCACAGCTTGCAAAATACGAATGGAGGAGGAAAAAACAAAGAATCCTGAAATCCTGGAGAACGGTCTTAGCACAGCCTTATCTGGACATGGAAAAGGAACAGTTTTAGCGATTTGTAAAGAAGACCAAGCTGCTACCTCTAAAATACTTAGGGTAAACCCCTTTTCAGAAAGCCACCAAAGAAGTCAAAGCACTTTTGGAATAGGCCCTTACCCTACCTGAAGTGACTTATTGGGATGAATTTCACAAAAATGAAATATCATCAGACAACCATCTAGAAATAGTCTGGCTTGACACTGGTCGCCCTTTTCCTCAACTTTTTAGGAGGAAAACAGCAGATCAGTCTAGTAGGGTACCACTTTAGGCATAAAAAGGGCTAATTCACAAAAAAAATGTCCTTGTTAAAAATGAGGTAGGATTGATTCACAATAAGAGTTTGTAACTCTGTCTTAGCAGAAGACAAACTAATAAAGCAAAACAATCTTCCAATATTAAGAATCTCAATTTAGCCTGATAAGCAGGTTCAAATGGCAAGACAGTTAAGATCTCAAGGAGAAGCCTCTAATTTCTTAGATGGACAGATTTGCAAAATCCCTTTTTAAAAATGTTTAACATGTTAAATGGCAGACAAACAGAAATGGTCAATAAATGAACTCTGACAGAGGAATAAGGCAGGCAAGAGGACAACAACTCACACAAATCAAGAATCACAGGGCAGCAAGGCCTGAAGATGGTCCTGATTTTTGAACTGGCACCAATTAGAAAATCCTTTCCATTTGCACAAACATGAATTAATAGCAGCACATTTTTGTTCTCTTAATTCCTATTGCACATCTGCAGAAATAGGTGTTCAAAAGGTTATCAAAATTCCATCATTCAGGCATCTAGTTGCAGAATTTTCAAGATGGGAAGTATCAAAGAAAGTACAGTTGTGTACACTTGCCATAAATGTAGATGTTCGGGTGTATTCACTGTTGCAGTCATTACATTTGGGTAATCCTGCTGGCAGGTTGCCCTCAGCCGGCCTGAATTCCAAAGTCTTGGGTCCTGCGTCGGCTGCTGTCGCACCTTCCCTGACTTCAGGTCGTCAGGGGTATAAAAGAAACAGCAGGTGCCATTTTCTTCAGTTTTTCTTGCCCCAGATGTCAGGTGCCCCCAAAAAGGGTAGCCAAATGTTATATACATATTAAGAAATACACCAATATAAATTTTACCTTCATCTATAAGAAAATACACCACATAGGTAGTATAAATCAGAGAAGGAAAGATAAGATCCAAAAGAAAAAAGGGGGAAGGTGGGTGGGTAACCTGGACTGCAACAGTGAATACACTCGAATATCTGCATTTATGGTAAGTGTACACAACTGTACTATGTTCTTCGTGTTTCACTGTTGCAGTCATTACATTTGGGTAGATTCCCAAAGCTATGGTTGGGAGGTTGGAACTAGACAGCAGTAGGAGCGGCTATGAGGCCCTGCAAAACTGCAGTGGCAAAGCCTGCCCTGGATTTAGAGCAGAGTGGCAGATGATAATGCTTTGTAAAGGTGTGCACTGAACTCCAAGTAGCCGCCTCTAAAATGTCTGTGGTTGGAACGCCCCTGAGAAAGGCTGCTGAGGTGGCTGCAGCTCTGGTGGAATGAGGCCTAATGCCCTTAGGCACTGGCTTGCCATGGTGTAAGTAGCAGAAACAAATGCAGTGGCCTAACCACTTAGATATAGTCTGCTTTGAGATAGGCTTTCCTTGTGATCCTGCAGTATATGCCACTAGTAATTGCTCTGTCTTCCTGAAAGCTTTGGTTCTGTCCAAGCAGAATCTAAGCTGTCTGTGTAAGTCCAAAGAATGCAGAATTCTCTCCCCCTTGTTCTGTGGATTTGGATAAAAGCTTGGCAGATGGATGGCTTGCTTAAGAGCCACACTGGACACTACTTTAGGCATAAATGTTGGGTTTGTCCTCAGGGAGACCCTGTCTGGATGAAAAATGATGAAAGGTTCCACAGCCATGAGTGCTTGTAGCTCTGAAACTCGTCTTGCAGAAGTAATTGCTAAACGCAGAGCTGGTTTCCATGATAAAAACTTCATATCAGCAGTAGCAGCTGGCTCAAAAGGAGGCAGGGTGAGCTTTTCCAAGACATAGTTGAGGTCCCATGCAGGTATTGGTAGTCTCCTTGGGGGCCTTACATTTTTGGCTCCTCTGAGGTACTGCCTTAATAATGGGAGAGAAAAAAGTGGTGGCTCTGTATTGTAATGAGCCGAAATGGCAGAAGCATGACTTTTTACAATGAAAAAGATAGGCCTTTGTCCAGCATCTCAGTTAAGTATTGCAAATCTGAGGAATATTTGGTACCGCTGTATCAGTTCCTTGTGCCTGGTTCCAGGCACAGAATCTCTTCCATTTTCCAGCATAAGACTTTCCAGTACTAGGCCTTCTGGCTTCCAGAATGACATCCATCACAGCTTTACTGAGAGGTGTTTTTTGTGTGACTACATTATTCTCCATGCTGCCAAGTTTAATGTCCTGAGTTGGCTGTGCATGATCTGACTGTCTTGCTGGGACAGTAGTCGAGGTATTTGAGGTAAGATCCAAGCTGGGTATAGAAATAAGTTTTTTAGTACTTGATACCAGTACTGGCGTGGCCAGTCTGGGGAAATCAGTATCATCTTTGGCTTCTCCTGTCTGACCTTTAGGAGCATCTTGGGGAGGAGAGGCAGTGGCAGAAAGGCATATACTGATAGGGCATCCACTTTCCATGCTTGTCTGTGATAAGTCCTTGTGCAGAATCTTTTTAGTTGGTAATTGAGTGGGGAGGCAAATAGATCTATGTCCGGGCATCCCCATTTCCTTGTTATCATGCTGAAGACTTGTGGATCCAGCTTCCACTCGTGGGGATCCATGAGGTTTCTGCTTAGTTCGTCTGCCAGAGTATTTTTCTTTCCTGGCAGGAATTGTGCCTGCAGATGTACTTGGTAAGTCAAAGCTGTGTCCCACAAGGTCATGGTTAGTCTGCAAAGGGGGTAAGAATGTGTGCCCCCCTGCTTGTTTATATACCACATGACCATGGTGTTGTCTGTTTTTATCAGTAGTTGTCCCGGATGCAGTAGGTCCTTGAAGGCTGTCAAGGCATTTTGAACAGCTAACATCTCTTTTTGATTGATATATGGATGCATTTGGTTTGAGGACCATGTGCCCTGAATGCATCTTCCTGCCATGTGGGCTCCCCAGGCATAGTCTGATGCATCCGTTGTTAGTGTCTGCCTGGCTGGAGGTAATGTGAATGGCTGTCCCTTGTTCTGGTGACAAGCCTTTGCCCACCATCGAAACTCCTGTTGCAGGCAGGGAATGAGAGTAATGACCGTTTCCAGGCTGTGGCAATGTTGAGTCCAAACACTTTTTAGGTACCACTGAAGTTTCCTCATATGCAGTCTTGCATATGGAATTAGTAGGATGCATATGGAATTAGTAGGATGCAGGATGCCATGAAGCCCAAAGCCTGCAGATTTTTTCTTCAACCATTGTTGAAGACTCTTGACAGCTGGACAATGCAGATAAAGGCATTCACATCTTTCTATATTTGGACATTTCTGTTATATCTGCAATAAGCGATTACCAGAACTAGACACTTTGTGAAATACTCTTGGTGCAGTGAAAAGTCCAAACGTTTCTTCTTCTCTTTCGGCTCTTCCCGCTAGGGGTCACCACAGAGATCATGTTTCCATTTCTTCCTGTCCTCTGCATCTTGCTCTGTCACACCAACTACCTGCATGTCGTCTCTCACCACATCCATAAATCTTATCTTAGGCCTCCCTCTTTTCCTCTTACCTGGCAGCTCCATCCTTAGCATCCTTTTCCCAATATACACAGCATCCCTTCTCAGCACATGTCCAAACCAACGCAATCTCGCCTCTCTGGCTTTGTCTCTAAACTGTCCAACCTAGGCTAACCCTCTAATATACTGATTCCTAATCCTATCCATCCTCGTCACACCCAGTGCAAATCTTAACATCTTTACCTCTGTCATGTCCAGCTCTGACTCTTGCCTTTTTATCAATGCCACCGTCTCCAACCCATATAACATAGCTGGTCTCGCTACCCTCTTGTAGCCCTTCCCTTTCACTCTTACTGGTACTCATCTGTCACAAATCACTCTTGACACTTCTCCACCCATCCCACCCTGCCTGTACTCTCTTCTTCACCTCTCTTCCACACTCACCATTATTCTGAACTGTTGATCTCAAGCACTTAAACTCATTCACCTTCGCCAGCTCTACTTCCTGCATCCTCACCATTCCTCTATCCTCCCTCTCATTCACACACACTGGAAAGTCCAAATGCTAAGGCACAGAAATGATAATGCAAGTCAGATACAGAAAATCTTAAAACACTGCTTGGTAGTGACAATGTGATAACCATCCTTTAAGTCTAACTTTACCCATGAAGACTAGAGAAAGGGATCAGAGGTAAAAGGAAGTATAGCGCATTCTGAATTGTGGAAATCCTGACAAAAATATTTAGAAATGAAAGGTCTTTCCATCTTTACTAACATAAAAATCCTTAAATAAAAGCATTTGCTCATCTGGTAGAAGACAATGGTTCTATTATCCCCTAAACAAGCATTAGACTCAGAATGGGAGGAAACGAGCAGAGTTGCCTCAAAGGGTAAGGCTGAATTATCTTTAAAACCAATTTGTCTGCCACAATTTGGTACCAGAAAGGAAGCTGAAGCCTCAGAGAAAGATGGACAAGCTGCCAGGTGAGAGGAGGCTGAACAAGCAAATAGTCATACTGAAGGACTGTCCTTGATTTCTAGAGGCTTTTTCTTTTTTTTTTTTTTTTGGAGCCTCTTTGCTGTTGCTTTTTAAAACAGTCCAACGGCTACTTGCTACTTAAATTGTTTATGGAAAAAGGGAGCTGAGGAGAAAGGGATTTTTTTCCCTTATAAAAGGATGACTGGAAATTTGGTGGCACTCACTGAATTAACTTTCCCCATCACATTTCTTGAGTAACTCAGCTGCAGAAGGGTCAAAAAAAACTTCATCTGAGAGAAAATTTAGAATTTCAGTGTTAACATCTTCAGGAAGGTTTTGAGAATGAAAGCAAGTCAGTCTTCTCCTTAATGACTCAGAAACAGCAGTTCTGGAGGAAGAATCAGCAGTATAATGAGCACTCTTTAAAACATGCATAGCAATATGAGAAGCGGATGTTAGATGCATTCAAATATTTTTTTTTTACCTCAGAAGAAGCAACAGTTTAAAATCCTGAAGTAATAGAAGAATGCATAGTCTTCACCAACTTGTCAAAAGCTTACCCATCTTTGTCAGAGGGAATGGGGTCAGCAGCAGTAATTATTTAGCAAATGTAATTGCTGGATAGAAAAAAATACTGCTGGACCTACTTTTGAGTTAGAAAGCAAATCTGAGTTGCTGTTTAACCTGTCAAGTCTCCCTGGGGGCAAAAGCTCTGACTGTGAGACAAACTTGGTAAAGCAGGCAAAAACAGGAGGAACAGTTGCCGATTTAGGTATCCAACTGTAACAAATCATAATACATTATTTACTGTGGAACAGGACGTTTATTAGGAGCAGAATAAATAAAATACAAAAACAAATTATTCAATGGGGAAATCAGAAACCATACTTTCCTCAGAATCAGGCTGTTCAAATTAAACAAAATTCCTGAAGTACAATTATTCCTGAAGGACAACAGTCTCTGCTCTTTTGACTGAAAACTCGAAGTTGGAAAGAGAGGGAACTCATTTTGTGCCTGAAGTGGTGGGAAAGAAATAAAGTAGTAACAAGCTCCTTAGCAAATTTTTCCCTGTCAACAGAAAAAGAAACAGGATAAGGCAAGATTTGCTCACAATGATCACAGATTCGGGTTCCCTATCCTGGCTGAGTGAAGAACATTTTCACATACCTCTTCCCCAGAGACTGAAAAGAGTGGCCTCTTCCCTTGCCTGCCAAGGGCATCCCTGCAACCAGAGAGGATGTGGCTTTCCCACAGATCCTTGGTAACTGTTGGCGTACCACCTAAGGATTTGGGGGGGGGGGAGCAGTCTGAAGAACCAACAGCATCCACAGCAGAGTCACTCACCAGCAGCAGAAGCACAACAGTAGCTGGTCTGTCACCCAGAGTCCCCAACAACTTTTTTCTTCTTGTGGACAGAAGATAAAGCCTCTGAGACTGGTGAATGTTTCATAGGTTTGCCAAAAATGAAACAGCAAAGACATAGCGGAAACTGTTTTTTTTTTCTTTTCTATGACCAAACTCATTTTCAGCAGAGGCCTGGGGACAAACACTCCAGACGCATGTCTTTGGAATGTGGGAGGAAACCCTATAAAACAGTAAAAAGTGAAGTACAGAACAAGTGGTAATGAGGTAAAAACACTGATGGTCCCCTGCAAGCACAATATCCTGCCACAAATACAAAAGCTTAAGAAAACTGGAGAAAAATTATCAAAACAACTTTTATTTTACACAAAAAGTTCTAATAAGTATTTACACTAAACTCCCTTGTAAATGCAGCAACAGTGTGACCAAACACTTTCCTAGCAAACATTTCAGTCAAAAACACAGTGGAAGATTTTCCTCAACAGGGACCTTTTCTGCCCATCTCTGATAGTTTGCTAAATGGCTGATAAGAGCCCTCTTCAGTGGCATAAAAGCACTGACTAATTTGGCACTCTATCTTTACAGTGGAGATCTCCTAGGCAGGGCGCGTGCAAGGCACCCTTAAGCTCTGAAAACTGGCTGGCCAATGCAGCAGGACCCCAAATGGCATAGGCTACTGCAACAGTGATCTAAATGTTAAACATCGGCTATCAGCTTGAGTGTCATCTGCTGAAGTCTAACATTGTTGTTTCTGGTTGCTAATTTATACAACTGCCTGTACCACAAGCAGAATATGAATAATATAATAAAACACTGTTTGCAGCTCTCCTGCACCATCACAGCTGTTAAAGCTCTGTCATCACACTACAATCATTTTATAATCCATCTCTGAAGTTATACAAACTCAAAGTACATTTATTTAGAGCTCAGGACCAATTATCTAAGTCTGCTCACACTAAGATAAACAAGTGAGCATTCTGCTGCAAGCAAATAGCACGCAAATAACTGTGACGTGACCAAATAAACACAGAACAAAATACTAGGCTGTACTGAGAGCATAAAAAGTTGTTCAGCATGCAAGGAAAGAGAACGGTTTCAAGTTTATAGACACTCCATTGTTTTTGGGGGGGGGGGGGTCAATCTTTTTAGATCAATCAATTTAGCTTTGATTTTGAGAGTTTTCGATTACAGGTAGTATACCCACACACACACACACACAGCATGTGTTAACAATGTTAACAGTCAAACGTAAAAGGCACAGAATAAATCTTACTATGAAGATTGTTTTTTTATGTATGTCAGGATAAACAGCAACTGCACACTGTTTACTAAATAGTAGTAAAAGAAAGAGGAATCATGTTGCGTACATAATCCTGCATGGTACATTAACAGGAGATATGGCTTACGTCAGTAGTGGCTAGGGGAAAAAAAAGTCATGCAGCCACTTAATACACCATATTCTAGATGTGTACTCAGGAAAAGACACAAGTGGTGTGCTTACAAATATATTTACTGATTTTTATTTTCCATATGTTTACTGGGGATGTCCAACTGGGTCAGAGGCCCAGGGAGAAAAGCTCCTTTATAAAAAAAAAATTACATGCAATGCAATACAATACCAGAAACACATAATTTACAATACAGTAAAGAAGACACATTACAGGATAATACAAGAAATATAGATAGTAAGTAAGCTAAACAAGTAATTGACAAAAACAAAGATGTCTAACAAAACATACAATATAGAGTAAAATTATTCTAAGCAGAAAAATGCTAATTAGCAAATTGACAAAACTGGATTGTACTATCATAGAGAAAAAAGAAGTTATGTACTCACCATAACGTTCCATCTGAGTAGGTAACTTCATTTGTCATCAACCTGTGGGTATCGGATCCGACCTGGATCTGAGCCGGCAGCTTTCCAAGCTAGAGATCTGAGCTCCAAGCTCCTCCCCATTACCCATAATACCCTACCACCTCCTTCCAATCCTCAGATTGCGTTTGCCCATCTATACAATCTCACAATGACAAAACAACAACCTGGAGAATCCTAACCTAAGGATTAACAAATGACCTAAAAAAACATCATAGTGTTCAGGAAGTCAAAGAACCAGGTTAGGGGGAAGGAGGGGGGGCCGGTTGATGACAAATGAATTTACCTACTCAGATGGAACGTTATGGTGAGTACATCACTTCTTTATCTGAAGTAGGTAACTTCATTTGATCATCAACCTGTGGGACAGAGTCCCCAGCTACCAAAAACTTGGGAGGTCCTCAAGGAAGGATATTCCGGAGCACTGCAGAGCCAAAAGCCGCCATTCCTCTAGACACTAAATCCAATTTATAGTGAGAGATAAAGGTATGACAGGATGCCCAAGTAGCCACAGAGCAAATGTCATCTAAGGGAATTCTCGACCAGAATGCAGCAGATGTAGCCATAAAACGGGTAGAGTGAGCATGAACCCCAGTAGGCTCTGGCAGGCCAGATAGTTTATATGTGAGCAGAATGCAATTCGAAATCCATCTGGCCAGAGTCACCTTCGACACAGGCTTACCCAAGAAGAGTTTAGCAAAAGAGACAAAGAGCTGATGAGACTTGCGGAAGGCCGCTGTTCTGTGTAAATAAAAATGTAACTGTCTATGAACATCTAACAAATGAAGTTTGTACTCCCCTCTGTTTTGATAGTTAGGGAAAAACACTGGAAGATTAATGGACTGATTGATGTTCGACTCGGAGGCCACCTTAGGTAGGAAAGATGGGTTAAGTCCTGAGAGAGACCCTGTCCTTATGGAAAACCAAATACGGAGCTCGAATACAGAGAGCCTGGAGCTCCGACACCCTTTTGGCTGAAGTAATAGCTACCAAAAAGGCAGTTTTCCAGACGAAAAATTTCAAATCAACAGAAGCTGCAGGTTCAAAAGTAGGTCCAGTTAAAGCCTGAAGGACCAAGGTTAGATCCCATGGAGGGATGGGGTTCCTAACAGGGGGTCTCAAGAGAAATGTACCTTTCAGAAAGGTCTTGCCTTGGTGGAAGCGAGGGGACTGAGATGGTCTCCAATGTGAAAATGCAAGATGGCAGCCATTTGAACATTTATAGTAGAAGAACTGGCCCCATTGCTGAAAAATATAAGATAGATAATCGAGCACTGCTGGAATGGGAGCAGTAAAAAGGTCCAAATTCCTATGAGACGGCCAAATAGAAAAACGCTTCCATTTACTATTGTAAACCTTCCTGGTAGAAGGTTTATGCGCTGCTACCAGGATAGATCTAACTGCAGACGAGATACCGGGAGGCCTAGCAACTAATGGAACTGGATCAACCACGTGGAGAGCTTGAGATCGACCAGATTCGGGGGTTTCAATCCCGAAGGATGAGATATTAGATCCGGGATGGGATTCAAGATCCAGAGAGGAGCTATAAGATGAGACCGCAGGCACGGGAACCAGGTTTGACGAGGCTAGAATCGGGCTATGAGGATAATCTTGTTCCCCAACCGACGAGCTTTCTGTAAGAATTGTGTTAACAATGGAAGAGGAGGATAAGCATACAGAAGACCGGGTGGCCAGGCATGGACTAGTGCTTCCCTGGGGCTTTTCCCCGGAGGGGTAATTAGAGCGAAAAACTCGCTGCACTTCGCATTGGAAGGCAACGCGAAGAGATCGCAGCAAAGCTGACCCACTTGCTGAAGATCTGTTTCGCTACTAAAGGATTCAGGGACCACTCGTAAGGCGAGAGAATAGTTCGACTCAGTTTGTCCGCTAGGATGTTGGACCGACCCAGAATGTGCATTGCTACCAGAAAACGGTTGGTGGATATCGCCCAATCCCAAACTCTCATAGCATCTCGGCAAAGAGGGTAAGACCTGGTCCCCCCCGTTTGTTGATGTACCAGACCACTGACATGTTGTCTGACTGAATCACAATCGTCCCTGGAGGGAGAAAGGCATGAAGGGCTTGCAACGCTAGAAGCACAGCCCTCATCTCCAGAACACTGATATGCAGAACGGTCTCTGTCTGAGTCCACGTACCTTGAACAGTTCTGCCCGTGTAGTGCCCCCCCCACCCAAGGCGAGAAGCATCCGTGGTCACCGTGGCTTGGGGTTGCGGCAAAACAAACAGTCGTCCTTTCTGAAGCTCTCGGGAGTGGAGCCACCACAAGAGGGAATTTCTGCAAACTTTGCTGAGAGGAATCGGTAAGTCCAACGGGTGGTGAAGGATGGACCACTGAACCTGCAAGGTCTACTGGAGAATCCTCATGTGCAAGCGAGCTAAGGGCACGAGATTGATTGCTGCTGCCATGGACCCTAAAGCTCTCAGGACTAACTCCGGGGGCAGGTGACTGAAGTAGGGCTAAAACGTGTAAGGTCAAACTGCGAAGTCTGTCTAATGTCAAGAAGTCCTTGGTCTGAAACATGCCTATCCTGGCCCCTATGAACTCCAAGATTTGAACTGGATGATGGAATGACTTCTTCAAGTTTATGGTGATCCCCAAATGGGATGCTAGAAGTAGGAAACTATCCATGGCTATGCAGAGTAGATGCCTGGTGGGGGCAGTAAAGAGCCAGGCATCTAGGCAAGGAAAAGCCTGTATTCCCTGAAGTCTCAGGTGGGCCGCTACAACTGCCATGACCTTGGTGAACACCCTGTGGGCTGTGGTGAGACTGAAGGGTAGGACCCTGAACTGGTAATGACTGGCCCCTAGCCGGAAAAGGAGAAACCTCCTGGATCGCCTGTCCATGAGAATGTGATAGTACGCATCCTTGAGGTCTATGGAGCACATCCAGTCCTTCTCCTGCAGGGGCAGGATGGACTGAAGTGTGACCATCCGGAATTTTTCCTTGGCAATGAAGAGGTTCATTGTTGAAAGGTCGAGGATCGGCCTTAAGTCACCCGCCTTCTTTGGCACTAAAAAGAACCTGGAGTAATTGCTTAATCCGGATTGTCCTGGGGAGATGTGCTTGATGGCTCTTTTTTCTAGCAGCTTTTTTACCTCTAAAGCTGCAGCCTCCCTCTGACTGGGTGGTATATCGGGGAGGCGCCTCGACTGAGGAGGCAGATTTAAGAAAGGGATAGAATAACCTCTGGATATTATTTGAAGCACCCAGCGATCTGATGTGATGGACTCCCATTGGGCCAAGTGCTTCAAAAAACATCCCCCCGACTGTCTCCAGAGAGGAGCAATTGGGCAACCCCTCAGGGCTGCTGCGTGGGTCGGTCAGAGAAAGGGTCCCGCGACCCAAAGTTTTTCGGCCCCTCCCTGCCTCTGGGCCGGCGTCCACCTTGTCCCCCTCTGCCTCTGAAGGACGAAGGGTCCGGAGCGTAACGGGACTGCTGAGACTTCCAGAACCACATCTTCTTTTGCCCTCTCTGGTTCCTCGAAAAGGACCTTTGAGGAGCCGAGAAGCGGACTCCGATGGCAGACAGCATCTTCCCGTCTTTCTCGCTCTGAACTAATGTGTTGCAGATGGTCTTCCCAAACAGAGTAGAACCGAAGGGTGCGTTCGCGAAGGATGCCTTGAAAGGTTCCGCAAAGTCACAAAGCCGGAGCCAGGCGTGATGCCTTAAGGCAATGCCGGATTCGCTGGCTCTAGCGGCCCCTTCCGTGGCATGGGAAAGTAGCCACATAGACGTGTTAGAAACTGATTTCAGAGTGGCCATGCGAGCCGAGAAGGTCCGTTTGTCCTCGGCCGACATGGACTCAGGGGGAGACTCAGCATATTCTTTCACCAGATCCCGCTGAAGTCTAATTACATGGGCCAAATAATTCAGCGCCCTTACAGAAAAGGTAGCTGAAGCAAACATCCGCTTCCCAATACGGCCCATCATCCGAGACTCCTTATCAGGGGGATGGATCGAGGAACTATCCTGAGCAAGTTCCTTCTTAGTGGCTGCCGCCACCACCATAGCATCTACCGGGGAACCCTTACTTCAAGCCATCCTGTCCACAGGGGGACTAAGAATCCAATCTGGCCTCCTGGGGATTGGCTCTACAGTGTCCGGTTCCTTCCACGCCCTGGTAGTGATGAGATCAAATAGGGGGTCGGCCGGGGTTGGAAACCCAAGAGGTAGACGGGCCTGCGAATGCCTCCAGGAACATCGACTCGTCCGAGGAAGGTTTTTGGGCTGACCACCCCACTTGTAGGTGAAGCATTTCCATAATGTCTCCAAAGGAGACGTCCTTGGAGGGTGACCTGGGGGAACCTTCCCCTTCCTTCAAATCGGTGTCCTCCGTGAGGGACTCAGGGGAGTCCAAGTGCCCCCTCTTACACTTACGTTTGTGAGGGACCTCCTCGGTGGGACTGTCCAAGGAGGGCTCACCAACAGGGCCGTGCTCTGCCAGTGGAACGGGCTGGGGTGTCAACGTAGGCTGTCCCTGGGACTGGATGATGGAAGACAAGCCCAGCTGCAAGGGAGTGGGAGCGGAATCCGAAGAAAGAGCAGGGGGTCTCGAACTTCTCGAGAGAACCCTCTCCACTACGTCGAAAGCAGAGAGTGAACCAATCTCTCTGGGCTCCGTGGTTAACACCATCAGATCTGGAGTGGGAATCGGCATTGGAGCCGAAGCGCTCGGACCCAAGAGGGAAGTGTGCTCCGACCGGAACGGAGCAGAGAACACACTGGCCCCCTCGGATCCGATGCATGGCTCTCGGCCCCGAGAGCTCAGATCCAAAAAAGGATCCGACAAACTTGAGGGCACGGCCGGTGTCTAGGTAGCAATAACCATCAGCACCAACTCCCTGACTCCGAGACTCCTCGGATCTGAAGGCTCCGAAACCGGATAGTGGATCAGAGAAGGAGCTATCAGAGCAAAAAGTGGCACCAAACTCCTCCCCCCCCCCCTGGAGGGGGGGGGAGGCAGCAGCACTCCCATCTGCAGCTGGGTTTGGAGAAAACGACGCATCATCCGGTCCATATCAGCATTGGACAGACTACGGGTCGACCTAGAGGAGGCCGCCGAAGCTGGCCAGGAGGGCCACTGCGATGACCTTAACGATGGTCGGGCCTCCTCCTCCGGCTCCGGTGAGAAGCGCGGAGAATGGAGCCGAGGGGAGGAAGGCCCAGAAACCTTCTGAGGACAGGAGAACAGCTTGGCAGGCGGGGCCGAGGGGGCAGAGTCGGCCCGCCGCTTATGGCTTCTTATGCCTCGCTTTCTCCCTCTCTTTCTCGTTCTCCTTCTCTCTCTCTCTCTCTCTTTCTCCTTCTCTCTCTCTCTCTCCTCTCTTTCTTTTCTTTCCTAGAGTCCCTTTCTCCCTGGGAAGAAATAGGAGGTCGAGTCCCAGCCGGGGGAGAGAGGACAACAGGCTGAACAGCCGCAGCCACGGCTGGAGCAACTGAGGGAGAGGAGGAGGAAGCCGACTCCGCAGGTAGAAGACCCACCAGAATTAGCTTATTCCTTCTATTCCTCAGGGTCCAGGGTTAAAAGCTGCACAAATTTGGCAGCCCGATGACAAGTGCAGTACCCCCAGGCAAAGGACACAATGAGTATGGCCATCCGCTGGGGAAAGCTTATGGCCACACTCAGTGCACTTAGAAAAAATGGCCTTAGGGGCCTCGGCCAAAATATCCAAGGAAAAAACAAACACACGCGCCTCACACAAACCTAAGGGAAAGGGGGAATTACTAGGTTTTAAACTACGAGGGAATGGAAAAACTCAGGGGTTTTAGGCCACGAGATTAAACTGTCCACACGCACACTAAAACTAATAAGATTTTTACAATTTCTTACTCACAGATCGCCTAATGCTAGGAGCTCGACAAACTCATGCTTGACAAAGCCACGGCAAACGAGATCTGGGAATTGGAAGGAGATGGCAGGGTATTATGGGTAAGGGGGAGGAGCTTGGAGCTCGGATCTCTAGCTTGGAAAGCTGCCGGCTTGGATCCAGGTCGGATCCGATACCCACAGGTTGATGATCAAATGAAGTTACCTACTTCAGATTGGTAGATTTTTACATGAAATATGGTACAGGAGGAAAACATTATGAAAAGCATATATGGTATAGAAGGCAAGAACAATGACATGTTAGATGTCATGTTAGTGGTACATATACTTAAAATAGTGACAGCAAGGCAATGTGGAAGTGAGTTGATAAGGGGGGGAGATGCACATAAAAGACTTGAGATAGGTGTAAAGTGATTTAAGGAGTAGTGAATTAGAGCTAGATAGAGAGAAGCTGAAATTCGGTGGTGCTGAAAAAGCTTAAAATATAAAAAGAGAAAAGATAATCCAACATACATAAAAGATAATCAATGAAGAACTAAACTGGAGAAACCCACCTGTTACAACTGCCTCTATTCAAGGCAAACATGGGAACACTGGTCTGATAAAGCAACATGTTAAGAGCTGCACAGCATATAAATTATAAGGTAAATGTATCAAACCCATAAAGGACACATCTTGTTGGCATCACACAGCCATAACCCTCTGCAGACTGTACAGCACTATATTCATCTTCTAGTAAAAACAAGGCACTTCCGGAGACACCGAATGCTCTTTTGCTGGTCAGTGTCCTCTCTTCAGAAAATGAGTTCAGCACGTATAAAGATTTCTTGTCATCTCAAAAGCCTGACAACCATACTTATAATAGTTTTTTGTATGCATTTCCTTCTTTTGTATCCTACTGAGTTTAGTCCTTAAGTGGTTTATTCACTGTTCAGTGATTTACAGGATCATTCTACAGAGAAAGTTTGTGTAGTGGACCCCAATAAACAACATATTGCACCCAAGTCAATACACTTCAATATTAAACCCAACTCTATGCGACAAAAAATCATGAATCCCAGACACCCCAGACCTCCCTTGATAGTATCCCCTACTAAAGCACTACTGATCTTACATTCTGCAAAAACAAGGAAAGCATCCAAATGGAAGAGGGAGCAGGATGTTTGTCTGAAACAGAGATGTCACAGCACAACTGTCAGACAGACAACTGTTGACTAAAAGAGGCCAAACTGCATAAGGAAATTCTGTTTTTTGCCTTAAGTCTAGCCATCTCAGAGAGAGGATAGCCTTTTACCTATCTATGAACCTATCTGCCTGAGGGCATTTATAAGCCTAGTCAGAGTGTGTCGGCTTTCGCCGCCCCATTGATTAATTAACTGATCCTCTGTCAAGCAGAGCCAATGAAGTGATCCCAGGGGTGAATTTTCTGTTACCCATCCACTTGTCAAGGTTTCTCTTGAAGAGTGTTAGTGAGGGGCTCTGCCTGATGTAATCTGGAATTTTGTTCCAACGCATGGGGAGTCTCTGTGACAGGAATCTATCCCTCCAGCATGTTCTATTTATTGTTGTGGTGGAGTTTAGCTCACTAGACTGCGTAGCTCGCAGTGACTTGGATTTCTTTAGGTGGAGCATGTCCATCAATTCTGAGTTGGACATGGCTTTGTAAGTCAGGCAGAGATCACCTCCGAGTAAGCGATATGCCACTGAGTACAGTCAGAGTTCTTTCAGTCTGGCTGCATATGAGGACATATGTTTGAGACCAGTAATCCTTTGGTGAGGTACTTTTGTGGTCTTTCCAGCTGTTGGAAGTGTCTTGTGAGGTACATCTCAAATGGGGAATTGCACTCTATGATGGGTCTAATGAGTGACGAGTAGAGGGGCACTATAACCTCTATTTCTAGATGTGAACCCTTTAGTAATTAGATGGGCCACATAGAAGGATTTCCTAACTACTTTCGCAATATGATTGTCAGAGGAGAGATTACTATCTACCTGGGTCCCCAGATCTCTTATTACCTCTTTTGTATTAAGGGGGCTGCCACCTATGTGGTAATTCGTGGGTGTTTTGTTTTTCCCAAACGGGATGACAATGCATTTATTGGCATTTAGCTTGAGGCCATGATTTGACACCAGGTGTCCATCTCAGTAAGGCCCTTTTGGAGGATGTCCGTGTCAACCGGAGAGTCAATTATGGCTCCCAGTTTGCAGTCATCGGCGAACTTGGTTAGCCATAGTCCTCCTGCGTTTGCCTGTACTTCTGAGAAGTATATGCTGAACAGTAGGGGTCCCAGGACTGAGCCTTGCGGGACACCACTTGTGACTGGTTTAGAGTCGGACCTGGAGCCCGCTATTCTTACCATGTGAGTTCTGTCTGTAAGCCAGTTGGCAACCCATCTCGTGACGTAGGGGTTTATGTTCAGGCTGGTGAGTTTTTCTGTAATACTGAGTGGGGAATGGTGTTGAAAGCCTTGGTGAGGTCAAGGTAGGCTGTGTGAGCCACCTTTCCCTCGTCTATGGCCTTGGTGACTGTCTCGAAGAAGTCAACCAGGTTTAGTAGTCATGATCTGCCCTTAACAAAGCTGAACTGGGTCGGGTCAAGTGTTTGGAGGTTCCCAATGTCTTTGTTAATGAGTTCCATGATGATGCGCTCTATAGACTTGCAGACCAGATTAATGTACATTGATTAAAGGAGGTGCAGACAACAAAACAGCTGTGAAACTGGGGCTTTGCCACCAAAACAAACACTTGACAACTTTTTTGTTTTTGTTACACAAATGCTGTTTACATTATTTTCCTCAGAAAAATGGCATTCATGTTCTCTCCTCAGCACTCGTGCCCCAAAGTCATGTCTAGAATACCTTAAACAGACCAGATGCAGCAATGCCTTAGACCACATGCAGCAATGCCTTAAACAGACCACGTGCAGTAATGCCTTAAACAGACCACATGCAGTAATGCCTTAAACAGATCACGTTTAGTAATGATTGCTAAGAAATGGTTACCTACCCATATCAGTAGCCTTAAAACTATCCCTCCTGACTAGATTATCATGTTAACAAAAGAATCAAGAGCAGGGGATGCAGCCATTCTTTGTGATGACTCTCAAAATGCTACTATACAAAAACAACCACTGTAATACATCCTTGATGAATATCATATTCTTCATATCACAACGCAGATATAAGCTTTTGATTGCAGTCTGCCTATATATCCTCCAGATTTGAAGATACTATTAAAGGTGACTCACCATGAACGTAAAAACAAAATTATGTAACAGGTGATATGAATGATAACCGGGGCACTCCTCTCACCCCATTCAATTCTTTTTTTTCTATAAGAGTATTGGAGTTTATAGCCATTCCCATTCCGAGAGACAGTGTTATCACACTGTACCAGTACTCTACCCCAGATCCTTTCAGCTACTCCTGAAAACAACGTCTACTGCTATGTTCTCAGACTCTTTCAGTGATCATATTCCCAAGTCAGATTTCTGCAAAGCAGAAAAATTGTCTGTCTTCATCATTTTGTGGTAACATGTGCCAAAGAATTTCACCTCTGTTCAATTTAACAGTACTAGAGGATATTGAAAAGTGAACTCTCTACCACCTTAGACTTGGAGGATGCTCACAACTGAATCACCTTGCACAAAAAGAACAGCAGGAGTTAAAATTAACTTTTTTTGTGTTACACCAAATATTCTAGTGTCTATGACGAAGGGTGAGCCATCATTTGGGAGGACCAAAGCGGAGTAGTTAAACAAGTCTTAGATAGCCAGAACCACCAGTTGCATACATCTGCAGGAGAATTATGCAATTTCTAAACAGTCAGAGTGAAAACTACTTCATCTGAGAAAACATACTACTCCTCAACTTTTTAGTGGTGACTGTTTTAATAATGCATGCAATTCATCATTATTCAACAGCTACATGTACCAAGTACATTCCCTCCTCAACCCAACATTTTCAATATATTAACCTGAATGTAGGCCATGTAAAAATGCTTACTCTGTGGTATGTTGTGTTTACATCATTCTGCCTTGCTCCCCTTGCTTCAGATAACCTACAGCTCTACTTTTTTAAAAGCTACTGCCCAATCTATCTGTAAGCTAATAAATGCTCTTCTTAAAATATATATGCAAGAAGGACAAGTCTTTAGTCTTCAGAAGAAAAACAAAACTGTATAACTCCACTAGGGCAGCAAGTCACTAGTAATGCCTAACAGTCACTGAAATGTTTAAACTTTAGGTTACTGGCCACATGCTGATGGCAGTCTTCTGACTACAGTCTATCAGTCAAACTGATGCACTGAAGATGTGGCTAGTCTCTCACTTAAACAGGCAAGCCTCAAAGTGATTAGGTTTACTCAATATGGTCAAAAATCAGGCTTGAGCTATAACTTACCTGGTTCTCCAAACAACAAGGACTCAATTTCCTTCTTCTGCTGAAGAACTCTTTCTTTTTCTTTCCTAAGTTTCTTTTCCCTCTCTCGTTGCCTTTCCTCTTCTTGTTCTCCAGCCAGCATTACCTTTAAGGTTCTCTCTTCAGTTTCATACAGTGCAGTTCGCTTTTTAATCAGTTTTCTTAATCGCAAAAGATGTGCATTAAAAGCTTCATCTGCTGCTACAGAAGGATATATATCTGAAAAACACATGCAAGTATATCAATACATGCCCTACACAAAATAAATCATCTCCTCAACTAATCAGAAATAGCATCAAAACCTAGCTAGACTGGAACACAATACTGCAACAAGAATGTCACAATAAAGAGAATAAAGATGATTTGGTTAACTCAGAGGTTTCTGCTTAAGACGTCATTTATTAAGGATGGAACTGTACATTTGAAAATAGAAATGTGAAAACCATTACAGAACATGGCTTAGAAGTAAAATTACACATCAAAATGTAAACAAAGAGATAGAAACTATTACCAGTTACAAAACTCTGCATAGTAATTAAGGAGGTATTCTGTATTCATATAGAAAATGAGCTGCAAATGGATATAACTTCAAACATTATGAATATTTTAGTCATGCCTGGATAACAGGTAACTACACACATTTAAAGTGATTTTTTTTTTTAGGTTATGAGAAAACAGTTTTACCTCCACACAGAAACTGACATTTTTTTAACATGTGAACAACCGACCACAATATACACAAAACAGCAAAAAAAAAAAGATATACTCAAAATACTACTAAACAGTCCAGTTAAAACCACATGGTTTACCGCTTTAACAAAAATGGGCTGTTTGGAATAGTGTTTGTGATATTTTATGGAGCATAATCTTTGGTAGGCTTCTTCTTTCTTTCAGCTTTTCCCGGTTAGGGGTCCCCACAGCTGATCACCTGTCTGCTCATGATTGGCAGTGGAGTTTTATGGTGTCGAGTTGCCAGCCCCGCACCCAACATTCCACGGAAGACTCACACACACACACACACACACACACACACACACACACACACACACACACACACACACACACACACACACACACACACACACACACACACACACACACACACACACGCCTACGGCCAATTGAGGGCATCCAATCCACCTACAGCATGTCTTTGGGATGTGGGAGGAAACAGGAGCACCCGGAGGAAACCCATGCGACCACAGGGAGGACATGCAGACCCCGCACAGAAGACACCCCAGCTGAGGATCAAACTGGAGAACCTTTTGCTGTGAAGCGGCAATGCTAACCGCTGTACCACCACGGCCGCCCTTATCTATGGTAGGCTACATAATAGATTTCTGGACAAAATACGAAAAGCTGCTAATGACAAGAGTAGAGCTTCTCTCACTGTGCTTCGACTAAAAGTACTGACTAGAGAGAAAATGCATCCAACAAAACATGACTGGTTAAGAGAGACAATCTGGAATCAAAGTGTTAACTTGCTCAACTGTAAGGGTCTACCATGTATGTGGGGCAATGAACATAATGATTTACTTCATTATTCTTAAGGAAAAAAATTACTGCTTCTTCTGATGGACACTTTTTTTTTTCATTGTTGAGGATCTACAAGACAGCACACCTAACAATGTCTTTACCTAGACAAAATGGACACTCAGAATCATGCATTTAAAAGGGATAAAGGGATAATTTACTTCCACAAAAAATATTCCAGTAAACCCACAAGAAAGTGTTTATTAAGACAGCAGTCACTGCACAATTTTCACACACAGAAGAAAAAAAATGCTATGCTTGAAATATACACTCATTACAGAGTAACGTCTAAACAAGTAACAAAATAAAACACCCAATGAAAATAAAACAGTACGTTAAAAATCAGTCTTCAACTACCAAAACAATTAACTGATTTATTATTTAACAAATGGATCGGGAAATTTTTCATTCAACCCAAGCTATGTATACAAATTTAATTTACTTTACCTACGACTTTCTTTATGAAGCAACATACTGTCGCAATCTCTCTATCCGCTACATGAGTCAATATAGATATACACTGAAATAAAAAAAAAATATGAGATATTAAACCAAGATCCTATCAGCTTGAGTTGGTGGTACCTCAAGTAGATATAAAAGATTCCATGGCACTTATCAAAAGAGTAGGGGAAGTTCAGTGCCCTGGCCAAATTTCCCCTAGTCAGTAAGGATACCAACCTGGGTCTCCCCTGATCCTAGTGGAACTAGCCCATTAAAATGGGGTAAATAGCTTGTCCAAGTTTCTATAATATGTGTAACCAAGGTATTAATGATAGTACACTTCTTTATATATTAAACAAATCTTTTTTATATATTAAATGGATCTTCTTTACTATGATCCCTAAATTTGCAGCAAGTTTTCTTTATGTAGAAACACTTAAATGACATGTTGCCAAATATTATATGCTGTATACTACAAGTGATATTGTGCATTGAAACAAAATAAGTGAACAGAAGCAAGGTGCTTGAAGTTTGCTTTTGTTCAGAAAAGTACAGTTTTGTACCTACCATAAATGTAGATGTTCGAGTGTTCACCCTGCTGCAGTCATCACACTTGGGTTATCCTGCCGTCAGGCGGTCCCGCAGTTGGCCCGAATTCCAAAGTCTTGGTCCGGCATCGGTTGCTGTCGCTTCTTCCCTGACGTCAGTGCGCCAGGGGTATATAAGTGGCATCCGACGCCATTTTCTTCAGTTTTTCTTGTCCCAGATGTCAGGTGCCCCCAATAGGTAGGCAAAATATATATATATATATATATATATATATATATATATATATATATATATATACATACATATAGCTATATAAAAATAAAACAATACCCTTAGGCACAAGCAAATACACCACAGAGGTAGCATAGGATAGAGTGGTAGAGATAAGTTCAGCTAGTTCAGAGGGGATGGATTGAGAGTAACCTGGACTGCAGCAGGGTGAACACTCGAACATCTACATTTATGGTAGGTAGAAAACTGTACTATGTTCATCATGTTACCCTGCTGCAGTCATCACACACGGGTAGAATCCCAAAGCTACGGATGGGAGGTGGAGTCAAAGAGGGTTAGAAGAAGCTAGTAAGCCCTGCAGAACTGCAGTGGCAAAACCAGCTCTAGTCTTAGAGTACAGAGGTAAGTGGTAGTGCTTGGTGAAGGTGTGCACTGAACTCCAAGTAGCAGCTTCTAGAATATCCTTGGTTGGCACTCCCCTGAGAAAGGCTGCTGATGTAGCTGTAGCCCTGGTGGAGTGGGACCTAATGTTAGCAGGTACTGGTTTCCCATGATGTGTGTAGCAGAATCGTACGCAATGCCCTATCCATTTAGAAATGGTCTGTTTTGAAATGGCTTTTCCTTGTGATCCTGTAGCATAGGCTACAAAAAGCTGGTCAGTTTTTCTGAAAGCCTTAGTTTTATCCAAGTAGTAACGTAATTGCCTGTGAATGTCCAAAGAGTGCAGGAGTCTTTCTCCTTTTTTCGGGGCATTTGGGAAGAAGGTGGGCAAGTGAATGGTTTGGTTTAGGGCCACACTGGATACCACCTTTGGCATAAAGGAAGGATTAGTTCATAGAGAGACTCTGTCTTGATGAAAAATGAGGAAAGGTTCCACTGCCATTAGTGCCTGTAGCTCTGAGACTCTTCTAGCTGAGGTTATTGCTAGTAGTAGGGCAGTTTTCCATGAAAGAAATTTTAAATCAGCTGAGGCGTGGATCTTAATAGATGAAAAGGAAAGTCCTTTGTGTAACATCTGAGTTAAATATTGTAGAATCTGAGGCATGTTTGGATCAAGGGGATTTAGGCCTTTAGCCTGGTTCCAGGCGCAAAACCTCTTCCATTTGTCTGAATATGTTTTCCTGGTTCTGGGCCTCCTGGCCTCCAGAATGACATCCATAACCGCTTTGGATAAAGGTGTTGACTGGTTGTTTAGGTAATTTGCCATGCAGCCAGGTTTAAAGTCTTGAGCTGGCTGTGTAGAATCTGATTGTGTCCCTGGGTGAGCAGGTGAGGAATATGTGGCAAAATCCATGGTGGGCCGTGGGCCATGTTCCTTAAAATTGGATACCAATGCTGGCGTGGCCAGTCTGGTGCAACAAGCATCATTTGTGGCCTCTCTAATCTGACTTTCAGCAGTACCTTTGCTAGAGGAGGCAGTGGAGGGAAGGCATACACTGTTAATGTTTTCCAACTGAATGAGAGGGTGTCCACTTTCCAAGCTAGTGGATGGAAGGTCCTTGTGCAAAATTTTTGAGTTGGTGGTTGTGGGGGCTTGCAAACAGATCTATGCCTGGTCGTCCCCATCTTTGAGCTATCATTGCAAATACTTGTAGATCTAGTTTCCATTCGTGTGGATCCATGATGTTTCTGCTTAGGTCATCTGCCAATGTGTTTTTCTTTCCTGGCAGGAATTGTGCTTGTAATTGAACCTGGTAAGACAGTGCAGTGTTCCACAAGGTCATTGCTTGCCTGCATAGAGGGTAGGAATGTGTGCCCCCTTGCTTGTTTATGTACCACATGACTGTGGTATTGTCCGTCTTTATTATCAGTTGTCCTGGGTGTAGAAGGTACTTGAAAGCTGTTACGGCATTCTGTACTGCAAGCATTTCTTTTTGATTGATATGCAGATGCCTCTGATCTTTAGTCCATTTACCCTGAATGTACTGCCCTGCCATGTGTGCTCCCCAGGCATAGTCCGATGCATCTGTTGTCATAGTTTGCCTGGCTGTGGTTAAGGTGAAAGGCTGACCCTTGTTGAGGTGACATGCCTGTGCCCACCATAGAAACTCCTGATGAAGGCAGGGAATAAGTGCTATCATTGTTTCCAAGCTGTGGCTGTGCTGAATCCATACACTTTTCAGGTACCATTGTAATTTCCTCATATGCAGTTTTGCAAATGGTATTAGTAGTATGCAAGATGCCATGAATCCCAAGGCCTGCAGAATTTTTCTTGCAGGGAGTTGGGTCTTTGTTGCCATTATTTTGAAATATTGAAACAGCTGTCGTTGCTTGTCTGGCGTGAGATAAGTCATCTGGGCCGTTGTATTCAAGCTGGCACCCAGGAATATTATGTTTTGTGTGGGCACTAGTTTTTGATTTCTTTTCGTTTACTGTGTACCCTAGGCAACTTAGAAGGTGTTTGACAAATGCCAGAAGCATGTCCTTGCTTTCTGCTTGAATAAGGCAGTCATCCAGGTATGGGTATATTTGAATTCCTCTTTGTCTGCAGTATGCAATTACTGGTGCCAGGCATTTTGTGAAGAATCTGGGCGCAGTAGATAAGCCAAAGGGCAGTGCAGAGAATTGATAATGCGTTGAACCTGCAATGAAGCGGAGGTATCTTCTGCAATTTTGTCTGATAGGGACATGCAGGTATGCCTCCTTGAGGTCCAAAGCGACTAGCCAAGCATTCTTGCCCTGTATGGGAAGAAGCTGCTGTAGTGTTAGCATCTTGAATTCTGGTACTTGCAGATAGGTGTTCAGAACTGAAAGATCCAGAATGGGTCTCCATGCTTTGTCCTTTCTTGGGACTAGGAAGGGTCTTGAGTAAAATCCTTGTCCTTGCTCCTGTGTAGGTACCTGTTGAATGGCTCTCATGTTCATGAGAGCTGTAATTTGTTTTTGTGCCTCTGCTCATTGATTTGGTGGCAGGTTTGGCATTCCTTTGATCCTTGGTAAAGTATGAAAGTGGAATCTATATCCTTGAGAGACAATGTTTAGAACCCATTTGTCTTTTGTGATGATGTGCCAGTTGTCTGCAAAAAATGCTAGTTTTCCTCCCAAGAGAGTTGCCAGGAGAGATCTGCTTGGTAGTTTGAGGATAGAGTCATTGTGTTTGTCTTCTGCTAGCTTGGGGCCTGTCTTCTCCTCCTTTCTGGGTAGCAGAACCCCATTGGCGAGGTTTGTAAGGGCCCTGTGACTGACCTCTGCCCCTTGGGCGTCTGTATTTGCCCCTCTGTGATCTGTCTGAAGCTGGAAAGGACCAGCTTTTTGTTGGCCAATTTCTGCTGAAACGAGGGGGTTGTACCTGCAAAAAATCCTTGACCGTTTGCATAGACTTTGCCTTATCCTCCATTTTCTTTAAAACCTCTTCTGCTCTGACACCAAATAATACATCCTGCTGTAAAGGTGCATCCAATAATTTTGCTTTAACATGGGGGTTTGTTCTTTTAACCAAGCATGTCTACGTATGACAGAGCCAGTAACAGCTGCTCTACAGGAAGCTTTCAATGAATCAAATCCGCATTGTAAAGTATGTTTGCCCACCTGTTCAGCTGCATGCAACAGATCCTGCATTTCCTTGAATTCAGGCTGTTCAGAATGTGTGCTCATTTTTTTGTTTTAACTGAGACATTAGGAATTGTTGATATTTCAACATGTGAAACTGGCAATTTAATGCTCTCATAGCCAGAGTTGCTGAGGTGTATATTTTCTGTCCCCATCTATCTAGGGCTCTGGAATCCCTTTCAGAGGGCACAGGATTTTTAGCCATAGAAGCTTTTGCTCCCTTAGGACCCTGGGAAATTGTTTCTGGGTCAGCTACAGGGCTTTTATAAAGAAATTTGTGTGAGTCAGGTACTCTGTAGTATCTGTCTGGTTTGGTTGGAGCAGGAGGTAGAGAGTCTGGATTTAAACTAGACTCCAAATAAACATCATCCACAATATCTAAAACAGGAGGGATAGCAAGAGGTCTGTGCTGGGGTAGTGAAAGGAACTCTCGGAGCCTTTTCTTAGAATCTGAGTAATCCTGGCCTTCCCAGTGGAAATGTTCCCTCATAGTATGTAAAGATTCCCCAAAAGAGTAGTCTTCAGGAGGAGATGCTGAGGGAATAGAGTCTTCAGCATCAGAATCTTCATAAGGTGGAAAAGTGTAATCCTGTTCCTCAGAAGAATGTGAGGAGAGAGAAACTTGGTCAGAGGATGCATAATCCTCCTCTTGTCTTGTTCTTTTATCAGGAGGGGGATGGGAACCCCTGGTAAGGGTAATCAAATCTTCAGCCATCTTAAGCATCTGTTTCTTAGGCATGGGGCCTTGAACTGTAGACTGATGTACAGTTTTCGTAGGTTTTAAAGGAGCTTTAAGCTTAGCATACGATTCAATGGTGAGTGTAGTCAGTCTGAAGACACCTGCTGCAACCAAAGGTGTTTCCACTGCACTGGTGTCTAGTTCTGCTCCGGTGTCGGTAGATGGCTGCGTCGGCCTAGTAGATTCCGCTTGGGAATCCGCAGCTGTCTGGGGTTCCAGTTCTGCGGTCATCAGGGGCTGCGTAGGCGCCTCACTGAAAACCTGAGAACCGGTGACAGGCCTAGCTGAGGCCTCGGGGTCTGGCTTATTCCTAGGCTGCCTGTCCTTATCCTTGCGTTTTTTATGAATGGCGGTCGTCGGCTGCTCCGACGGAATGATATAATTAAATTTCCTACCAAAGTAATGCCGTGCGAAGTCAAAACGGCGTTTGATAGTTCGTTTATTAAACCTAGTGCAAAACCGACAACCTGGGCCTAGGCAAGGAATACAAAAGGAGTGGAACTCCTTATGAAGTATTTGCTTCCCACAAGAAATGCAATTGTTAACTTTTTCTGACATCGGACTGAGGCAAGAAAATGTTCCCCAACGGGGTACTTAGCTTTATTGAAGACTTCAGACTGAAATTCAAAACGAAAATCTCAGGTGTCGGCCGACCGGCACTTGCGAACTGCTTCTGCTTCGGGCACCGCATGGCAAGAAAGACTGAAGAAAATGGAGTCGGATGCCACTTATATACCCCTAGCGCACTGACGTCAGGGAAGAAATGACAGCAAGCGACGCCGGACCAAGACTTTGGAATTCGAGCCGACTGCTGGACCGCCTGACGGCAGGATAACCCAAGTGTGATGACTGCAGCAGGGTAACATGATGAACATCTATAAATACATTAGAATTTTGCCATGTGGCATTTACCTATTGAGAATGCCATCTAGTGCTTTTTTTTCTTAAAAACAGTGCAAGGGATCAAACTAGCTACCCTTCTAATATTCTTGTTGGAAGAAAAAACAACATTCAAATTTCTGTTGTGGTCAACAGCCTTAAAGAAAACTAAAGTTCTTCCTCATATTTATAGGGCTTGTATACTCTTTGAATTATACCTTCTGCTAAAGATGTTCAATAAATTCTCCACTATGGTGGCAATGTTTCACTGTCACTCATATTTTAACCCAGTTGGAAAAAAAACTATCTTTTGGAATTCTATCTTTTATCCACAAAGCATGGTAACCACTATAATGAAAAACTTTGCTTTTACCAATTTGTTTCCTATAACAATCCAGTGGCTAGACACATACTATCCACAAGTCAAAATCAGTAACACTCTAGTTGGGAATGTAAACCTCTTCTGCAACATTAAGAGAAAGGTTTTGATGGACAGGTTTATCCCACAGAGGATGCCGTGGTTCTGGAATAGACACTCCAACCACATAAAATGAAGGTCATTCCTGACCACACTTAACTGCAACTTGGATCAATGGATGGGAAACAGGAAATTTACTCCAAGACTTCCACCTCTACTATTACAGGAGAGAGGCAGCTCTTAAGTGCTATACCCCAATACATGGGTCCCTTCCAAATATATATGTTTTGATCTTGGAATTAAAAATGGCTCTATGAATAAATTAAAGAGGTATGGGGAGAGAGGGCATCCTTGCCTTGTTCCATTAGAGATCTTAATTGGATTAGATAGCCTTTTGTTGATATAGAGGTTATGCATGAGAATCTTTGTATAGCATTTTAATCATATCAAAAAATTCCTGTGGGATGCTGAAATGAGATAAGGATGCGAATAAAAATTTCCAATTAATCCTGTCAAATGTTTTACATTTTTAGTAAGTTGAATCATGGAGTCTAAAGTTAATGTATTTTCCCACATGTGTCTGTTGCACATGAAACCAGCCTGTTTGGGGGATATTAAGATTACTTTTTTTGAGTCTTTCTGCTAGGAAAGAGGAGAGGATTTTAATATCAGCATTAATCAAGGATATGGGTCTGTAGTTATGTGGGTTGGTTCTGTCAAGATTATTTTTTGGGGATCTGTTCTACCTTCTAGTTTGATGCAATTATAAACTTTTAGGAGGATAGATGACAGTTTTAGGTTAAAGGTTTTACAGAAATCTGGGGTGTAACCATCCGGGCCTGGGTCCATACCTAGTTTAAGGTTTCCAATGACATCTAATATTTCTTGAAGACAGATCCACTGCATGGTACCAACGAAGGCTGTCCTCCGCTTGTTGTAATCCAAAAAATAAGCGACACTGAGCGTATACTAAATCTCTTTAATATACAAAGAAAGACATGACATACAGATTTAGCGCACTTTCATCTCACTCACTGAGACTTCATCAGAATCAACTGTTAAGAAACTCCATATTTAAATAACATGTCAAAAAAGACAAATAAGGATGGAAATATTTGTAGAACTGATCATACGGGAAATGATAGGTTGACACCAGGGCTAGAATTGCCATGTTTGGTTTTAACCTATTATTCTGATATAGGATGGATGAAGAGGTGTATCAATGGAATTTGGAATATGTTTAGTAGAATGCCCACTAGAGTACAAATTTTTCAGCAACCTTTAAAATACAGTTTTAGGAGAAATATGAATCTCACAAATATTCTGGAGAAAAAGAGAGGTGAAAATAATGAGGGGGCACACGCAAAGGTAGGTACACACAAATGTGGAAGATGTGCACAATGCCCATTCATAGCGGGTGAAAAGGAACTTACTATCCCTAGTATTAAGTTCAAATTGAAGAGTTATACATATTCCAGTTGCTATACAAAAGGAGTAGTTTATTTGGCATATTGTAAGACATGTTGGGCATATTATGTGGGGAAAACCGAAAGGAACTTGAGAATTCATATATATGAACATGTAAGGAACATTAATAAAAAGAATGAAAACAATGCCCTTTACAGGCACACACTAAGATGTATGAATACGAATATTAAATTCTGGGTACTGGAAGAGGTAAAACAAAAAGACAGGGGTGGTGATTGGGAGACATTCCTGGAATTTCGTGAAATGATATGGCAGATAAGACTAGATTCTTGTTCCCACTTGGGTATGAATGACCATATCTCCATTAAACCAGCCCTAAAGTTATTGTCACTAAATTCCAAGACAGTGTTATAAATAAATTAAATATTAATTACAAGATGGGGTGACCATTATACTTGTGTCCAAACATGCTTATATAGCTGTATGCTGTTTATATCTCCCCCTCTATATTTTTTATATACTGTTTTTATATATTTTTATACACTACATTTTATAGATTATAGATTACATTTTTTAATTAGGAAACATGAATTTTATGCTATACCACACTGAGATGTGTTATTTTACATTTATTTGATTTATCAATTAATTTATTAAGCACCATGGGAGCCAACAGAATACTGTGGAAGGTTATTTAAATATGGAGTTTCTTAACAACAGTTGATTCTGATGAAGTCTCAGTGAGTGAGATAAAAGCGTGCTAAATCTGTATGTCATGTCTTTCTTTGTATATTAAAGAGATTTAGTATACGCTCAGTGTCGTTTATTTTTTGGATTACAACAAGTGGAGGACAGCCTTCATTGGTACCATACAGCGGATCTGTCTGCATTTTTTACATCCAATATTTCTTATTGGTTGAGAGGAGTGGTGAGAGACTTTAGATGGTCCTCATTCAGTTTTAGAAATTTAAGATTTTTAAGGAAATTCTCATTTTCAGGGCTACAGATATGATCAGAATTCATTCCATATATTTCGGTATATATGTGCTGAAATTCTTCTATAATCTCGGAATCTGATTTATACATTTTATTTTGATATTGAAGAAGGCAATTCTAGAGCCCCCCCCATTTATCAATTGCTCTTGCTAATGCTCTAGATGGAACTTACGCCCATTCTGAGTATCTAGCTATGTATCTTTGTTCTTGGAGAGAGTAGTTGTGTTGCTGCAGTTCCAATAGTTCTGTTTGAGTGTTATTAATTAGTTTTTCTAAGTCAGGACTTGGACCCGACTGATAATTCTTTTCTAGCTTCTTAAGTTCAGAGATTAATTTGTCTTCTTTTTCCTTTCCTAGTTTTTTTTAAAGTAGGAGTCTTTTTGAATTAAAGTCACTCTATGTTTAGCTGTGTACGCAGCCCATTGAATATCAAATGGAATGCTGATGGATACCAAATTGTTGTTAAACTCAGCAAGACTATCAGCAATCTCCTGAACCACATCTCTCTTACTCAACAGGTTGTTGTTTAGGGTCCAGTTGCAGCTATTAGTTCTAAGTGACAATTTGTTTGAGTAGTTTACTTTTAGGATGATTTTGGCATGATCTGATAGGAGCCAAGGCTCAGAAGAGAATTTTATTTCTTCACTTGTCAGAGACTCTTGAGATTAGGAAAAAGTCTAGTCTTGACCAGGAATTATGGCATTTAGAATAATAAGTGTGTATGTTATCTTTACGGAGATCATCACTGAAAGAGATAGGATCTATAAGGTTTAGGTCGGTCATTAATTCACCTAGTGAAAGTGACGCTTGGAAGTTGTAGGAGCCCAAGTTACTCTAGTGGTCCGAGACTGGATCTATGACTGCATTCCAATCCCCCCTATTATGTAGTGGTGGTTTGGGAACTTTACATAGGATATTATAGATTTCTAAAATAAGTCTTGCTGTCTTACGCATGGACCATAAACATTTAAGAAAAGGATAGGTTTTCCTGATATAGGGTTAAAGGT
Organism: Protopterus annectens; assembly: GCF_019279795.1. Lineage (NCBI taxonomy): Eukaryota > Metazoa > Chordata > Ceratodontiformes > Protopteridae > Protopterus > Protopterus annectens. Next base: position 1,954,268,741 of record NC_056739.1, read on the forward strand.
TGTAAAAAGGCACCATCTCCCATTTTTATCAAAGTTATATTCTGTGATTAACTCTTGAAATGACTTTGTAATTATAATAACCACTCCCTTGGAGTTAGAATCATCTCCCGCTGCTATAATAGACATTATCCATTTTCTGTGTCCCCGTCCCATTCTCTTAGAGCATGTGGGTTTCCTGTATGAAACAAACATTGGCCTCCGATTTAAACAGTAGACGCATCAGTAGTTTTTCCTGCTCTTATCCTGTAAACCCCTTAACGTTCCATGACTCTATCGTCTACATCTCAAAGAATTTAAGTTTTTAAGAGGTACTTCTAGCTTTCTTGTGTAATGTTTAGTGTCAATGTAAGTCCAATTTTCCTTAAATATACATATATGAAGGTTTACTGTCATGTTGGTAGCACTAAGCTCCCTCAATAATATATCTGTACCTAACCACCTTAACTCCCTAGTTGAAGGAGCTTGAAAAAAGTAGTAATTAGATAAAACCAGGATATAAAAACTTTCATCGATTTAAACGTGTAACCTATAAGCATATTTATATTTAACCATATTAATTCACAAAGAATGAAACTTATGTACAATAATATAATTACCCCAAGATTGTTCATCCTTGAATCTGCTTAGGAAATCCACATCACTCCCAGAATAGGGTAGAGCCCAATATAGCTGTAGCAAGCAGCATATGAGTATTTCAACTTTACGGTTACTATTGTAACCAATATTTTACAAAGCCTGCTATAAAATTATATATAATGGTAGGGTGGAGTACTATGTTTGATCTTACCCATGTAAGGTACCATAAGGAATAATGCAAACCTCAGAACATCATGACTGGTCATCCCCTGTCAGAGAGGGTTTTTTATACAGGATTGTCACCAACCATATGGTAGGAAAGAAATATAAAGGGGTTTAAGAAAGTCGCTACTTAATATAAATTAAGACTGTATATGTCTCCAGTATTTTCCGACTATCCCCAGCATTATGACAAATCAGTATAGTTTATGACGGATAAGCATGAATATGTAGACAAAAATAAGCCTTGGCATATTAACAAACAACTCTTTTCAGAGCATACAAAACAATAATGTCACTTTCTCATATTTCTCTCCCATTCAAAGAATGAGTATTTAAATGTATCTGAATTCTACTTTACAGAACAACCCGAACTATGCATAAAGCATTAGACTGATAGAAACTACGTAGGGTAGTTACATCCCACATTAGGATTCATAACGCTTTGCTATAAAGTAGTTCAGTTTCCCATAACAAGCGTTAGTGTCTTTGTTTATCCCTCTTGCAAAAGAAGTAAAAGTCTGAGACTGACAGTCGCCAGTACAACTGTATGTCATATGAGCCATTAGTTAAGTGCAAAATCCAACTATTTTTAGTTTTATCCATATGTTAAAATGTCCATAAATACTCTGAGTACATCATCGTGCCTCTTGTAATGATTTATCAACTTGTCTTAATACAGCCTCTACCAAAACAGAGAGAGATATTCTCCTTTTGTGACCGCTGTGGCTGTATACTTACTTTGAGATGAGATAATGTGGTCAATGAAGCACCTGAAGACACATCAGCCTAGGACAGTTTTGCTGGTTAGTCATGATCATTGTTAGCCTTGAATGGCTTTATTAGCCATTTCTGAGTATGCTAGTCGGACGTGCAAAACCAAAAGTAACGCAATACATCCTCGTTGATCTCACGAGACAACAGTGGGCAACTTACAGTGTTACAGCAGGAAGATGCAAGGAGAAATTGATCCCATAGCTCAACAACTGGCATCAAAACATTTCCTGCTCATTGACTTTATATATTATGAGCGCTTCCGGCTGATAAAAGTCGAAGTTTTAGGCACAATGAAAGAAAAACAAGAGAAGAGAAATGTTCAAATCAACAGTGCCGTTGCAGCGAGTTATTTGGGAGTTTTACAGATCCGGTGCTTTACCAAAGCATTTAAAGAAATCTGCTTTTCCCTCTTTTGGTGAGTCAACCACGATTTTGTCGTCATTCGTATAGAACAATAGAGTGTTAGGGTAGCGCATCTGGTACTTTATTTTTAAACTAATTTGGCGCAGAATGGCGAGAGCTTTTGTCGGTTCTCTTTGATGGCAAGAGGAAGGGCTTGCGATATGGAGGATCTTGTGGCTATTCAAATTGAATTGCTTTTGTTTCTTGGCAGCCAACAATATTCTCCGAGCATCCTGGAAATTTAATAGCTTAAAGTACATTTGTCTTGGAATGATAGGGTCTTGTCTCTTGTGTAGGGCAGGGTGGGCTCTCTCAACTGTTATTTCTGTGGAATTTCCCTCTGAATGCAGAAGATCAAAAATCTGTTTAGAGATATTTATTAGTTGGTTATTCTCATATTTTCTGGTACTCCTCTTATTAAGATGTTATTTCGTAGACTTCTCGCCTCTAAATCGGTTAGTTTTTGTTGAATTTCTTTTATTACTGTACATTTGGCACCAATTTCCTCTTGTAATTTCTCAATCTGGTGTTCATTAGCTTGGGTTTTTTGTTCTAAGTGGTCCAGGTGATCAACAATTTGGTTGACTGTACTTCCAAATTTGGAGAGTTGATCAGAAAAGCTCTGGACAGCGGTTTGGATAGGTAGAAGAGCCTGTTTAAGCTCCTCCATGTGGAAGATGGATTCTGTTTTTTGCTTACCGGTAGATTTATTTGGTTCTTGTTGTTTGTTTATTTTCTGCTTTTCAGATGCAACTTCTTTCTCAGGAGAAGCTATTGTCGAAAGTTTTGTTTTGGTGGTCTGTGTTCCATAATGTCCATTTCCTTTGCCATTACATTCCGATATTTAGCTGTCGAGGTTCACTTGCAGTGTGTGCCAGTGCTGTCTTCAGGCCTGTAAATTACATGTGGTGGGGACTCCCAGAACAAGCTAGAGATAGTTAAACACTTTTGAGCGAGATCAAGAGTTTACATTGTCTGCTTTAAGGTCTCTTCACATGGAGGTTGCTGTTGCTTACAAATTAATCCCCTTTTCGATGAACTGTGGCTTTTTCCTTGGTAATGGATAATAATGGTTAGGAGCTCATGGAGAGGGTGCTTACAGGATATCCACCATCTTGGAATCCTAGGCCTAACCTATGAACTTATAAAACACCTCAGCTCTCACATTGAAACAAAATACATTGTTACATAACAGTGCTAACACTGGCATCTATCACAGTGCTGTGAATGCCCTTAAAACCAAATTTGGAAACAAACACAAATTTTAATACAGCATTTGTTAAAGCAGTGACAGCTGACAAAACATACAGTCAAAATTTGTACATTCAGCTGGAACTGTTATGGTCAATGGCAATAATTCTGCAACAGTTGTACCAAAAATGTCACCTTGTTCAAATGTCAGGCCATCTAAAAAGTTTAAAAACTCAAGTGTCCCTGAGGTAAGTAGATTGTTAGTTACTGGTTCAAGAGGTGGCCATGTCCAAAAATACTCTGATGCAGATGGAATAATTTTTCATTCTTGGGGCTCTTTTAAGGCCAATTAATTTTGGGCCATTAGAGATGTCCAATACAATGCATATACTCCCAGCATGTGAGCTGACCTATTAGATACATTAGAAATATATCATACAAAGGTGAAACTTGTTTGCACATTAGATTCTCAGACACTGAAACCATCTGAAAACATATACCATCAGTGTTTCCAAAATAATAATTGTTCTCAATTTATCTGTACTATTGATGGTGACACTGTGGTTATCCAACAGCCATTTTAACACTGAGCACTCTCTTTTACAAAATTTGATTTTGCTTCCTACATGTTTACTCCATTCAGTTCACATCTATTCAAGACTTTGATCAGCAAGGGCAGAAACATAGTCATGTGTAGGATAGTGCCAATGTGAGACTGAAAGAACAAATTAGGACTAAAGCAGGACTGCTATGAAGACATATCTATGCAAGATACCTTGAGGCACTAAATAAGGTTAAATGACTGCAGGGTTATCAGTGGGAGGCAGGGGATGCTGAACTAGAAATGCAAAGGGATGATGCACAAAATTGTGGTATACCTGGGTAGCTTAAAAGAGCTCAAGACATGGGCAACCAAACAAGTATACTTTGTCCATACACCCAAGGCCACCAAGTATGTGCCACAGAGACTTGGGAAACAGAAGGTGGAACACATGCTAGCCAAGCTGAGGAACCCAGATTAACTACAGACCCGAAATAATTATGACTGTTACAGAAAGCAATACAGTCAAAAGAAAGAGGTGGAGGATTTGGGTGAGGACAGAAGCATTTCCTTTTAAGTAATTCTATTATACTCAATTAACTGAGTCTGATGGAAAACTGTTAATAAAAACAGTAAACGAAGAGAAAATATGGGAGGTGATAAAGGATCAAAAGGAAGGGAAAACACCCCACTTGGATGGCACCCTGGCACTCATATGAATAGGTCACGGGAAAACTACTACTGATATGGGGAAATTATTCAATAAAGTTCTTAAGGGTGCTGTGAGACCTTTGTCCGGTCACATCAAAAGTGGGTAGGGAACCATCAAACACAGGCACACACATTCCCATTTCAATAATAAATTAAAATTTCAGTGCATATCTATGTAACAGCACAAGGATTGTAAAAGTAATTCTGCTCAAATACTTTGTACATAACCTTCTCTCTCCCACCAGTCATGGCTTTTGCCCTGCACATGATACTATAACAGCTCATCTTATTCTACATCATCATAATTAAGTTAAGGGAACTAGTTTCCTCCATATTCCTTGATCTATGAAAAAAATGTATATGGTCTCACTTCTACAAACATTACTGTCCCTCAGACTTTCCTCTCCCCTTTAATCTGGTTCAAGAACACTTTCTCAGCAATACACCACAGTGTGCGTGTCAAATGGAAAACATCCTTCCTACTCATTAGCAGCCGTGGTCTACAGGGCAATCTTGGGTCCACTTCTCTACAATTATTTTCAAACAACTTTCACACTGCTGTTGGGCAAGATTCCCTCATTCAATATGCAGAGGACTCCACTCTCATTTGCTCAGCACAAATAATGTCTCTACTAACAATCTTAATCTGCAATAGAAGCCTCTCTATACCGGTCTAAACCCCCTAATGAATCCAAATCAAAACAATAACATGACTATAAAAACACTTTCACTATAACAGCCACATAAAATACTACACTGGAGGTCGTTACCTATACCAAATTACTAGGAGTCACCATAGATGACAATCTAAAATTTAACCTGTGCATCCAAGTTGCTATCAAAAAGACATATACAAAACTTGGACTCTATTACAAAGTATCTGCTTACCTCAGCTTGCAATCTAGAAAAATCACTGCCTTGCACACCTAACACCAACCCTTTCCTATGCCTTGCCCTTACTCAAAAGGTTTACTCCTCTCTCAGAACCAGTCAATGGTCAAGGTATTTACCTTATACACACAAAGTGTGCAGGGTTTAATTCACACATGGGTAGCTGGCTAGGCCTAAAATGGCCCACAACAGTAGTTAGCCTAGTACTAACCTATGAACCTAAGTACACACACAAATAACACTTTGTTTTACAGTACTAAGTAGGGCAGGAACAGCTTGAATGTCACACTGATGAGGGAAGGGATGTGAATTTAACATGTGTAGCAATAACACTTGGTTTTACAGCACAATAAACCACTCCCTTGCCTGATAAAAAGTATACATATATTTAGAAAGCTTGTGAGGAAACTATTACTCTATTTTTGTTTTACTTGGATCGCTTGTCTGTGTACTTAATAAAGGATTTTCGACTGGAAACAGACTGCCTGCCTTGCTTGGATTACTTTTGAATACTTAGTAATTCTGTACAATATTTCAAATTATATATTTTATTATTTTTTTGACTTAAGACAAGTTTAAGTTAGCTACTTTCACTACTACTGTCTGATCTGATTAATATACAGTGATTAACTAGAGATAGATGGACTGAAAATCTTCCACACAGAGAAGTTTCTTACACTGTTTTATATATCACATACACACAACACGTATGTATATTAATACACACACATTGTACATATATATATATATATATATATATATATATATATATGTATACACACACACACACACACACACACACACACACACACACACACACACACACACACACAGTAGAGTGATTATCCAAACATCAGTTACTCAAACAACCTTCCCAACACTTGTCTATACATGCATGGAAGGAAACAGAACATTAGTTGCGGCTTCTCGGAAGGGAATTTAACGTTCATTAATGCTTTTGCTTCACAGAAGGGAATTTAACATTAGTTGCTGCCCACTTCATGGAATTTAACATGTGTGTGTGTGTGTGTGTGTGTATATATATCTATACACACACACATATAAACTTTAAAACTTTAAAAACCGGAAAAACAACAACAGAATAAAGCAACACACACTGTACCGATATTTAGCACCTTTGTCCTTTAATATGGTACTAGTACTTCATCAGAATAGTAAATTCAAAAGTTACAATTTCGTAATTTACAATAGCCATAAAATATTAACCAATAACCACTCAGAATTCCAAATTTTCTCTAATAAAAAAACAAGTCCACTTCAGGCCAATGTAAGGAGAACCTTAGAATGAGTGTCCAATAGCAGCAAGTACTTTATAATATCTGCAGACGTATAAAACATTTGTATAAAATACAGCCATAATAATGGCATGTAATAATGGCATGGCTTATGCTACAAGGATAGCAGCATATCATTATACAGAGCTATGAAAACATTAGAAGAGGCAAGTGGGAATAGCTGTAGGAAAGAAAAGAATCCCTGGAAAGCAGGAATTTTCTCCCACTACCATCTGTAACCCTGATAAATGATTACCAGAAGTCATTTGTCTGAAAATCTACTGCTAAAGAGAAAAATGGAGATTCAGACTTTCTGGAAGAAAATAAAAAAAAGAGGCCAGGAAGGGAGAGGATCACAAGGTCTCTAGAATATTCCCATTTGTTAGACTGCCCTTGGTTTTGGGATGTTCAAGACTTCTTTTTTGAACCTCCTTGCCATTTACTCAAACCCTCAATTACCTGTATTTTGTTTAAACTGTTGATTCTGTTTTGCCAAAAACAGATGAGGAGACTGGAAATCTCTGGAAATTGTAGAAAAGGAGGTATGAAAAAAGTTAGAAATTCTCTGGATCAGCTTGCCCCTTTCATCACACTTTCTAATCATCTCTACAGCAAAAGGGCCAAACACTAAATCTCAGTCAAAGGGAGAAATTAAAATCCATTTTTTATCGTCGGTTCTGAAAATGCAGCCATGCAAACCACCTCAAAACAGTACCAGTGGCCACAGCCCTGGAAGAAGTATAAACAGAATCACACACACACACACACACACACACACACACACACACACACACACACACACTGTAAACAATGTGTAGTAACCTGAGCAACAGAAGAAACCACGTTATTTAATCAGATTTTTCCTAACAGAAGAAACTGTAGACAAGACATTCCTCATACTTTTACAATTTGTCAGAACAAATTTAATACGAGCCCAACAATTCAAAATTCTGAAAAATCAAAGTTGAAAAAGTATAAATTTTTCCCCTCCATTCTTATCTGCAAGAGTAGGATTATAATGCTTTATCTGCTGGGTCAGGTTTGTGAATAGCTTATAAAATTTAAAGACTGAAGAACTTTATATACAATATCTGCCTTTATAGGTGTAGCTCTCTCACTATCAGGAAAATTGCAGGCAGTAACATACACATCCTGTAAAGCAGATGAAACAGGAGGAATGGGAGTAGGGTCTGGAAAATCCTTCTGTAACATCTCACAGTATTTTCTGAGGGACTGAGAAACCTCAGTGTTCTCTCACTGAAAACAATGGAACATTCTAGCAACAGTCACAGAAAAAGAGAAACACCCACAGGGAGAATCAGAAACAGAGATCCTCAGAGTCTGAATTAGAAATCAGACGAAAATCCCTTTTTCGATCCCTGCATCTTCCTGTTCAGATTCAGAATCTTGAATCTCTTCAAGAAAAGAGAAATACCTCATTCTTTTACCAGAGACTACTTCACAAAAAGGATTAAAAACCCAAATTAAAAAAACAAGACAGACCCAGCATGCTACTCTATCCAAGGAAAAAATACAGCCAGTCGTCTTACTAGGGGCATCAGCTGCTTCCCAGGAATGGAACAGCATTCTGACACACAAGAAAAACTTTCATCCTTGTCAGTCCTGTGAGAGGGAACAGGGCTCTCCCTTGCCCACTGAGGGGACATCACAACAGCCGCAGACTTGGTTAGCCCCCCACTGAATAGTACATGTAGGTGCTACACCAGAGGTATCACAGGTACAATAAATGGCCACAGCATTGTCACCCACCTGCAGATGAGGGAAACTGCTAGCCTGCTGTGGTGGCAAAGACTGTTTGTCCTTTCAGCCTCAAAAGTAAAATAATTAAACAGTGGGACTGGTAGTCTGGTCCATGGTCACAAGGAGAATGGTGCTTCTTTCCCAGAGAAGACAAGCAGCAACAAGTTGCTTTGACATAAAAGCACAGTAAAAGCACTTGAAAACAATATGTCAGCCCCTCAAAAGAAAAACAATGTCCCACACAAAAAAATGTTTTTAGTTGCTTTAGTGCTCCATTTAAAAGTATGTTATAGTCTTGAGAGAGTCCGTCCCAGCATTAAAATAACTTTTCTAAATAGGAAAGTAATAAATCATCATAAGAAAATGGAATTTATTTTCCCCAAAGGGAATTTATTTGCCCAACAAAGGGAACTACAAGCAGACCACAGATCCTCAAATGCTTCAGAGGAGCGTACTCTTCAGCAGCAGTAAAGCTCCAAAGGGCTTTGCACCCAAGCTGATATTTTAATCAGCTCAGATCGAGCTAATGTCTATATGTGTGGAATATGCCCTGAAGCTTTGGAAGCTGGACGGCCATTATATCCTTGGCAAGCTATACCCCATATAGATACAGCTACTGCAGCAGTGATCAATATGATAATCTACATCACCAATGAATTTTCAAAACTGAAATGATCTGTAGTACAAAATTTGTTACCAACATTGTAAAGTTTGCAAACATTTTCTATCCTTGTTTTAAGATATGGAAAAGTTGTAAAATTGATTTGGTTGTACAATAAAAATAATTATTACTTACAAAAAACACTTAGCAGTATGGCTTACAGGTATAAAAGTAAATTACTCTGACTATACTAGATCCATGCAACTTAAAATTAACATTTCTAGTAAAAACTGACAAACCAAAATCACTATTAACTTTAATGAGGAGACAGAATGTAGAGCAGTTCAAACTTCAAAAATAAGTTTACATAATCAAAATATTAGGAGAAATATTGCACACCAAAACCAGTTTCTGATTTTCAAGACTGGCATTGTGCATTTCTCCACCATTTTCCTTCTCAAATGTCTTGCTTTCTAACGTGATTCTGTGTGTGCCACCTGATGTTACTATCTGACCCTCACTAACTGGATTCTCACTTCGGGATTTCAGTAACTTTTCATTATTGTGTGTGTGCATTTGTGTGTACTAACTAAAATCTAATCATTTTTAAAGCCATGCCTGGTGATTCCAAAAACTCCATTTAAAATTTGCGTGAAGCCTACACAGAGTTTGTGTGTTTGTGCAATAAGCAGCAGTACTAATTACAAATTAATGACAAGCACCACATTTAAACGTAAATAAGCGTGGTTTCATGGCCAACAATGCTGCCAGCCAGGAAACCATAGAAAGCAACATGGATAGCAGCATACATGTAGACTTATTTACCTATAGGCAAACTAGGTGTGTGTGGGATTGTGTAGAATGCCACAATGATTACCAAGGTTAAAAATATAGCAATGTATATGGTCCAGACACATTACAGGACACTGTATACAGTGCAGAGTATTGTGGAATCCCATTTCAGGCATTCTGTACAAAATTAGTATAAATGCTCTATAAAGGTATATGGATGGTCATTTAAAATACACAATCAGGAAGGTGTGTGTATTGAATAATTGTAGGAATGAACACAGGGAAAGTGGACAGGATCACATGAAGTTACTAGGCTAATGGCCCTAGGGCCCTTACAAGCCTAGCCAAGTTATACCCTTATTTTCACAATCGTCACCAATTGCCCCGTACAAGAGGGATACAGGTGGAACCGCTGAACTGAATTTATGCTTACCCATCCAATCGTCCAGACTGCATCTGAAGAGGGCCAATGAGGTGCTCTGTTTGACATGAAGTGGGAGTCCATTCCAAAGGTGTGGTAACCTCTGGGAGACAAATATGCTCCTCCAGCAGGTCTTATTAATGTCACGTACCAGATTAAGGTCTTTAGAGCGTGTAACCTTCTTACCATTTGACTAGTGGACATGCAGCAATTACAATAAATTAGGGTCAAAGATTGCCTTATATGCAAGGCACAGAACACCTCTGAGTAGTCCGTATGACAAAGAATAAAGCGACAGTGATTTCAGACGATCCACATAGGACAGATGCTGAAGACCATGAATTTTCCTTGTGAGGAACCTTTGTGTTCTCTCCAATTGCTGCATGTGCTTGGAAAGGTACATACCAAAAGGGGCACTGTACTCAATTACTGGCCTGATGAGGGAAGAGTACAGAGAGGTTATAACCTTTTTTCTGGACACAGTGCCCTTACTTATGAGATGAGCAATATAGAATGCCTTTCTTGCCACTTTGGAGACACGGTGATCAAAGATAAGGCTGCAGTCAACCTCTGTGCCCAGGTCTCTCACCACTGAATGCGTACCTAAGGTGTTGTTATTGATGTGGTAGTTACCAGGAAATC